>NC_056743.1:1804019406-1804249406 GCF_019279795.1 Protopterus annectens | reverse complement strand
AGGCAAGATAAGAATTTATAAAAAAGCACAGAGAAGATGAAAAATATCAACTGCAGAAGCATAAAATCCAAAATTGTTGCTCATTACTGTGTCATCATACTACCATTAGCATATTATGTGGGCCATGAGATTTCTCGGCCTTTCCCATTTATGCTCAGCATATCTCTAAATCACCTACACCCTGTGTGATGATATGAGGTACTGCCAGCTATGCCAGGAGAAGTAGTGCAGTGGATGTCTAACATATGTCAGCACAGCTAGCTGGAATTTTATAAAAAAAAATATATATATCATTTGTATATCAAACTGATTTGTACAGATGCTTGTGTTTAAAATGTATTGTAAAGTTGCTTGTGTTAAAAATGTATCAACAGTGTGCCCTGCTGGACAGAAAAGAAATATACATGTATAACAGACTCTACTATATTGTAACTGTTTAAATGTATATATTTTAACAGATGATATTGGAAGAGAAGAGGTTAATCTCAAACTTTAAAAATAGTAAGAAATTAGCTTACTGGGCCTAGGCCATATTGTTATCTCATAGTTTTAAATAAAGGTGGAGATGCAATGTCTGTAAGAAGTATGGTTTATTATCTCCTGTAGGAAGAGTGGAAGTGCTTTATGGTTTTATGTCCTCCAGAGCTACAGCAGATCTTAGCAAGGCTGTGTGTGCATTATTGACATATAGATGCTAAATCCTGGCAGTTTCTAGCAATGGGTGTTGCATGGGAACCAGAAGTCAGATGACCAGATGTATGTGATATCATTCTGGAATCCATCTCTAAAATAATGTTTAATACTAGGTGAGACTGCAGTCTCATGGCACTCTGTTTTGGAAGCCTGACATAAAAGGATTACACGCCTACTTCATCTTGCTTTCCCATAGTAAGTAGCTTAACTAGGGAATAGTAACTCTTTAGATTAATTAGGAAAATGTAGTGAGATTAGTTAAGTAATGTTTTTCTGTATCTGTGTGAATCTATTCATCTGTGTTATTTTAATATTTCCTGTGGTTGAAACTCTTTTGTAAGTTGATATTTAGTATTTTCATGTTATTTTATTATTTATTATTAAATATATTTAAACTCTTCATTGTGGCTCATCCTTTACAGAATAGTTTAAACTTTGAGAATACTCATATCTGTTTAGTGACTCTGTGGCCACTTCTGAAAGCCTTACTGCATTGGTCAAACTAACAATCATATTAATATTAATTTCACTCAGTATAATTGGGTACCCTTGTAAGAACCTTAGAGTAGCTGGCTTGGGAGTGCCTGGTGGCAGTAACTACCTTATAGTCTGGGCAGAAGGGCGCATAACTAGTAAACTGATGCCAGCTTTTCTAAGGTGTGTGTGTGTGTGTGTGTGTGTGTGTGTGTGTGTGTGTGTGTGTGTGTGTGTGTGTGTGTGTGTGTGTGTGGGTGCATGTGCACAAATCAAATCTAAAAAAACTGTGTGTGTCAGCTACTTGCAGCAGGGACACAAAGCACTGGTTTCACAGAGAGAGTGGTGAAGGACTTGTCTGAGGACTTAATTCTGCAGCTGTGCCAGTGAACAGCCTTACTGGAGATCTGGGGAGACACAGAGACAGAAACCCAGACTCGCACTGAGTGTATTCCCTGTGTACTCTTAAGAGAAATTGTGTTTGATGCAGACAGCTGCATCAGGAAATACTGAGTGTATTCATTTTTGTTCCAAGTGAACATCCCTCCCCAGTGTCATTGGTGAAGATTGAGGCTTCTTGATTACTGGCCCAGAGAGGAGGCATCACATCCTGTATATGGCTACTCATAGCATATGTTGAAATAACTTAAAGCCCATTAAGTTGAATGACCATTCAACTGAAAGTCCATCTCTTTGACTGTGGTATAACCAGACCTAGTTGTGTAAAGCAGAAGTAGAATATGTAAAAAATATATGAACACGCTTTAGCTAGTGGATGGTGTTACCTATACATAACGAATGCTGGTGTAGTTTTTGTTTGTGCATTGATATTGATTCCTTTAATGCAGTATTTTCACTTTTCTCCACAGCTGAGCAACTGTGGAGTTAGTATATTTATATAAGGGGGTGTGAGTGTTGCTTCCTGCAAACAAACAAAAAAAATCTTTTAAAACATTTTTAGTTGAGTGATTTTCACTGTAAGATGTTTCTGTTACTTGGAATTCAAATAAAAGGCTTTTCAATAATTTAAATTCAGTTGTTTGAGATTCAGCCAAATTGTCATTCAACATATGTATACACACACACACACACACACATATATATATATATATATATATATATATATATATATATATATATATATATATATATATATATATATATATATATATATATATATATATATATATATATATATATATATATATATATATATATATATATATATATATATATATATACATATATATATATATATATATATATATATATATATATATATAGGTTTAGGACTATTCACTGAAAGCACATTTGACTGAAACACATTTGACTGTGCACAATTCACTGAAACACATTCTACTGAAAGTTATATATGGCCTTTTCCCCACTGTAGTGCAATCCTGGAGTTAGAATATATAGTAAGGGGGTGTGAGGGGGGAACTGACCCCACATTGGGGGGGGTGAGGGGTGTAGCCTCCCACCTATTTTAAATATTTTGAACTATACACATGGATACTTGCAATTTCAATAAATTACTCTTTTCTAAACTTAATATATATCCAAACTATGTGGGGGGCGGTGCCCCATACACCCCCTTTTTACTATATATACTAACTCCAGGGTCACACTACACTGGGGAAAAGGCCATATATAACATTCAGCGAAATGTGTTTCAGTGACTTGAGTTTTCAGTGAATTGTGCTTTCAGTGATTTGTGCACAGTCAGTTGACTTTCAGTGAAATATGCTTTCAGTGAATAATCCTAGACCCATATATATATATATATATATATATATGTATATATATATATATATATATATATATATATATATATATATATATATATATACACATACACACACATATATATATATATATATATATATATATATATAGTTTATATATATATATATATATATATATATATGTAATCACCATAAAATACAAACACACAAATAAATGTGTCTATAGGTATATGTAAGTGTGTGTGTGTGTGTGTGTGTGTGTGTGTGTGTGTGTATATATATATATATATATATATATATATATATATATATATATATATATATATATATATAGCCACATACACGTGGATGGCGTAGTAGTACAGCTGTTAGTGTGGTTGTCTTATAGCAAGAGATTCTCTGGTTCGATTCTGGGCTGGGGTGCCTTCTGTGAGGAGTCTGTATGTCCTCCGTGCATTTGTGTGGGTTTTCTCCGGGTGTTCCGGTTTCCACCCACATCAGAAAGGCATGTGTCTGGAGCTTTTCTCCCTGTGCCAACACTGAAAATTGTCTTGTTCCAAATCAGGCATTCTGAGTAAACAAATGTTAAATAAAAAAATACACACATATATGTGTGTGTGTGTGTGTGTATATATATATATATATATATATATATATATATATATATATTTATATGTATGTATAAATCTAGCATTTATTATCAACCTATCTATGTCATCAAGCACTAAAATGTACATACAGGCACCATAAAACATTGCATACACACCACACATGAAATGTAACAGCTTAAAAAAAGAAATAAAATTGAAAGAAAGCAAGAGGAAACACTACAAGCATGCAATAAAAAACAGCAATACTAGCAAAATAGACAGAAACTGAAAAATATATGCACAATAACTAACCAAAGCACATAAGTAAACTAAGTAAAATATATAAAATAATAATACAGCCCTACAAAAACTTCTAAAAAACAGGAATTTTAAAATAGTTTTGGTTTCCCCCTCATCACTGACCATCAGCTTCTGCTGTAAACCTCCTTAGTTTTTACTTCCTTGAAGCCCAACTAATCCTGATGACCAGTCCTGACAACCTACTCTGATATATTTGGGGGTGGAAAGGAGATTAAGGCTTTTCAATGTAGCTGTAAGGAGAGAGTTTTTGTTTGTATGTGCCCTATCCATAACCTCACCCCATGTAAACAATGAGCATGTATGTCACCATGGCATCCTGCAGATGTCCATTGGCTTGTTCCAGAATGTTAGTGTGGCAAATGCTGTACTGTTTCCTGGTCTTCACCAGCTGAAAGAGGGCAGTAATTCTAACCATAGGACCCTTCCCTCCCTTAGGATAGGCAAGATGGGAAAATAACACATGTTCTATTCCACCCAGCTGACTCCATAGAAGCTGGGGCCACTAACTGATCCTGTATCCCAGTCAGAGTTTCACCTCTCTACACCACAGAGCTTTCACAAAAGCCCATTAAACTTAAAGCCACCATGAGACAACTCATACAATATGCTGATATATAAATGAACTCTTCTGTGGGGTTACAGATCAAATTTTGTGAGCTACAGCTTTAGCATTCATTACTTATTTCAGAAGCTACAGTGCAATATATTTTTCTGACAGATGGCCCTCTCTGTGTATATGTGTGCATGTGTATCTATCTGTCCATAATATATATATATGTATATATATATATATATATATATATATATATATACACATACATACATACATATAGGTGTACTTACTATGATCAAAACACCCAAATGTCAATGTATCAGCATCAGTAATGTCAACCACAAAAGGTTGATAACACAAATGTTGACAATATGCCATGCACACATGAAGAAAATCCTCTCCACGTGTAATTTAAAATGCAAAAAAAAAGACAAAAACATTTTTTGCAGGACCCTCCCACACTCCCTACTAATTATATCTACTAACTCCAAGATCACACAATCTCCAGGGAAAGATATATTAAATGAAACCAGTAAAAGAAAATATTCTTGCATTAGCTCTTTTGGAGTTATAGGGCTGCAGTGTTTGTCTTTTTTCTTTATTATTTTCTTGCAATTCCAGGCAGTAGGTATTTCATATTGTCAGGTAGACCTTGTTACTATTTTTGCTGTCTTTATCAGCATTTTTAGTATTTTTAAATATGCATTTCTGTCTGTGTGACACGGAAACGCTGCATCTTCTTCTTCTTCTTCTTGGCTGTTTACATTAGGGATCGCCACAGCGGATCACCTGTTTCCATTTCTTCCTAGCCTCTGCATCTTGCTCTGTCAGACTAACCACCTGCATATCCTCTCTCACCACATTCATAAACCTTAACTTAAGCCTTCCTCTTTTCCTCTTACCTGGCAGCTTCATCCTTAACATCCTTTTCCCAATATACCCAGCATCCATCCTCAGCACATGTTCAAACCAACACAATCTCACCTCTCTGGCTTTGTCTCCAAACCGTCCAACCTGAGCTGACCTTCTAATATACTGATTCCTAATCCTGTCCACCCTCATCACAGCCAATGCAAATCTTAACAGCTTTAACTCTGACACATCCAGCTCTGACTTCTGCCTTTTTGTCAATGCCACCGTTTTCAACTCATATAACATAGCTGGTCTCACTACCCTCTTGTAGACCTTCCCTTTCACTCTTACTGGTATCTGTCTGTCACAAATCACTTCTGACACTCTTCTCCACCTACTCCACCCTGCATGTACTCTCTTCTTTACCTCTCTTCCACACTCACCATTACTCTGAAATGTTAATCCCAAGTATTTAAACTCATCCACCTTCGCCAACTCTACTCCCTGCATCCTCACCATTCCTGTATCCTCTCTCTCATTCACACACATATATTCTGACTTAGTCCTGCTGACCTTCATTCCTCTCCTGTCTAGAGCATATCTCCACCTCTCCAAGGTCTCCTCAACCTGTTCCCTACTTTCACTACAGATAACAATGTCATCTGCAAACATCATAGTCCACGGGGACTCCTGTCTGATCTCGTCTGTTAACCTGTTCATCACCATTGCAAATAAGAAAGGGCTCAGAGCTGATCCTTGATGTAATCCCACCTCCACCTTAAACACATCTGTCATTCCCACCACAGACCTCACCACTGTCATACTACCCTTGTATATATCCTGTACCACTCTTACATACTTCTCTGCCACTCCTGACTTCCTCATACAATACCACAACTCCTCTGTAGGCACTCTGTCATATGCTTTCTCTAAGTCCACAAAGACACAATGCAACTCCTTTTGACCTTCTCCGTACTTCTCCATCAACACATCAGAGCAAACATCACATCTGTAGTGCTTTTTTCTGGCATGAAACCATACTGCTGATCACTAATCATCACCTCCTTCCTTAACCTACCTTCCACTGCTCTTTCCCATAACTTTATGCTGTGACTGATCAGTTTTATTCATCTGTAGTTACTACAGCTCTGCACATCACCCTTATTCTTAAAAATTGGTATCAAAACACTTTTTTCTCCACTCCTCAGGCATCCTCTCACTTTTCAAGATTTCCATAAACAATCTGGCTAAAAACTCCACTGCCTTTTCTCCTAAACACCTCCATGCTTCCACAGGTATGTCCTTTGGACTAACTGCCTTTCCATTCTTCATTCTCTTCATAACTATCCTTACTTCCTCCTTGCTAATCTGTTGCACCTCCTGATTCACTATCCCCACATAATCCAACCTTCTCTCCCTCTCATTATCTTCATTAATCAGCCCCCTCAAAGTACTCTTTCCATCTGCCCAACACATTCTCCTCACCTATGAGCATATTATCCTTTATTACCTTTACCTGCTGCACATCTTTCCCAGCTCAGTCCCTCTGTCTAGCCAATCAGTACAGGTCCTTTTTTCCCTCCTTAGTGTCCAACCTTTCATACAACTCTCCATGTGCCTTATCCTTAGCCTTCACCACCTCTCTCTTTGCCATGCTCCTCATCTCCTTATACTCCTGTCTACTTTCTTCATCTCTCTGACAATCCCACTTCTTCGCCAACCTCTTTCTCTGTATACTCTCCTGTACTTCCTCATTTCACCACCTGGTCTCCTTGTCCTCCTTCCTCTTTCCAGATGTCACACCAAGCACCTTTCTAGCTTTCTCCCTTACCAGCTCAGCTATTCAGTAACTTCACTACCACCCAGTGCCTGTCTTAACTCTACCTTGAACTCCACCTCACAATCACCCTTTTTCAACTTCCACCATTTGATCCTTGGCACTGCCCTCACACCCCTCGCACCACTCCTTCTCTTCCTGATCACCAACATCATCCTACAGATCACCATTCTATGCTGCCTAACTACACTTTCCCCTGTCATCACTTTACAGTCTCCAATCTCCTTCAGACTGGCCCTCCTGCATAGGATATAATCCACCTGTGTGCATCTTCTTCCACTCTTGTATGTCACCCTTTGCTCCTCCCTCTTCTTAAAATATGTATTCACCACAGCCATGTCCATCCTTTTCAAAACATCCACTACCATCTGGCCTTCTACATTCCTCTTAAAAATATACCTACCCATCACATCCTTATCCCCTCTGTTCCCTTCACCAGCATGCCCATTGAAATCCACTCCAATCACCACTCTCTCACCATTGGGTACAGTCATCACCACTTCATCCAACTCACTTCAAAATTTTTCTTTCTCAGCCATGGCACACCTAACTTGTGGAGCATATGCACTAACAACAGTCATCATTACACCATCAGTTTCCAGCTTCATAAACATCACTCTATCCGACACTGTTTTCATCTCCAAAACAAAATACTGTTCCTTCATGATAACCCCTACCCCATTTCACCTCCCATATACCACCATGATAGAACAATTTGAACCCACCTCCGATACACTTGGCCTTACTCTCCATCATATCAGTGCTCTCCCTATACCAGTGATACTGCCAATATTCAAAGTTCCTGCCCTCACTACCACACTCCTAACCTTTCTCTTCTCTTCCTGCCTTTGTGCATGGCTTCCCCCTCTTCTTCTCCTTTGGCCAACAGTAGCCCAATTTCCACCAGCACTCTGTTGGTACTGGTGGCGGTGGTTGTTAAGTTGGGCCTCAACCAATCTGGTATGGAAATCTGTATTGTTGTCCGCATATGTCATTTGGCAAAAGTTTTACACCGGATTCCCTTCCTGATGTAACCCTCCCCATTTATCCGGGCTTGGGACCAGCACAAAGAAATGCACTGGCTTGTGCATCCCCAGTGGCTGGGTTAGGGAAATGCCACATATTGCTTATTTAATAATTCCTATCCCTGCTACACAGAAACAAAATAGATGCTGGTCCATTACAGAAGTATATGTATGTATGTCCAGCTAATTTTATGTGCACTTTATTTTGCTATCAGTTTCAAATTAATAAGGAATTTTTCATTCCTTCAGTCTCAAATTACTCACTTTATGCAGTGAAACTGAGAAAATAGCTGAAGAAGCAACCTGGCAGGTAGAGAAAGCACTTACCTTTTGTGCCTGCTTTATTGTTTTGTACCCTTTTATGTCTATTTATTAAAAGTTTCACTTACTTCACCGTGGGGTGCACCTAGCTTTTTTCTCAGTTTTTATCTTTGGTGCATGTTGGTGCACTTTACCGACCACAAGAAACTTTGTTTTAAAGAATCACTTTATGCAGTTCAGGATCATGGGGAAGCTGGAACCTAGCAGTCAGTGGGTACAAGGTAAGGAACTAAAAGTAATTCCAGATGTGATGTCAGTCAGATGCTGGATACTCACGCACACAGACACACACACACACACACACACACACACACACACACACACACACACACACACACACACACACGCACACACATTTACATGTAAATGCACACATGCATATATATTCATGAATGACACATACATCTATAGGATAGTGTTTCTCTTTTTTTTCTGATCAAAACATCCTTGAGCAGTGTCTAACACCTGATAGTTATGAAGATTATGCTGTATAAGATGGGATCTGGAAGTTCGACTGCAGAATCCTACACTAAGGCACTGTATGAGCACATCCACACGTGCATGAATCATGTAATCCCAAATAGAACCAAGATGCTCTTCTCCAAAAAAAGGAAGCCAATCTGGTGGTCCCCTGCTATAAACAAACTAAACAACAGAAGGAAGAAACTGTTGCAAAAAAGAGGAAAATACCGGGATGCAAAAAACTCCCTCACCAGCCTCAGTAAGAAGCTGAGATCCCTCATAAAATCCTCAAAAGCTAGTTATGAAAATAACATTGCCAAAGATTCAAAAGACAACCACAAGGCATTCTATAGTTATGTCAAGAATCTAACTGGCAATGCTCAGATCTGCTCTGAGTTACAACAGAATGGCATTAAATATACTGATCCCAAGGATATTGCCAATATCCTGGCAGATCAATTTAGTGCCAACTTCACCCCACTCTCACCCCCTAAAGGGCCCATCTCAATACCAAAAGATTGCCAAATTCCGATAATCACGGCCACACAGGTAGAAACTGCACTCTCCAAAGCTAAGAATACAGCATCCATGGGGCCATATGACATCCCAAGCTGTGTACTACATGAACTACAAAATGAACTGGCACCTCACCTAAGTGTCATGTTTAATCATAGCCTCACCTCAGGCTTCGTGCCCACTGAGGGGTGCACAGCTACAGTTATCCCGCTCCACAAGGGAGGATCCACCTTAGATCCCGGGAACTACCATCCCATCAGTCTGACGAGCCTGATCTGCAAGGGCATGGAACACATTATCATGGAACTTATAAACAAAGACACTGGCAACCTTCAAACACTGAACCCCACCCAGTTTGGGTTCTTTAAGGGCCGATCTTGTCTCCTGAAACTGATTGACTTCTTCAAATCAGTCTCCAGAGCTGTGGACGAGGGTAAGGCAGTCCACACAGCCTATCTGGACCTCGCCAAGGCCTTTGACACCATCCCCCACTCTGGAATCATAGATAAACTTACTAAACTGGGCATAAATCCCTACGTCACTCAATGGGTTGCTAGCTGGCTTACTGACAGAACCCAGACAGTAAAAGTAGCCGACTCCAGATCCAGCTCCAGACAAGTGACAAGTGGAGTACCTCAGGGTTCAGTCCTGGGACCACTCTTGTTTGGCATCTACTTCTCTGAAGTACAGGCCAACACTAAGGGACTCTGGCTAACAAAGTTTGCAGATGACTGCAAACTGGGAGCCATTATTGAATCCCCAAATGATGTGGATATTCTACAAAAGGGCCTTACAGAAATAGATGCCTGGTGCCAGAGCTATGGGCTCAAGCTTAATGCCAAGAAATGTATAGTTATCCCCTTTGGAAAAAAACATGTACCCATGGATTACCACATAGGTGGCACGACACTAAACATTGAAAGTGTGATGAGAGACTTAGGGACACAGGTGGACAGTGGTCTCACTTTCGATAACCACATTGCCACAACAGTCAATCCTTCTATGTGGCACACCTCATCACTAAGGGCTTTTCATCCAGAAAAAAGGAGGTCATTGTCCCACTGTACTCATCCCTCATTAGACCCATTATAGAGTATAATGCTAATGCCCCATTTGGTATGTACCTCACAAGACATCTGCAACAGCTGGAAAGGCCACAGAAATATCTCACTAAAAGAATCAAAGGCCTAAAGCAGATGCCATATACTGACTGTCTAAAGAAACTCCAGCTATACTCTGTGGCATATTGTCTACTCAGAGGCGATCTCTGCTTAACATACAAGGCCATGTCAAACCCTGAGCTGTTGGACATGCTCCACCTAAAGAAATCCCAATCCCTCAGAGCCACATGCCCCAGGGATCTAAACCTTGTCATCACAAAGAACAAAACATGCTGGAGGGATAGGTTCCTGACCCAGATACTCCCCATACCCTGGAATAGACTGCCCATATATATCAAGCAGAGCGCCTCATTGGCCCTCTTCAAAAGGAACATTGATGATTGGATGGGAGATAGGAAATTCACCCCGGGGATTATGTCAGTCGCCCTGCTAGACAGGAACCTGGAGAAGTAAATACTGTGGGAAGAAATATCCAGGGAATTGTTATGGCTAGGCTTGCATAGGCCCTAGGGTTGATAGCCTAGTACCAACCTATGAAACTATGAACCTATAAATGAATGACAATACAAATGCTTTTTAATTGTCTAGTTTCCAGAATTTTACCTGACTTGCCAAACCTGTGGAGACTATACCCCTATCTTTGCACTAGCAAGACTTCAGTAACGCATATACAGTCTGTGCTCTTACCAATGCACAGTTGCTCACCTGAGATATCTGAATGACCACATTTTATGAGGACTGGTTCAGCATGAGACCTACCCCTTTATTCTCTCCACCCACTAAACTGCAATAAATTAACCATTAAGCTGTAAAGTTTTCTTAACTGACCTTGCATATATTTGGTTCTGAACAATCACATAAGTGACTTGTTTTACAAGAAACGCAACGAAGCTGCAAACAAACAAACCACTGGAAAAAGGCAGCAACAAGAAGGAAACGTCCACAGGGAGTACGCCAAAATACTATAAGGCACAACGGCAAACCCAAGATCAGTTCCAAGCACAGTTAAACAAGTTTTATTTAACGTCTCACAATAAAAATACGTTTTCGTTGCCCATGCAACTTCATCAGAATGCAATCACAAAAAGAATGCGTACCCTAACATCTTATATTACAATAATTGGTAAATTGATATATTAATTAATGTGTTAATTGATTCCTTATTTAATCTTAAAGGAAAAATATATAAATTTCATGCAAAGTGTCACATAAACTTTTAACAAAGTATATTTCACATCATAAAAAAAAATTTTTTAAAACAGTACTTAATGCATTTAAATACACTTAAATATTGAATATAAAATTATACAATATAAAATCTTCCTGTTGAATAAAATATATATACATTAATGAATTTGTTTAATCACAATTGTAATAATACATCATATAAACCATTTTTTATTTTGTGTGAATTCCATTTTGTTTATATTTGTATGTTTAAATACTTAAATACACCAGTGCATTTGGAGCTGCCTTGTGTTCAGTCACAATGTTTCTGCTCTAAGCTTCAAATAGGGCATGATGGAAATGAGGTCATTTAGACCAGGTGCCTTGTTTGAGGCTAACAAAATCTGCCAACATGTCTCCCTATGTGCCAATCTAGCCTGCCAATGTCCTCCCCTGGAATTTTTTGCCACAGATTCCAAAACATAAAACAAGAAAAAGGCTGATTGGCACACTAAGGTATGCTTATAAAGTGCGTTGGTATTAATCTGCTTTTGGATATCATATAAATGTTCGTATATACGTCTCTTAAGCTGTCTTTCGGTCTTGCCGACATAAAATGCCTGGCAAGACCTACAGACAGCCAAGTAGACTAAACCAGCAGAATTACAATTATGATACTTTTGTGAATAAATCTTTCTATCCCTACTTTCCAAGTAAAGATGTTCCTGATTAATGACATACTGACACTGTTTACAATGCCCACAACGGAAGGTACCCTTTCTCATTAAATTGGAATTACTTGGGTGTAAATTATGTTCCAAAAGATTTTTTATGTTACGTCCTCTTTTATAGACTGTGTTGCAGGTCATATCCTTAAGATTTTTCAGGTCTGTGAAATCCTGAAAGCTCTCCATTTCTTTCTGAATAATATGCCTAATATGTTCAGCATCTTGACTAAAGGCGGTAACAAATGTCAAGTGAGAGCTTAAAGAATTGGAGGTGGGTGGGGTATTTTGCATAAATGTATCAGCAGCCCCCTCAAATAACTGATTTGTTTTCTATTTTAGCTTTGGAAAGCAATAAACCTCATAAATATTGCCCACTGCAGGGCGTAATTGCTGCTGAATGAAGCTGATCTCTAGGCTTGTTTTTCATTTGAGACATGTTTGTTTGTACATGAGCATATTTATGTCTTCATGGTTCCACATGTTGGGTACCATCGATGTCTTGGAGAACCATCTGGCTCTTGGTCCTTGTTGCATAAGTGGGTGGGATTTATGAAATAGCACAGCTGGCATTCTGAAGTGCTGTTCTGTGGCTGTCAGGCTGCCTTTGGGGGAGGGGGAAGCATAGCAGAGCATTGCACTGCATGGTCATCATGAAACTCTGTCTCAGCTACCCAATTCACCTCAAATATAGGGGTGAGTCTTTTTTAAACATCTTTATTAAATCATCATATTTTAAATAACAAGTTTACATACTTTAATAGGAAGAAAATAAAATATTAACTCTCACACCTCCTTCTGAACATTATTCTGTATGTATAATTCCCACAAATTCAATTTAATTTTATGTAATTTGCTAGTTCCCACCTCCAGTTCTTTTATGTTCTCTACAATATTCATTACTTCAGTTATGGCTGGTTTATATTTTGATTTTTGTTTTCTTGTAATTGTGTTTTTGGCAGTTAATAGCACTAAACCTAGTAAGGCCTTACTGTATCTTGGCAATTCAGATCCATTGTCCCAGGTCCAAAGAATAATTTCGTTAGTTACAACCATTTATTCCCCCAACATTTCTTTCAAAGCACACTGTAGGGATTTTTTTAAATCTGCCACACTTTGTTAGTTTATTAAAAAGTCTCCAGTTATCACTGTCTGCCCCATCACACCTCCAGCATTTGCTATCTACTTGAGGAATAATTCTCTGAACTCTACTTGGGTTTTAAAAACACCCATGCACATATATTGCAAAAGTTCTAACCCTTCTAGACTTTGCATACCTGGAGCCATTCAATGTGCATACCTTGTCCCTTTGCAACTGGCTGTTCATTCTCTTTACCCAAATCTGTTTTAACATCCTTGGACTGATTTGGTGGTGCTGCGGTAGCGTTGTCGCCTCACAGTAAGACGCTGTCCGGTCCGATTCTCAGCTAGAGCGTCTTCTGCATGGAGACATGTGTCAATGGGCGTACCTTCATTGAAGGTTGTGCATCAGAGCTGGCAACTCGGTACGTAAAAATCAATTGCCAATCATTAGCGGACTGGAGTTCCGCTGTGGCGACCCCTAACCGGGAAAAGCCGAAAGAGACAACAACAACATGCAATATTGTATATACCCTGCTTATAACAGCATTATCTGTTTTAGTCTTAAGTAAAAACTCCATCAGAGCTGGTCTTTCACTTAGCACTACCCCATCCCTTTGTCTTCCTATACCCTGTCATCAGTCCTTGACAAGGAAAGCAGTCTTTAAGATGCAGTACAAACATGTGCTTAGCTTCATCAGTCTATTACTTTTCCTTCTTGAGTTAGTTTTTCCTAATATCTTGGTTCCTTTGCTAAATTCCTTCAGTAAATCCCAGACTCCTCTTGCCTATTTGCTATATCCCTTTTTATACTCATCATTATTATTAGTAAAAATCTAATTTCTGTACTCCCATACTTGCTTTGTTTTTAGAATATTTTTTTGCAATGTTATGAATATAATATTCTGCATGGCTGTTGTTATTCTCTTGAAGGTCTTGCATCCCATAGTTTTTCTTTATCTGTCAACCCCCTTCTAGTTTTATTATCATCCCTTTCCAGTATGATTTATAACCTTCTGCTTGAGTTATGTATATGAACCTTAACTACATAGTTCTAAAGTAGCCATCTAAATCAGGTAACCCTAAACCACCCATTTGATGTTGTCAGTCTTGCCTTTATTCTCACTTGTAGGTCAGATCTGATCCATTGGATCCATCTCAGCCTTTTAGAAAAGATCGAGGCCTTCAGCAAAGCTCATGGGCATACTATCTTACCCATAAAGTAGTTCCCTAACTCCCTTAGATCTCGTTTGCCGCTCAGTGAAATATGCGGTTCTCTTAGCAAGCTCTGGGCTAAGTGAAAATGTATTCTTTATATTTTACTACTTTCTCTTAAATTCCCCACCCTTGATTTCTTTCTCTTTAATTCCTTACTCTCACTTCCTTACCCTTCAACATCCATTTTAATTAAAGAACGTTTTTCCGAGAGTGTGCATTGCTCCCCTTTCACCCTTTCCCCTCCCTATTTCCATTTAAGTTAGAGAATGGTTTGCTGTTTGAGTGTTTTTCACTTCTTCTTCTGTCCCTTTGAACTTCCAGTTAAATTAGAGGATGTTATTTTCTTTAGTTAAAAAAAACTTGTTTTCTCTTAGCTGCTTTCACATCTGTTTAAGTTAGAGGATGTTCTTTGGTGTGAGTGTGTTACTTCCTTTACCTACCTTTGCTGTAGCTGGTTAAAATTTTTCTAACTTTCTAATTATTTCTCAAAAACCAGAAAGTAAACCCTTAGGGTTTAAGAAATGTGAACAGTGTGGGAAGAAAATGCCCTTAAGTGATACGTTCACTTTGTGTGTGTATTGCTTTGGGCCCTTACACCAAGAATCATGCTCCATTTGTCATGGATTTAATCAAAGGGCTCTAATGGAGCATAAAAATAAGCTCATTTTAAAAGGATTACTTAAAACTCCTTTTTCTGAGGCTATTTCTCCAGAGTCTGCAGTCTCTTCTAAATCTTCCAAATTGGACAAGTCACAAAAACGACATTCTTCAACTCCAAAGTTTTCTTCGGAGATGAAAGAGAAAGTTCCTAAGCTGTCTGCTCCTTCAGATTACTTGGAGCAGCCAGTTGCAGTCAGATCTCAGAGGTCTTTGGAGCAACATGAGCCTTCAGCTCCAACCTCTTCATCTCCTACAGAATTTAGATATGAGAGCAGTTCTCTGTCATTGGAGCCGATGCCTTCTCAGCTCCCATTTCCTTTTTTGATGAAGTCCAGGTCTCTTACTTGATCTACCCAGTCTATCAAAAGTTTGTCTGATGATGATGTGGATAGGGTAGTGCAGAGGCTTTTGAAGACACCGGCCGTGGCCAAATTGTTACTGAAACCTAGCCCAAAGGCATCGGATCTAAAAAAGTCCTCCCCATCGGCACCTACTCCTCCTCCAATCCATCTCCTGGCTAAGGAGACAGAAGATTCAGATGTCCAACCAGTGTCTGTCTCAGATCCTAGACCCATTGATTCTTTGGAGCTGATGTCTGCCCTGAGTGCTTCTAATCAGTCAGAGTGGGAGGCCTCTAGGAGCCGACACTCACTGGTTGGGCCCGGGGAGCGGATTCAGATCTCACTGGATTCGACTCTGCCTCTCGGGCTTTGATGTGGGTGAGTTTGGATCCTACCTCTGCCTCAGAGCTTCTGTCTTCTGTGCCAGAGATTCCCTTGGCTCAGACAACCTTTTTGTCAGATCCAGGGTGTTTTTCTGATCAGGGACAGACTGCCTTTGAGGTTATGAGAAGGGTAATGACTGCACCCCAGTCTCAGATGCAGTCTACCCAGGATCTTCCTTCCACTTTTGGGCTGGTGACTTTACCTTTTCATGTATCCCATCCACAGGACTGTAGAGACCCTAGGTCTCAGGACTTCCAGCAAAGGACTCCCCCCTCTTCCAAAATTTCCCAGATTACCCCACTGAAGAAGTCCCTCGAAAGAGGACTTGTAAGAGGAAGCATCTTGACTCCCCAGAGGAGTCAATCACATCTGATACTGACCTCAATGATGTAGAAGGGTCCCCACAGTTGCCCTGAAAATGTTAAAACAGAAAGGTGACTGGCAGTCCACAACTCTTTCAGCTGTGGAGTCAGTATACCTGAAGGCTTTTGGGTTTCACCATTCCACCTCTTGGGTGACTCCCCCCTCTGATGAGCTTATCAATTTAATCTCTTGGAAGGCTTGGGAGACCCTATATTCCAGAGAGCCAACTCCTAGGAGGCCAAATAATTATATCACTGCCCCTAAGGACAAGCCTTTTCTTACCAAAGGTGTAGCAGTTGATGCCATGGTCATGGCAGCAGCCACTAAAAGGGAACTATCTGAGACCAGTTTCTCTATCCATCCTTGAATAAGGATTCTAGGGCCATGTGGGTGGATAAGTATTTACTAGATTATTTTACTAGATTACAGAGGGACCTGTTAAAAGAACTGACAGACTCTCTCCAAGGAGCTGTAGCTGACAGGGTGGCACATAAGGTGACCACTCGGCTTGCCACCCTAAACTCGGTTGTAAACTCTTCCATAAGGCTCATCTCATATGTAGTAGATGGAATGAGTAGGGCAGTGGGTTCAGGCAGCTCTCTTAGGAGGCAGGCCTGCATGTGTCTTTGTGATTTCGTGGAGCCCTTCAAGTCTTCCTTCATTAACACTTTGTTTGATGGCTTCTCCCTTTTTGGGCCCAAGGTAAAAGAGATGCTCACCAGGTGTGAACAGGAAGGCAAGACTTTATCTGCTGAGTACATTTTTCCACAACCACCAGACCCTTTCCCAAAGGTCAGAGAAGTAGTGGAATGATGTGGTTCAAAAAATCACAAAGGTCTTTCCAAGACACACAAGGTGAAAGTTCCTCTAGAGACAGAGGGGGAACAATAATGGAAGATGCCACCCTCACAGCAGAAGAGACCCAAAGAATCGGGGCTCCAGAGAATCTTTCATTGGTAAGTCCTTTCAGTGCTTCTGAAGCGGTGCCAGATTGTCCATCTCTGAAGGCAGTCAGGGGACAATTTTCTCTGCACCTTCATACCTGGCTAAAAATAACAGATGACAAATGGGTGCAGAACATAATATCCAGGGGTTGCATCATTCCCTTTTCCCTCTCCACTCCCATAAACAAAACAGTTCCAGATGTTCCACCCAGTCAAAAGGAACAAGCAACCTTAAAAATTCAAAAGTTTCTAATAAAAAGAGTCATCCAGGAAGTTTCCACAGACCAGAGAGGATTTGAACTTATCCAAAGTTCTTTTTAGTACCAAAGAAAACAGGGGACTGCAGACCCATCTTGGATCTGTCAAAAAGAAAAAGTTCCAGATGGTAATACTGCAGGTGATACTTCCATTTTTGGCAAAAGGCAATTGGATGTGCTCTACAGACCTTTAGGATGCATACTACCATGTACGGATGGAAAGACAGTCCAGAAGACACTTGCACTTCTGGCTAGGAGCCAATCACTTCTAGTTTCAACCTCTGCCCCTTTGTCTCACTACAGCTCCTAGAGTGTTCACCAAATACATGGCCATAGTTGTGGATCACCTGAGATGCCAAGGATTCTGGGTGTTTCCATATCTAGATGACTGGCTCATAGCCACCCTGACCAGGCATCGTCTGCTACAGGCCAAGGACTATACTCTAAAACTTTGCTCCTCACTAGGAATTACTATAATTTATGAAAAATCTGCTCTAAAGCCATGTGAGACCTTGGTCTTCATAGGAGCAGAAATAGACAATAGTAAACCGCAAAAATGATAGCAAAACTTCCACAAGACAGAGTGGAAGACCTTTGATACTATGTATGAATATTGATCAGAAAGAAACAAGCTTCTGCCAAATTAGTTCTTCAAGTACTAGGCAAGATGATCACCTCAATTGTCCTCATCCCCATAACTTGTCCCCACATGAGAATTCTTCAGTGGTTACTTGCGACGCAGTCATCAAGTCCAGAACTTCCAGTGACACGAAAGATAAGGATAAGTGATTCATGCAAGAAGGATCTCATCTGGTGGCTCAAGACCATCTCTTTATTCCTCCTCAACCCCAAACCACGGTGACCACATATGCTTCCCAGATAGGGTGGGGGGCATTATCTGGGAAAGACAGTTCAAGGTGTCTGGCATCAACACAAGGCCCATTTGCACGTAAACATCCTGGAGATGCAGGCAGTGCTTTTAGCATTGCAAGCATTTCAAGATACCCTTCCTCTGGGAACAATAGCAATTCAGTCAGACAACATGTCTGTGGTCTGGTACATAAACAAGCAAGGGGGAACCAGATCTTATCCCCTTTTTTGAGAAGCCCAGAGGGTTTGGCAATGGGTGACATCTTCCAACCACTTTCTAGTAGCAATGCACATCCCGGTGAGATCCTAAGTAATAGCAGATAAACTGAGCAGAGACATACTAAGGCCTGAAGAGTGGTCCCTCAATCAAAAAGTTGCAGAAGAGATCTTCCAAAAATGGGGTCAGCCTTGCTGCAGCTTTTTTGCCTCACCCACGAATACCAAATGCAGTAACTACTTTGCCCTGGTTCCCCTTCGGGGGAGTCCCCAAGGGATGCGCTTGTTCGTGATTGGCCCTAGGGACTCCTTTATGCCTTTCCACCAATTCCTCTAATTCCCAAATTTTTCCAGAAAGCAAGTTTGTTGAAGATGACTATAATCCTAATTGCCCCCTATTGGCCTTGATGAATTTGGCTCCCCTTTCTTCGGCCTCATGCTCAAGATGACCCATGGATTCTGGACCCTATTCCAGACCTTCTGACTCATCCGTCAGGGATGGTTCATCCCAATCTAAACAATCTCAAGCTGACAGCTTGGCTGCTCCAATTCTCCTGATAGCCAGGTTTCCTTCTCATTTCTCTCCTGTCAGACACATTCTGGTGTCTTCTCATAAGTCATCCACATGTAAACTATACAAAGGAAAATGGAAGAGATTTGTCCCATGGGCTAACTCTAATCAGATTGAGCCCTTTACTGCTCCCATTCATTCGATACTAGAATTTTTGGCTAAGCTCATCAATGAAGGTGATGTTGCAGCTATTAGAGTTCAACTGGCAGCAATTTCAAACTTTCATATAGGAGAAAATGAATATGGAATAATGTCAAACAGACTTTGTAAAGCATTCTTGAGGGGAACTACAATGCTAAGACCCCCATACAAAGACCCATCCCCACCTTGGGATCTGAATTTTGTTTTGTCCAATATTATCTATCCTCCATTTGAACCTTCTGCTACATGTGATTTAAAGTTTCTTTCTTGGAAGACGCTCTTCCTAGTAGCTATTACCTCAGAAAGGAGAGTTTCAGAATTGCAAGCTTTATCTGCCAAGCCACCATATCTGACTTTTCATAAAGACAGAGTTTCTTTATGCACCAACTGCTCCTGTCTGCCCAAAGTTGTATCTGAAAGTAACCTCAATCAATCTGAAGTGTTACTGGTATTCTTCCCAAATTTTCAGAATAAAGGAGAATATTCATTATATCTACTGGACGTTCACAGACAGCTACGTTTTTATTTACACAGAACTGCAGAGCTCAGACAATTAGACCAGCTGTTTATTTCTTAATCTAACAACAGGAAAGGCCTACCTGTATCTAAGGTTACCTTATCCAAATGGCTTTCTGAATGTATTTCCTTTACTTATAATTCTAAGAACAAAACTCTCCTTACATCTGTCAAAGCTCATTCTACCAGAGCGATAGCTACTTCTGCCACTTTCCAAGCTAGGCTGTCTCTGGACAATATCTGTGCTGCAGCCACATGGGCAAAACCTCATACTTTTGTCATGAATTACAAAGTAGACTTGGCCTCCAGGAGTAGAGTGTCCTTTGGTTCTATGGTTCTGAGGAATATTCTCCCATGAGCCACCCAAGAATCAGGTTGCTTGGAATGCGGTCCCACAAGTGAGAATAAAGGTGAGATTGACAACATCACATAAAGAAGTTATGTACTTACCATAATGGTCCACACATGTTGTCCATCGCCACCTTTATTCCCACAACCCACCATACCCCATGCCTATGCTCCTGGGAGATTGGGTAGTACTAATTTGGTATAGTTGGACTCTGTAGCCTCATTAACCTCTATCCTTTTAAACTATGAATAACTTTGCTTATAATATTATTTACCATGGGCAAACAAGAGCTGAGGGAGTTGGGGAACTGCATTATGGGCAAGGTAGAATGCCTATGAGCTTTTCTGAAGGCCTCAAGCTTTTGTAAAAGGCCAAGATGGATCTGATGGATTGGATCTGACCCACAAGTGAGAATAAAGGTGGAGATGGACAACACACATGCAATGTTATGGTAAGTACATAACTTGTTTTTTTCTATGGGGAGAATCAATTTATTTCACTTAACTCTTAACCTCTTTCCTTCCAAAACACACCGGTTCAACTATTTATTAGCTATCGTTCTCAACCTCTCTGGTTGATAAAATATACCTAGCCTGTATATAAGATTAAAATGAACTAAAAAGATTTTTGTTTGCATCTTACTATTCATATCCATAATTAAAAGCTTCTAGTCTCTTAATTTTTGCATTATATTTTGAGTAGATTCTCTTGAAGAAAGTAAAAGGCAGAAAGGTGGCAAAAAGGACCACAATGGTAAAAAAAAGCAATATCAGAAGTAATAAACCACTGATCCAACCGTTAAAATACGTTTATTAGAAAACAACAAAGCTTTCAAGCCACTCAGGGATCTTTATCAGTGTTATAATTAAAAAAACATGCAGTTCCTATTTAAAACCAAATCCAGCCTATCAAAGTAGTTGTCACAAACACACAACTTACAGCTTTATAAAATCACATGACAGAATAAAATCACATGGCATAACAAAATCACATGACAGAATAAAAAAGCATATGAAAAAATCAGTAATAAATAATGAACAATCAATAATAGCAGCCTACTAATATAAAAAATATACACAAATACCTAGATAACAAAACTTTGTTTTTCTTTCAAAAGTGGTTTAACACTATTTTTTACATTAAGTCCAGGTAGTTTGTCTGTCCTGAAGAAATTGATCCATCTATATTCAATCAATTCTGTCCTATTAACTAAATCACTACCACGTATACCTAAATATACTGTTTGTAAAACTCTAAACATAGTGTGATCATTGCCAAAAACTGTCATATGTTATATAATGCAGTAGTTTCTACTCTTCTTCTAATTTCTGATAGATGGGAAGCTATATGCTCTTTCAATTTCTGATTAGTCTTCCCAACATAGAAACAACTGCATTTCTCACAATTAGCAAGGTATATAACATTCTCACTTGAACATGTTGCAAAAATCCTAAAACGAAAATTTTCTTTGGAACAGGATGTATAAATTCAGTTTCCAAATTAATATACCTACAAAAGGCACAATTATGACATGGCAATGTCACTTTATTTGATGTAAAATGTCTTTCTTGGTAAAGATCTTTATAACATAAAAGTTGCTTCAAATTTTTCTCTTTCTTAAAAATAAAATGTGGATAGTCACCTACAATTTTCATTACTTCAGGGTCAAATAATAAAAGTTATAAAGGTCTAAGTCATGTGTTTGTGAGAGCTACTTTGATAGGCTGGATTTGGTTTTAAATAGGAAGTGAATGTTTTTTTTTAATTGTAACACTGATGAAGTGCCCTGAGTGGCTTGAAAGCTTTGTTGTTTTCTAATAAACATATTCTAACAATTGGACCAGTGGTTTCTCTCACATATCTGTAGCTGTCTTAGCAGCATCATTTTAACCCATAGACATAAATACTTCACATTATTATGTACCCATAGTATGGGTATTGTTAAATCAATTCATTTGTAGATATATAGTTACTGCTATACCCTTTAGCTTTATTTATTTTATATCCTGAAATGACATTAAACCGCCTCAAAATGTTCCACAACAGAGATTTACAAAATAATATCATCTACAAATAAATCAAACTTTTCTTCATCCCCATAACAATTATATCATTAAATATGTGGACCCCTTATTTTCTTTTCTAACATCACTAAATATAAAGCAAATGACAAAGAGGAAAGAGCTTGTCAGAGAGGAACCCTCCCACCTTAATTCTTGCCTCTGGGCCTTCATATATTTTCCTTATTAACCAGATTATTCTATCAGGGAGTGCAAATGCTATCACTGTCCTGCACATAAAATCCCATATGAGTCGAATGAATGCTTTCTCTGCATCAAGACCCACCAACAGTATTTGTATTTTCTTATACTTTGCTTCCCTCTGGATCGCCAATATGCTTCACCATTTTATCTCATCTCTTCCTGTCTTAGATATTGATCATTCAGGCTCACCTTCCTCTCACTTTGGCATAATTTAGTTTTCCATAAATATTTCCATTTGTGCCTTTTCTTGCTTTCACTGTTCCCCTGCTTTATACAAATATCCATTAAAGTTCCAAATATCTCTAACACTTCTATAGGATCTCTGGTATTTTTGTTTCATAGGCTTTCTAAGTTTGACTACAACCCTTTCTATTTTCTGTCGCCTAAGTCATTGTACTGAAAGTTATTATGATCTAGAGTTGTCATCAAAACATTTACTTAGCAGCCACCTTTCTAAATTCATGCATTTTATCCAAATGCCTCTTTATTTTCCTTTTAGCACTCTGCACTCACTCCTCTTCTTGCTCTATGAGATTACCCTTCGTCTACAACTTCTTAGTCTTTGTCAACTCTCTAAATAATTCCTGTTACTTCTTTTGTATAGCTCTTTATCTCTTATTTTGACCATGTTTTAAACTCCATTTTTCATTTTAACTCATTCACAAACAACCCCTTCTGAAGTAATTTCTATTTTCCTTAATAGCTCTTGAATCATTTCCATTGTCCAGTCCTTAAATCCTTTTCTTTTTAACAGATCAGTAGAAAAATGTTGGGATCTCATTTTTGCATTATTACCTTATATCTTTATCTTGTTTTTATTGGTACACGATCTGATGTACTTACTAGATAGTTTCTAAAAAGTTCAACTAAATATACATGCTTCTGTGAAATTATTTATTTATGTATTTATTTATTTATTGCATTTGTTTACTGGGAAGGTCCACTGGGCCTAGGTGAGCCCATTTTCAGTGGAGGCCCAGGGAGAAAAGCTCCACATGCAAATTACAGGTGAAGCACATACAACAGAAATACAGAAATACAGCTACAATTACATAAAAAGCTAGAAGGCAATATAGTAACAGTCATGGGCATGGGTTTAAAATAAATATCAGATAAACGTACATATCAGAGTTAATAGGTATTAAGCAGTAAAATAAATATGGGATAAAAGTACATATCAGAGTTAATAGTATTAAGCAGTAAGTAGCTTTGATATGAGTGGAATGGTTCGTAGCACAGATGATAGGTGAAGCAGTGAGCAGCTTGGGTAAGAGTGGAAAGTCCAGGTTGAATATTGGCAGGTAAAGCAGCAAGGGCGTGGGTAAAAAGTGGAAAGTTTAGGTTTAAGCCATTTTGTTATATATGCATTTACAGTAGATATAAAAAGTTTACACACCTCTGTTAAAATGCCAGTTTTTTGTGATATAAAAAAATGAGACCGCAATAAATCATTTCAAAACTTTCCCCACCTTTAATGTGACCTATAACCTGTACAATTCAATTGAAAAGCAAACAAATCCGTTAGGGGAAAAAATATAAAAAATAAAAAAGTACAATAAGCTAGTTGCATAAGTGTGCACACCCTTAAACTAATACTTTGTTGAAGCACCTTTTGATTTAATCACCAGTTGCTTGACGGGTGAAATGCTTTTAGGTAGGAATAAATGTGTTATCTTAACCAATAATGATGGTTATTTTAAAATTTACAATTATTCTTCAGTCACAGTACATCCGGAATTAATTTAACTTCTAGCTAATGATCTTATCTTTGTGCCTGCACGGCGGGCCAGTTTAGCTAAGACAATTATGGACTTTAAACTGTTCATAAGAAAATTGAATTTAATGCAACGATTAGGGAATAACGATGACAGTAATGTTGATTTTAGAGTAACGGGTGCCTACAACCATCCTTTGCACCTGGTATTGAGCTTGTTTGAATGCATTTGTGAGTTAGATTTTTGTAGTTTATTAAATAGTACAAATAAATACAAAATTGTTAATAACTGTAATAACCTTAATAATGTCAGCAGGACTGAATGGGAAGCGTTGAATAACTTATGTATGTCATCAGTTAGAGTGACTAAATCTGATAAGGGGGTGGGTTCGTTTTCATGGACTTAAACAATTATGTGTTTAGAATGAAGCAGACTTTGGAAGGTGAAGCTTATGAACATGTTTCTTTAAACGAGATGAACATAGCTTATCAGCGTATTAAATCTTACATCAGTGATTTATTCATTGAAGCAAAAATTGATGTGAGTATGCTGAACTTCCTGACAATGTTGGCTCCAAGAACTCCACCTTTATTCAGAATTCCTAAAGTCTACAAAAGTATTGACAACCCACCTATGAGACCCCTAGTGGATAGTAGGAACTCCATAACATATCCATGTGCCAAAGTAGTAGATACCATTCTAAAAAAATATTATTTATGAAACCCAAATTTGTAAAGATTCCTGGACATTTTTAGAGAAGCTCAATGATTTCAAATTTAATGTTGAATATAATTTTTTAACAATTGATGTAAAGGATTTGTATACATCTATCCCCCACCTTGAAGGAATTGAATGGGTTTCTTTGATTTTAAAGTCCAGGGGTGTACCCCAATCAGAAATGTCTTTAGTGGAAGAACTTTTAGATATTATTCTCACTAACAGTTTTATCATTTTTGATAATGAGTACTACCTACAAAAAATGGAGTAGCAATGGGGTCACCATGTGGTGTAAGCTTTGCAAATTTAGTTATGGCACACTGGTAATCAGAGTTTTTATTTAAGTGTAGTCAAGTGCAGGAATATATTTACTTTTACACCAGATACCTCAATGACATTTTTATTATTCTAAAAGGGATAGTAAAGTAGCTTCTGAATTAGTGAATTACTTCAATACTACAACCAATTTTTTACAATTTACCTTTAGTTTTGATCAGGAAGTAATGCCATATTTAGATATTAAACTTAGAAAGGACAGAGTGTCTGGTAGGTACATGGCTAAAATATACAGGAAAAAGTATGTACTCTAATGCATTTTTGCATTTCTCTAGTTCCCATCCATTTAATCAGAAATTATCAGTCATTAAAGGTCAATTAGTAAGAGCAACAAGAATGGTAACTGATGATGCTGAATTCATCCTTGAATGTGACAATTTGAGAGGGATGTTCCTCTGAAGAGGATACTCTGACACATTAGTATTGAATCTAATTGACGAGGTTAAGAATAAGAGATCCCTTGGGGTATTTAAACACATCCTTAATGAAGGGATAACACAAACCCCTGATGTGGGACTTTTTGATAGTACCATGAATTAAATAACCTCTACAGAAAATGTTTCCAGTAATACCAAGTTTTATGGTGAGTTTTATTACATCCTTTATCTTGTATTCACCATTTCTCAGTAACATTATTCATAAAAACTGGAGGCTTTAAATGAATGATACATCTATGGCAACAAAAGTGGGTGAATGCCCAAAAATAATTTTTAAAAGGGGACTTAATATGAAAAACTTATTAGAAAATAGAGCCCCTTATAATGTAAGACACCCAGGAATGTTAAAATGCAAGATGCGTGCATATTGCAAATTTATGGACTTAGGTTGCACCTTTAGTGTTAAAGGTGCTAAATTTAAAATTGATAAGAGGTACAACTGTAATTTGAAAATGGTAGTTTATTTGTCCATGTGTCAACAGTGTCCAACCTATTACATAGGCAAGACAGAGAGGAAACTTAAAAAAAAATGAGTGTATGAGCACCTTAACTGGGCAAACTAAAGAATACTCTTGCAAAACATATCTCAGTTCATAAAGACAATTCTTTTAAATTCTGAGTTATTGATCAGATTGTCCCTGATATTAGAAGGCCCCTAGTTCCCTAAAACTAGAAGAATTGGAATTATTTTGGCAAATGCACCTGAACGGACACTGTTATCCAGGCTTAAATTATGCTTGTTCTATATTATGTTTGTTGAAACTCAAAAGGCTTGTTAGATAATATTATGTCAGGTGTTTTTATATATATTTTACATATCTCTATGTATATATTTTTATTAAAGTTTTACTACTGTTTTGTAGTATGATTATTCACATTTAAGTACATGTACTTTTTTATATAAAATGAGGGGAGGGGGAGGAGTTTGAATGTCTATTGTTCTATTGGTTTAGACTAGAACACATGATGAGTGCGGAAGGATTTTTAAATGCGATGCTTTCTTGTTATTTTATCTGATGAAGTTCTGGTTGCACTCCTCCAAATCTGTTACCAGTGCTGAAGTCTTAAATCTCCCACAGTTTCTAAGGGGGAGGGTTTCATGGGCTTGCTGTGCTGTGTGGTGATGGACGCAGGCATGCTGTGCTTCTGCAAGGTCCTAATGCTCCTTCTCTTTGGGTGACAGAAGTCGGCATGATCCATGTTATGTCTCCTCCAAGGTCCTAATACTGGTGGTGAGTCAAATTTTACTTTTTTTATTTACAAGAGATTTCAGGTGCCTCCCCCAGCCAACACAGGGCCTGGGCAATGGCCTAGGTCGCCTAGTGCTGGATCTGCCTTTGACGCATCCATTCATCTAATTTACATTTGAATATTGTAAGAGAAGTGCCTTTCTTTATGTGAAGTAGAAGACGGTTTTGTATAAATAGTATTCTCTGTGATACATGTCCCTTCAGCACATTCTATTTATTTTGCAAAATAGATTGAGGTCTCGTGAGTGGGTGTTTATGATTCCATTGGAGTCGAGCATGTGCAGAAGGTCTGACAGAATGTTGAAGCACTACACACGAGGCAGAAATTACCTCTCAGTAGTCTGTATGATACAGAGGACAAGGCATCAAGATGGTCTGGATATATTTTATAATTTAGGTTCTTGATGTTTTCGGTGTGAAAGCATTGTGGTCATTCCAGTTGTGACAAGTGTTTGGACAGGTACATACTGAGAGGGACATTGTATTAAAGACTGGCCTAATGAGTACAGTGGAATGATTACATCTTTGAATCTGGACATAATACCTTTACACATAAGTTGTGCAATTGAAAAGGAATTCCTTAAAACAGTGGATACATGGTAGTCAAATGGCAGCCATTTTCAACATAGGTTCCCAAATCACTAGGGGTTAATTTTCAGGGGTGATTTATCAATATGATAGTTATAAGATGAGTCATACTTGCCAAAGGATACAATTACATATAATTTTTTTGGGTCAGTTTTTTCTTACTTCTTTCAAATTTCTTTTGTTGCTTGCATCCAGGCAGAATAATTATTAGTCAGTAACTGAATTTTACCGAAATTGATAACTTTTACTGACTTTTTTAAAAAGAAAAAAGGAAGAAAAAAGAAAACAGTTTAAAAATTTAAAAAAGAAAAAAGCAAGAAAAAAATTCCTTGAAAAGGAATGCTCCTGCTCCCTCCCCACATAATCATTCTCCACTGCCTCTATCCTTATTACTTTCACCTCCTATATTTTGCTCATAATCCTATCCTAAATATCATCTATCAAAAAAAAAAAAATTTGTATATAACTACACTCTATCATTATTTTCGTGGATAATTCTACTGTTTGTAAACTTTACCTTGCTATGAGCTCTATACTATGTAATGTATATCTCTGTAACATGTATTCTTGTTGGAGCTTTTCTCCCCAGGACTCCATTGAAAATGGCTTCACCTGGCCCAATGGACCATCCTGGTTAACCAACAGCAAATAAATAAATAAATAAAATAAATAAATTTCTCAAGTTTCACAAATAGGAGAGCTCTAATTAACCTGCAGCTTAGTGTGCAGCCATCTAGGAAGGACTACTTCAAGGTGAGCCTTGAACAGAATTATGATGCATCTCATTAGGATGCAGACAAAGCAATGCCCCATAGCTGGAATGGAGTATTAGGACTGCCTCGTTTAGAAGGTTAGCAAAGGACTGCAGGAAATGCTGGTCAAGGGATGGAGGAAGCAGCATCTGCTGATGTATGTGAAAAGTTACTGTAAGAATGATCACGATTCTACTTGCATGTGTACTTGTGTATATTATATCTGTGTGTGTGTGTGTGTGTGTACGTGCATGTGCTTACATGTGTCGCGTGTGTGTGCGTGTGTGTGTGTGTGCATGTGTGTGTGTGATAATCTGTGGGATTGTGCAGCTTCATGTAAGCAAGGGATAGATGCATATCACTGAATATCGGTTGGAGGGTAGCTGATCTCTGAGAGAATGGGTTATTTTGAAAGAACAGGGTTAGAAGCTGTTTGCCATTCTGTAAGTCCATGTGCCAAGCATTCAACAAAAAATGCAGCTGACAAAAATATGCACCTCAAAAATCTGAAATATTTTTCTTTACAGATTGTTACTGATTTTTAAAGAAGAAAGGGAGCTGCAACAGTAGCCCTTTTGTATCATAAGCATATTTAAGACATATGGCTGCTCAGAAAATTTACAGAAATAAAAAAAACACTTTATTTTATAAAACAATGGTTACAGAGTTTGATGGCTGAGCAAGTGGTTTATTTCTGGTATACTGATGCTGTGGTACTGGGGGCACTTACACAAAAAACATAGCCATGGCTTAATAAAATGAACCTTTGGCTTTTCTGGCAAAGTCAAAACATGCAACTCCACGGTATTTTACTTTAAGCTTCCATTAGGTTTTTTTTTTTTTTAAGAAAGTAACCAAAGAAGAGGAATAGCTATTTATGGTAGTGTCAATGTGATGTAGGAAACCAGTGTAGATGAGAAGAGGAGGTCGACCGCAGAGTCAAAATTTAATTTAATAGTTGTGGCCAATGTTCTAAGATTAGGTAGGGATGCTAGAAATTACTTGCTGTGAGCAATCTAAACTGAATATTGGATTGCCTGGCATACTCATTTTATTCAACTAAAATGTGTGTGTGTGTGTGTGTGTGTGTGTGTGTGTGTGTGTGTGTGTGTGTGTGTGTGTATGAGCATAAATGCATGTCTGTATGTCTGTGTATATGCTAGCATATACACATTTGAGTATGCATGTGTGTGTGTGTGTGAGTGTGTGTGTGTGTGTGTGTGTGTGTGTGTGTGTGTGTGTGTGTGTGTGTGTGTGTGTGCACATGTGTGTATGTATGTATGGAAGCATGTCTGTGTGTATGTGAGTTTTGTGTGTGTATTTGTATGTGTGTGTGTGGCACCAGTGTGTGTATGTATGTGTGTGTGTGTGGTGAGGGGGATGGGGATCACAAGACAATCACTCCAGTGGGGGTGGAATTAGTGTAGGAGCACAAGTCACTGTGAAATTCAATGGGGGGGGGGGGTCACAAATCAATTATTCCAGGGTGGGTGGAGTTTGTGTATTGGCTTAAGTCCTTGAAGATCAGTGATTGGATTCCAGCTGCTTTTACCATGGCAGTAAGGAACATCAGGGAGTTGACTATTGCCAGGATGAGTATGAGAGTTCAAAAGTAGGAAAACTAAGTTGACTGGGGTGGTAGGCTAAGGGCTTTTGTTTGTGCTAGGACTGGTGCAGGAAGAGCAGAATTCTGACAACTTTCATGATGGATGACAGGCAGGTAGTGGGGCTCCCTTTGATGGCAGATGGGATGAGGATAAGCCTGAGGCTCCACTCTTTGCCAGAACTGGTACAAGAGGAGATGGAACAAGATGGAGAGTCTGCTCAATGACTCCCAGGATGAGTGTAGGGGGTAGGAGGATGGGCACTGCTATGATGGAAATGGTGGTCACACTGTTCTCAGAAAAGTGTCTGTTTGGCAGTTGTTGTTTTTGTTTAATCTATGTGCTACATTAGCCACTGAAGGAGGACAAATGAAGATCACCAATATGGGGAAACAAGTTTATTGAAGCACCCAAAGTGTAAAACACTCGCATATACGCAATAAAAGCTAAATGCTTAACAGTCTCACTGCGTTTTTCTTCCTAAATAGAACTTCCTCAGACATGCAAAACCCCAGTCTATTCAAACTGCAGTGTATATACTCAACCAATCAATTATCCCATCCAATTCCTCCACCCCGTTTACATATTTAAAAATACCTCAATATTAAAAATACAATAAAAATAATTAACATCAATTGACATGGATGAGCTTAATATAAAAATAAAAAAATGTATGTGGATATACCAACTTCCATACATCACCTTTCATTGACTACTATGTAAAAGTCTATGATAAAAATATTAGTAAAAACTAATCTATGCTTGATGGTCATATAATATGAGGGAATATAACCAACCATTGTATTTTGCTACCCTCTAGTAGTCAAATCAAAACACAACAATGCACCAAACCTAAAAGAAACATACTCATACCTCTCTCTCTCTATACTTCAAATAGAAAATTAAAAAATGCATCAAGTACATTCATATGCATTTAAAAATAATAAAATACCTTTAGCTAGCCGTTGATAAAAGGATGTTATTATTTTTAAATGCATATGAGTGTACAGGACATTTTAAACCTTACATTTTATATGTTTTGTGTATTTTTAAAAAGGCAAGAGTATTACCTAGAGGAAATTATGTTTAATAGTTTCAGAATAGTTTTTGTTATAAAAGGAGGGATTTTTGATGGGTTGTTCAGTTTCTGAGAAAGTCTCTGTATTCAGTGATGAAAAACACGATGAATTAAGTTAAGCGTTTAGTGTGTAATTTGTGTTTTCTGTGTGTACTGCTGGCATCAGTTAAAGAACGCTGGAATTCTGCCTGAAAATTCGATAATTTATTTCTGCTGGTCTGCACCTCTGACAGTGTTGAATTTATTGTTTGAATAGTTGGCACAGCTGGGCTCTCTACACTGTTTCCTTCTTTTTGCTCATATTAAATGGAGATCACTGTACAGCACAGAACAGGAAATGTACCCTTCTCTTCACTGTTGTGTAATCTCGGAGTTGGTGTGTATGGGGATTGCCTTCCTTTCTTTATCTTGGCTAGATTGTGTTAATTGGCTGCTGGCTAGTGGGGGCTGGTTCTTTTGTGTTTTTGTAAAAAAAAAGAAAAAAAAGTTGTCTTAAGGTTGTATCTTCTGGTATTTAAGCCCTAACTTTAAGAGGATTTCTGTCTATACACACTGAGCAGAGTGGAGGAGAGGTGTTGACTACAACTCTGAGCTGAAATATATAAGTATCCTGTTTTTTGGATTATTTATACTGATTATTGTTTCTAGCAATTTATATATAGCACTTTTTATTGCCTGCTGCACAGGTTTTGAGTGTATTTTTATTGCTATTAACTAATCTGCATGGGTAACTGATTTGTTTGCAGTTAAAAATGCATTCTGTAAAGTCTCTTTGCTCCTTTATCTGCTTAAAAACTTTCATTTTATGGCTTTCTGTAGTATTTACTGTCTGTAGGCTAATAGTTTTAGTATCTGCACGGGTAACTGATTTGTTTGCAGTTAAAAGCATTCTGTAGAGTCTCTTTGCTCCTTTATCTGTTTAAAAACTTTCATTTTGTGGCTTTCTGTAGTGCTTACTGTCTGTAGGGTAATAGCTTTATTATTGTCCCCACCCTTCCTCCCTGCTGGTGTCTTGCTGTTATACATGATGGCTTTGCAGTTGCCTGCCCCTACTGTAAATCTGATCTGGGACACTCCTCCCAGTCTAGTGTCATTAGCTCATTCTACCTAATACAGAGAGAACTTTTGATAAGGCCTTCTGTTTCTCCTTTCTCCCTTTCCAAAAAAAAAAAAAAAAAAATTGCCTGAATCTCCTTGTGTTCTGACTGTGCTTCTCAAACATTTTGGAAATATAGAGTATATTTCTGAGCATTTATTATAACTGTAATTGCCTTAATATTGCTACAACTCAAGTGCTCTAGGTTGCACTGCATCTGAATTGTTTGTGTGTTTTAGCTGCTTTTCTGTATATATAGACTTCTCTGTACATGTAGACTAGCTACTTATTCTGCTGTATTACTGCCTCTTAAATCGTTTTTCAGTTGTGCACTTGCCTTGCTTCATTTAAAAAGTTTTAAATTGCTAATTTTGCAGAGTTTTAATTGCATTTACTGTTTAGGACTACACACTCAAGTGTGTTAGCCTTTCTGTGTTTATTTACTTTATTATTGCTTTGTTTAGGCTGTTTCAACAAAAAAAATTCTATCTTGTTTGCTTGTTTCCCACCTTTCCTAGCCAGTCCAGGTCCCAGGCTTTGCTTGTCTCAGGACTTTATTTTCTGTGCTCAGAGCTATCCAGACCTTGCTGTGGTAGAGGGAAGTCCTACTGCTGACCAGTGGGACTGGTGAGCATTGTACGGTCTATCTAACACTAGAGGAGTGGTTTCCAACTATGAAATTGTAATTTTATTAGCCTTTTTGGGCTGATTTCTATCTCTTTCAACTTTCTGGCTTAAAAACACGTGTGTTTGCACATTTTTCGCATCGTGCAGCACTGCGAGGCTACAGTTAAACTATTCCAGGTGCCAGAAAGTCTGCAAAATTTCCCTTAGAACTAGCTGGTTTCTCAGTAGTAGCACTAAAATCTGAACCCCTGTGACTAGCACTTGCTCTAGAACCTGCTGGAAAGCACTAGGAAGCCTGAAACTGATACAAGCACTCAGCTCTCCTTGTCAATAAGGAGAAATTAATCATAGGCACTAAACAGCCTATAATTGCAAAGTACCTTGCAAAGGTAAGAGAAAACAGCTCTTAAACTTTACAAAAAAAGCACCTAAACAGGCATGTCCAAGGGTCAGCTTCTGGTGATTTCTCCTGTCCACCTGGTGAATCTGGGCATACTGGGGCAATGCAGCAACTGCCTCATGTACACAGACAATTCTCTCCTCCTACCACCCAACACTACAACCTGTGAGAGATGCACTTACATAGCCAAACTGGAAGCAAAGCTCTCTCCGGCCAAGGTTGTGCTAGACAGTCAAGAGGAGAAGCTTAACACCTGCATTACACCTCAAGCAACACATAGCCCTTCAAAACCCACACCTTCAACACCCACACATAGCAACACTAAACCCACATATGCAGAGGCCCTTAACATTAACCTGCCCAAGCAAGAAGGACCTCTGAAGCTGAAATGCAAACAAAGACCAGTCACAACCAAAGTGACACATAGCTCACAACACCAGTGTGCCACCCAACAACAGCCCCTAAGGCAAGACAATGTACCCAACACTTTAGTCATAGGTGACTCTATAGTCAGGCACACTGATGTCCCGCTCACCAAGCTGAACAAGCAGAAAATTACAGTCAGCTGCCTGTCGGGTGCCAGGATCCGCCACATAATGCATGCACTCAAGTCACTCCACAACAAGTACAAATACAACTCTGTCATTGTCCATGCTGGAGTGAATGACTTGAGACGTACTTCCCTTGACTACATGAAAAGAGACATGGAGGAAATTACATTTATGGTATTATTTTCAGTATTTGACCCCTGAGAGGGTTGCTGAAATTGAGTTAGATAACACATGTAGCATAGATGAAAATGTAGTAGATATTGACACCAATGATTTGTTTATATCTTGTTCAAGTGATTTTAATGCTTATTGTGGTATAGATACTTCATTGGTGGCTACAAAAAGTGACTTTATGCCTCCGTGTTCCCATGAAGGCATTAAAAGATTTCAAGCTATGGTTGAATTTGAACTAGATTTGTTGTTAAAGAATTTTGATAAGAAACAGGTGGATTATAATTTAACTAAAAATGAATGGTTAGAATTAGTTAATTTTTCTAAACAGAAAGAATTGGTTATAAAGCCCTCTGACAAGGGGAATAAAATAATTATTATGCATTATACACAGTACCTAAACTAAGCATGTGTTTAGATTTATTAAAGGATGAAACAGTTTATTGTATAGAAAGTAATGATGTTGAACGAGCTAAAGATAGTTACATATGTTTAATACTGAGAGGTCTGAAATTAGGTTACTGGTCTGAAACTGATGTCAGGAATAAGCTGATAATTTTAGGTACAGGTCCAGCTTATTTTTATTGCTTACCTAAAATTCATAAAAATATTAATAATCCTCCTGGTAGACCTATAGTTTCAGCCAGTAAATATTTTTTACATAATCTGGGAGTCATATTAAATCAGGTATTATTAAAGGAAGCACAAAAGCTTCCTTCTTATATACAAGACTCCTTTGATTTTCTAAATAAAATAAAAGATGTTATATGGAAGGACAATATGTACTGGATTACATTAGAAGTGAAGAGTCTTTACACTAATAGTAAACATGTGTTTGGATTGGAAGCATTATATAAACGAATGGGTGATCATCCTCTTACACATTATGTTTTGGATTTAGTGAAATTTTGTTTAGAAAATAATTATTTTTATTTTGAAAATCAGATTTTTCATCAAATACAGGGTACAGCGATGGATGCACCATTTGCACCCATGTATGCTAACATTTTTATGGGATTGGTTGAACAAGAATGTATTTATACTAATTTATTTGTTAAAAAGTATGTGAAATATTATTTTAGATATATTGATGATTTGATTTTTTTATGTGAAGAGGGTATACATCTGGTATCAAATTTTGTACGGGAAATTCAACATAATAGGTTTGATATATCTTTTGATGGGTTACAATATGGACAAACAGTTTCTTTTTGGATATTCATTTGCAAGGTATTGTTGGAAAACATATTGGCATAAGTATTCATAGGAAATTTGGTTTGCCACATGATTTTTTGATGGGTACTAGCTGTCACCCTAAACATACCATTGAAGCCTTACCGTATGGCGAATTTTTGAGAATTTCCCGCTTATGTAATGATGATGATATATTTATGAAGGAAATACAGTATACTAGAACTATGTTTATAAAAAGACAGTATGATGTTAAATTGATTGATTTGGATATCCAAAAGGTACTGAATATTAGATATAATACTAGACCTTTATTAAAAAATAGAGGCAATAGTTATGGTGGTTATAGTATAAAAAAGTTAATTTATTTTTAGTCTCTACTTATAATGTTTGTAGTGATAGTATTAAAAAACATGTAGTACATTTTTGGGAATTTTTAAAGAATTTTGGTGAACTCAATAGTTTAATGGATAAAAAATTAGCTTTTTCTTACAAAAGGGGTAGAAATATTAAGGACATTGTTGTACATACAAAATGTTTTAGACCTGAGTTGAAATTATATCATCATATTGCTAGTGGAGGCATGTTATCATGTGGCAAATGTAGTGGTTGTCCATATATAATTAATTTTTTCCCTATATTAACAATATTAGTTTTAGACCTGATGGGACATATAATTGCAGGACTGAGAGAGTTATTTATGCCATAAAATGTGGATGTGATAAGTTTTATATCGGTCAAACTAAGAGAATGTTTAAGATTAGATTACTTGAACATTTGAGAGATATTAGGATAAATAAGTAAGAGAGCCCTTTAGCTCAACATTTTTATGAATATCATGGTGGCCAATGTGATAGTCTAAAAGCGACTATTTTGCAACAAGTGGTTGTAAGGGATTTTGATGTAAATATGATCAAGAAATTGCTTCTAAAAAAATAAACTATTTTTATTTTTAAATATAACACCTTGATACCCAAAGGTCTGAATACAGACTGTTGTTGGAGAAGTGTGGTTTAAAACAGTTCTATCTTTTTAAATTGTTTAATTGTTTGATTGCTTGATTGTTTAATTAATGCATAATGATTGTAGCTGGTATTATTTAAACTGCTTCTATATGTGGTTTGTTACTCCTTGAAGGCTTACTGTGGCCGAGGCGCTAGAGAAATAAAGAAGCTTTTTTTACCTTGGTTGTGTCGTTTTGTGGTGTAGCAATTTGGGTCCAGCTGTTGTTCATTGGAATCCTCTCCTCCTACCACCCAACACTACAACCTGTGAGAGATGCACTTACATAGCCAAACTGGAAGCAAAGCTCTCTCCGGCCAAGGTTGTGCTAGACAGTCAAGAGGAGAAGGTTAATACCTGCATTACACCTCAAGCAACTCATAGCCCTTCAAAACCCACACCATCAACACCCACACATAGCAACACTAAACCCACATATGCAGAGGCCCTTAATCTGCCTAAGCAAGAAGGACCTCTGAAGCTGAAATGCAAACAAAGACCAGTCACAACCAAAGTGACACATAGCTCACAACACCAGAGTGCCACCCAACAACATCCCCTAAGGCAAGACAATGTACCCAACACGTAGGTGACTCTATAGTCAGGCACACTGATGTCCCACTCACCAGGCTGAACAAGCAGAAAATTATAGTCAGCTGCCTGTCGGGTGCCAGGATTCACCACATAATGCATGCACTCAAGTCACTCCACAACAAGTACAAATATGGCTCTGTCATTGTCCATGCTGGAGTGAATGACTTGAGATGTACCTCCCTGGACTACATGAAAAGAGACATGGAAGAGCTCTTGGATCATGTGACCCAGGCAGGTTTGACCCTAGCCCTGAGTAGCATCCTGCCTTTGCCCAGAATGATACCACAGTATAAGGACAAAATGATTGACTTCAACAATTGGCTAAGCTTCTGGTGTCATTCAAAGGGGATCCAGTATTTGTCTGCCTGGGAAGACATGATCGACAAACCACGATGCTTTGCCAGAGATGGTCTGCACCTGTCACCCCTGGGATTCAGGTTACTGGCTAAAGCTCTTGCCACCCCTATAGTGCCTTTTTTAGGCAAGGTTCAAAGGATAAAACCACCACCGTAACAGATACAAGCATGCAAAATCTGAAGGTAATGCTACTCAATGCTAGAAGTCTAAACCTCAAAATGCACTCTCTCGAGGCACTCCTAAAAATGGAGAACATCGATATCTGTGCAGTAACTGAGACCTGGTTCAAGGCTCCAGAGAGCACCCCTGCATTACCAGGCTACAATTCTTACTGCACATTTTGGCCACAAAACCAAGACCGAAACATGAAAGGTGGAGGAGTGTCCATATTCACCAAGGATATTCACACCTCCAGGCTAGTTGCCCAACACAATGCATCTGAAATTCTCCAGGTGCAACTAACACTAGGTAAGACTGCAATCCAAATTGTAGCTTGCTACAGATCCCCCACCATGCCCCAAGATTCTCATTACACCTTTCTAAACATACTGGAAAATATTACGATACAACCAAACACCCAAATACTGGGTGATTTCAACTACCCTGCCATTAACTGGGAAAACTACACGGGTACCAACTCCTTTTCCCAATGGTTCTTAGAATTCATAAATTCCAATGCCCTGAATCACCTAATCCATTGTCCCACCAGGGGCTCCAATATCCTAGACCTGGTCATTACCAACATGGGAGATAGATGCTCCACACCAGTGGTTCACCCCCTCATTGGTCAGGTCCGACCATAAGCAAATCACCCTTGACATCCACATCCCACTCCCACCCCCCAGTAAGGAAACCTCCTTAAAATACTTCTCCAAAGCCTACTTCATGCTACTGAAGTCAGAAGTGACAAACTTCATGACACCCACGTAGATGAGACCTGGAAGTTCGACTGCAGAATCCTACACTAAGGCACTGTATGAGCACATCCACTCGTCCATGTATCGTACCATCCCAAATAGAACCAAGATGCTCTTCTCCAAAAAAGGAAGCCAATCTGGTGGTCCCCTAATATAAACAAACTATACAACAGAAGGAAGAAACTGTTGCAGAAAAGAGGAAAATCCCAGGATGCAAAAAACTCCCTCACCAGCCTCAGTAAGAAGCTGAGATCCCTCATAACATCCTCAAAAGCTAGTTATGAAAATAAAATTGCCAAAGATTTCAAAGACAACCACAAGGCATTCTATAGTTATGTCAAGAATCTAAATGGCAATGCTGAGATCTGCTCTGAGCTACAACAGAATGACATTAATATACTTATCCCAAGGATATTGCCAATATCCTGGCAGAACAATTTAGTGCCAACTTCACCCCCCTCTCACCCCCTAAAGCACCCATCTCAATACCAGAAGATTGCCAAATTCTGGTAATCATGGCCACAGAGGTAGAAACCGCACTCTCCAAAGCTAAGAATACAGCATCCATGGGACCAGATGACATCCCAGGCTGTGTACTGTGTACTACATGAACTACAAAATGAACTGACACCTCACCTAAGTGTCATGCTTAATCATAGCCTCACCTCAGGCTTCGTGCCCACTGAGTGGCACACAGCTACAGTTATCCCGCTCCACAAGGGAGGATCCGCCTTGGATCCCAGGAACTACTGTCCCATCAGTCTGACAAGCCTGATCTGCAAGGGCATGGAATGCATTATCATGGAACTTATAAACAAAGACATTGGCAACCTTCAAACACTGGACCCCACCCAGTTTGGGTTTGTGAAGGGCTGATCTTGTCTCCTGAATCTGATTGACTTCTTCGAATCAGTCTCCAGAGCTGTGGACAAGGGTAAGGTGGTCCACACAGCCTATCTGGATCTTGCCAAGGCCTTCGACACCATCCCCCACTCTGGAATCATAGATAAGCTTACTAAGCTGGGCATAAATCCCTACATCACTTGATGGGTTGTCAACTGGCTTACTGAGAGAACCCAGACTGTAAAAGTAGCCGACTCCAAATCCAGCTCCAGACAAGTGACAAGTGGAGTATCTCAGGGTTCAGTCCTGGGACCACTCTTGTTTGGCATCTACTTCTCTGAAGTACAGGCCAACACTAAGGGACTCTGGCTAACAAAGTTCGCAGATGACTGCAAACTGGGAGCCATTATTGAATCCCCAAATGATGTGGATATTCTACAAAAGGGTCTTACAGAAACAGATGCTTGGTGCCAGAGCCATGGGCTCAAGCTTAATGCCAAGAAATGTATAGTTATCCCCGTTGGTAAAAAAACATGTACCCATGAATTACCACATAGGTGGCAGGACACTAAACATTGAAAGTGTGATGAGAGACTTAGGGACATAGGTGGACAGTGGTCTCACTTTTGATAACCACATCACCACAACAGTCAGGAAATCTTTCTATGTGGCACACCTCATCACTAAGGGCTTTTCATCCAGAAAAAAGGAGGTCATTGTCCCACTGTACTCATCCCTCATTAGATCCATTATAGAGTATAATGCCCCATTTGGTATGTACCTCACAAGACATCTGCAACAGCTGGAAAGGCCACAGAAATACCTCACTAAAAGAATCACAGGCCTAAAGCAGATGCCATATGCTGACCGTCTAAAAAACCTCCAGCTATACTCTGTGGCATATCGTCTATTCAGAGGCGATCTCTGCTTAACATACAAGGCCATGTCAAACCCTGAGCTGTTGGACATGCTCCACTTAAAGAAATGCCAATCCCTCAGAGCCACACGCTCCAGGGATCTAAACCTTGTCATCACAGTGAACAAAACATGCTGGAGGGACAGGTTCCTGACCCAGAGATTCCCCATACTCTGGAATAGACTGCTCGTACATGTCAAGCAGAACACCTCATTGGCCCTCTTCAAAAGGAACCTTGATGATTGGATGGGGGATAGGAAATTCACCCTGGGGATCATGTCAGTCGCCCTGCTAGACAGGGGTCCAGAGAAGTAAATATTGTGGGAAGAAATATCCAGGGAATTGTTATGGCTAGGCTTGCATAGGCCCTAGGGCCAATAGCCTAGTACCAACCTATGAACCTATGAATCTATACATGTAAAGAAAAATGTGTTTTTATTTTTGTTATTGAAGTTTTGAACTTTCAAAATTTTGATGTTATGGTCTCAAACATATGAAGTTCAAAGTTTTGAAAGTTCGAGCTTCCAAAGTAGATCCGTGTGTGTGTCTGTGTGTGTGTGTGTGTGTGTGTGTGTGTGTGTGTGTGTGTGTGTGTGTGTGTGTGTGTATGTATGTGTGTGTGTGTGTGTGTATATATATATATATATATATATATATATATATATATATATATATATATATATGTAATCTGCAAACTGCAGTTATGGCCCTTGGAAATACAAAAGGTATGTGGCTCCCCAACATTTACTGCATTCCTCCCTCAATTCTAAGTAATTTTGAAAGCATACGTGATTTTATGATCCACTTTCCCACTAGAATATCTGTTCCTTTGAGCCACAGCCCTAAATATGACCACACAAAGATGTTGACAGATGGAGACCTGTGACTTATCAAGCCAGATCAGTTGTTACAAATAGCAGTTGCCGTCTGCAGCTGCTTCTTCCGACCCCCACCCCATCCTCTCTTTACTCTGTCTCAGGCATCCTTCAGTCCCTGTGCTAGTCTGCTCAGGACAGTACTGCTTTTCAATAAAATAAAAGCTTTTAATATGTGATTAGAATCCCCTCCCCTTAACACTCTATATCTGTCCTGCTGGTAAATGAGATACAAACATAGCTGCCTACAGTACCATTACCATAAGAAATGTAAATTACAGATGAAGTGTACCGGTGTCAGGAACCAAAGTCGTTTTGGTTAATTTGGAATAATCACACACCTGCATTATTTAGATGGGAGAATTCTGGAAGAAACAGAACAAACATAACAGATGGTGTAATAGTCTGATATTTAGTTAGCTAGGACAGTGGACCAGTTTCCACTGATGAGTCGTAAGGTGAATGTTAAGTAACAATGCCATTGGTTAGTTAATTAGTTTAGTTAGTTTAGTTATTTAGCTAGTTAGTTAGTTAGTTAGTTAGTTAGTTAGTTATAGCAGTGTTGCTTGTCTGCAGAACAAATATCACCAAAATTACCTGTTCGAAAGACTTAAACTTTGCCTGTTGGGACAGGTATGTATCCCAGAGACTAGCCTTTCTCTGGAACAGGCTCCCCATCCATGTGAAGCAGAGTTCCTCCCTAAACCAATTCAAGAGTAAGTTGGACAGCTGAATGGGGAATAGGAAATTCATCCTTGATTTGGTACCTATATTTCTAATGGAGACAGGGTTCATCTCTCAGGCCCTTGCTTGTAAATGTTTCATCTCCCAAGCTCCTGCTTACAGTTACTAAGGGTATCAGAACTTTTCAGAGATTTGGGATGCATGGCTAGGCTTAAAAAAACCCTTGTAAACACCTATAGGCCTATATACAGATATATATGTGCAATCTCATTGTATGTTTTGTATTGTTTTATTACTGCTTTAACAAATATGTGCTTTTTATTTGAGCGGTAAACTATGTACATTTTTAGCTTTGTTTTTAATACATTGTAAACATTGTCTTATTGAAATAAACCTTGTATTAAGTGAAATTAAATATTTATTTAAAAAGTTATGGTTTGTTTACTTAGTTTAATCACCCTTGTGCGTATATATTATAGAAATATAATGACAGAACTATGTGTACACAGCATGACAGAAGCAGGCAGGAATCACTTAAGTTTTCATAAGAAAGAGTTATTGAAATACTCCCTTGTTCAATATAAAGCTACATATTAATACGCTGATGACCTCAATTCTAATACACTGTATGTAGTCAAAAAAAATGAAAATTGTTTACTTGCACAAAGAACCACAAATAGCAGGGATTAGTGCATTATCTTGGCTAACTCCTTACTGTAATTCCACTACCAAGCAGAAGGAGGCAGCAGTGAAGCACATTTAAACTGCCACTCTTATCCCAAAGTTCACCTTTGGGGCTTTCTGTACACAGTGGTTTAAGTTCTGTATAACATTAGAGGGTTAGGCTTTTGTGTGAGAGAAACACATAACTACATAGCACTTTGCTGCTCAAGCAATTAACATTGTAACAAAGTAACTGCAATGAAAACGTCTTTAAGTAATTCAAAAGAAAAAGAGATATCCAGAGGAGTGGTAATCTTATCAGATGTACCAGTGTATCTGAGAGTTGTAACAGTGTACATGGGGGTTTCTGTGTTTCATGGAACCACATAAAAAGGGACGTTATGTGCCACCGAAGCAATTTTCTTTATAGCAGATCTGGTAGGTCATAGTAGCTGTATTATGTCTCTGTGCTTGTGGGTTCCCAAAGCTAATATAACTCAATTCAAGAAGTTAATTCAGAGCCTGCAACTGACTTTGGTCAGTTTATACATGCAGTGAGAAGCAGTAAGGAGGCAACACAGCACATTGGTAAGATGTGAGTTGGGTTTGAATCCCATCAATTCCATTTGTACAGAATATGAATATGAGAAGGCCACTTAAATTCCTTATATCTCAACTACTTTCTGTAAAAGTAAATTAAGCAAAAAAAAGTATTTTGTCATCTTTACACTAACAAAGGTCGCACAATATTGACACTACCTCAAAGGATGTCGACATTATCTATGAATTTATCTAAGTTATTTTCAACAGTAAGAGTTGAGAGAAAATGAAGAAAGGTCTTAGTAATACATGTGACCATAAATAGCATGAGTACTGTAATGGTTAACTAGTCTGGGAAACTGTACTGGTTAACTTGTTTGGGGAAAAATAATCCAAGTGACATGATAAACAATGGGCCAGATTCCATAAAGTTTGCGGCTTCCAGCATATTATGCCACTATCAGAGTGAAACTTGCGGATAACGTTGTAATATGTAAATGTACAACAAAAAACTCTGAATAGCTGACTGCACAATGGAGTATTACAATATGAATAGCGCACTATAGAAGTGCACAAGTAATCCATAAGTAATAAGACATGGTTGCCCATTCACATTGTACCATTGTACAGTAACAAAGTTACAGAAAGATGATCACAATTCAAGTATCCTGATAGTTATACAGCTATATCTATCTATCTATATATATATATATATATATATATATATATATATATATATATATATATATAAATATATATATATAAAACACAAGATGAACAATTTACGTATCCTGATAGATATGCAGACATATATATAATACAAGATCACAATTCAGATATCCTGCTAGTTATAAAGACATATATAACAGAAAATCACAATTCAAGTATCTTGATAGTTATACAGGCATATATACAACACAAGATCACAATTCAAGTATCCGGATAGTTTTACAGGTGTATATATATATATATATATATATATATATATATATATATATATATATAAAAACACAAGATCACAATCACAATTCAAGTATCCTGATAGTTATACAGACACACACACACACACACACACACACACACACACACACACACACACACACACATATATATATATATATATATATATATATATATATATATATATATAAAAACATAATTTGTAGACCAAGGTTAAGGACAAGTAGGGAATATAACTCTCCTTTATGCTAAAAAAAAATACTGATTTTCAGGAATAGATACAGAAATGTCTCAGACAACTACGGGTATATCTGGACTTTATCCACTACATAAAATAGGTGCTTCAAAGCTGCAGTGCCATTTTTAATATAGATATATATATTGACAGCACTCTTTACAGTAAGCTCAGACATACTGTGGATATCTGCTTAATACATGTATCAATAAAATATATCATCTTGGATTTCCAGATTCTGGCAGAATCCATACATTTTCTAATAAAAAAATTAAAGGTGAAGGGCAATCAAGACCACGTCACCATTGCTAACATTTGCTAACAATGGGTTTGGGTTTGGGACTTCTACGTAGTACATGCATCCCCTTCAGAAGCTCAAAGTTTCAAAACTTTGAACTTCAAACGGCTGAGACTTGAAGATCAAAGTTTTGAAACTTTGAATATTTTGAATGGAGATTGCCGTACAGACAGGAATGGGATATTTACTGTTTTCCTCACTGTGGTGTGATCTTGAAGTTTGTATATTTATTTATTTAGCACAGGGTGTGGGGAGTACAGGGGGGCTTTCCCCCCTGAAAAAATGTAAAACAATTGCTTTTTGTTTTTATTTTTTTTTATTTAGTTTTTGAAGTTTCAAAATTTTGAACTTCTGGTCTCGTCCGTTTGAAGTTTTAAAACTTCGAGCTTTAGAAGTAGAGCCGTAGAACACAAGTAATGCACACATCCAAGAGAAGTGGGAAATAGAAAAGAAGATGTGGGGTACGGGTGAAAAAGAAGGACACACAAGAGGGGTGTAGGAATAGGAAAATCTAAGGGGAAGTCAGAGGGGCATAGGCAATTGTTTTTTTTTTGGTGGGAATATTTATTTATTAATTTTCCATTTGATTTACAGGAAAGTTCGACCTTTTTCAGAGGAGTCCAGGGGAGAAAAGTTCCACAAAAGACATACAGATTTAGATAAGCCCCATATTTTTTCTTTAAGAAGAGAAGAAAAGGTAAACATATAGAAAGAGGAGGAGAAGAATATCACAGCAGGTAAATACATCGAACAAATAGCATGACATAGGACAAACAAAGGCTGGAAAAAACAGTAAGGGCAGGTAAGTTACTCAGATGGCACACTGCACAACACAGGCAATGGAAAATTAACAAATATGGTGGGGATGCATGCCAGCCATGGTGAAATGCAGAACATATCTACCTATGCACTAAAATGGTACGACACATTACAAACTGTGTGGCAGTCATACATGGATGTGTATGACCATTGTAGATGGGTATCTTCTAGGGTAATAAAATGGGAACACAGTAGACATTGGATAATTATCAATTAGCAATCAATAATAAGCCAACAACCTGTAATGTTGTTTACTATTGCTGCAACTTTGTATCTCTGTCATGTACATGATGTGGAGCTTTTCTCCCCGGGCATCCACTGAAAAAGGACCTGTGTCCAGTTGGAATTTCCAAGTAAACAAATGTAAATAAATAAATAAATAAATAAATTAGTCCATCAGCAGTGTAGGTGTAAGCCAAGCAGCATCACAGATGAGCAAATGCAGGTCTAACAATGGTAGACAAGTCCAGTTGAGGGCAGAATTAAACTTACGATCATGCACATGAAAGGCAAACAACCAAGCACAGTGCCAAACAGAAGTACTGCAGAAGAGTAACAAAGGCTGCTACATACACAAGTAGGTGTATACAACCCAAACAAGCATGTAATGGAATGTGTGTATGTTACACACATTACACACATATGCCATTCAAAGGCAACACACAGGTACAGATGTGTATGTATGTCTGTTAGTGGCATAAATGGAATGTACATGAAATTAAGTTTCATAGGTAAATAGTATGTTATCAGTTTGCAGATTATTATCAGCCTAGCTAATAACCAGAAGTCAGAATCAAACTCTGTACCTTATATCTGTGAAGGAAAACATTAACCATTATGGTAACCCCCCTCTTGATCCATATACATACATACATAAACATGCATAAACCAAAGACATAATAATATGTTCAAAAATTTAACAGTTCAGCATAATAATGAAGATTGTGCACATGGATGTGAAAAAAACTATGCTGAGTAACATACAAGTATACCAAGAACAAGGGAACCTCAGCACTGAAATAAATAGGACATGCTGGAGGGACAGATTCATAACCCAGAGGCTCCCTTCACTCTGGAATAAAATCCCTGTCCAGGTTAGGCAGAGTCCCTCATTGACTGTCTTCAAGAGGAATCTTGATGAGTGGATGGGAGATCGTAGGTTTACTCTGGGTATCACTTCTGTGTCACTGTTAGACAGAGGCACAGTATACTAAACTCGAAAAAGGGCATAGCAAAATTAATTTAAAATGGGTGGCGAAAGCCAAACACATTCTGGCTAGGCTTATAAATGCCCTAGGGCAGATAGCCTAGTATGAACCTATGAACCTATGAACATTAGCCAAAAAATTTTGTGCACATGTTCTGCATTGCACAATGGCCATAAATGTGGCACATATTCACTCTGAAAAATTAATACATGGCAATGGTCAGTAGTTTTAACAAAGGCAAATGTATCTTCAAAAAATAATAGCGAAATACAAAAGTGGGAGGGTGGTAGACAGCCTGGGCCCACATCAGGGTAAAGCAGGACAAGGTAAGTCGACACAATGCAAATGCATGTGTACAGTACACAGAGTTCTGTAGGAGCAACACAGAAGTACATTTAAATAAATGGAACCAAACCTTATATGAAAAACTTCAATTTAAAATAAAATGTAGACAGAGATCAGCGATATTCAAGCAGAGTACAACAAGCAAGCCAAGCAATGTATCAATGAATTGCTTATTTTGTACTTTTTCTTTATATTTATCTGCCTGTGTTGATTTCTTTAGTTTATTATTTGCAATCGTGTAGAATAGATCCTGGTCTGTTCTGATACTGTGCATTGCTGTTATCACAGCTATCTTTTTAAATATGTTTGCTGATCTGTTCCCTCTTCTATATTCTCTTCTAACAGTGACACCTCTTGCTTGAATTGCTTTATAATTTTCTTCATTGGATGCGTCCCTGATGGCATTTTATTTCTTACCTTCCTTGCCCTTATTGCTGTGCATTTTTGTGGTAAAATTGTATCTGTTATTATTTTAGTTGCAGTAATATATCCTACTTACTTCTGTTATATCACATGAATTTCTGTTAATAGTCTTGATTACTGTGGTCATCTTTTTATCAGACTTCTGATAATTGTTTGGTCTTATTTACTTTATGTAATCTAGTTCTTTCATCAATCTTAATGTCTATCCATCTGTATTAAATTAAGCAACTCTTCCCTTAGATCATGTGCTTCTAAACTGAGGGCACATTCTTAGCTCTCTGTTTCCTCTGGGCATTTTGCAGAAAGTTCTAGAATATCTTCCTGTGACATATCCTCTTCATCTGCATCCTGCGTCATCTGTTGCTCCTTCAGATGGGAATACATTAGCCCATCACTCAAAAACATTGCATGCATCAGAGTTGCCACTGTTTCCTATTGCTTCCCTTGTGTACAGCTCTAGTTGAACTATTCTACTGGTTCCTTACTGAAGGTGCCAGGGCATCATCATATGGAAAGTGATCAGATGCTTCCTCTTCTACCTGTTTCTGCTTAATTTGGGGACTCATTGTTCCAACATGCGGTGACATTACCTGAGTTGGATTTTCTATACTAAATCCTTCACTTCCCAGGTAATTCGTAGCTTCGCTTTCTAATTCTTTAACTTTTCCATTACTAATCTTCTTTTCTACTCTCCCCTTTGTTTTTCTTTTTCTTTTTTTTGTATTGTCAAATTTTCCATGTCTGAGTGTCTTTGCCTGTATTTCTCTTCAAATATCTTTGGTGCTGCTTTTTTGTATTGCTTAGTTTTGCTTTCTGCTTTGCATGAATATTGCACCGTGTCAAGTATCTTTTTCTTTTCCATGTCCAGGTTTCTTCTTCAGATGTCTCCTGCTTCACCTCTTTCTCCTTAATTTGGGGACTTGTTGTTTCATCATGTAGTAGCATATAACCTGTCTTAAACTTTCTATACTAAATCCTTTACTTCACAGGTATTCTATAACTTCAGAATCTATTTGTTTAACTTCTACCTTATTAATCTTCTGTTCTACTTTCTCCCTTTGTGTTCTTATTTTTTGTACTTTGAAATTTTCTATATATGAGTGCCTTTGCTTGTATTTCTCTTCAAATGTGTTAGGAACTGCTTTTTTGTATTGACTAGTTTGACTTTCTCCTTTGCGTAAATAGTGATATCTGATCTCTTTTCTTTCTCATGTCCAAGTTTCTTTTTTATACCTTTCAAAAATCTCTGCTTTTTGTTGTTTATATGTTTGCACTTCCTCTGTCATTTCTTCTTCTAGGTGGTCCAATGTTTTTGCATATATGATGTTTTTCATTCATCTCTTGTATTAATGAATGCAAATTACATTTGAAGCTTTTGAAAGTTTTTGCTGTGAAACTATTTTCTTTCATTTAATTTCTCTCTTAATCTTTTTGAATAGCTTCTATCTGGAAATTCTGGCCTTCTTGCACAATAGTAACAATACATGGTTTATTCCTTATTCTCAGTAATCCACTGTATCATCTTTATGGCTCTGTTTTGGCCTGTCAGTTGTTGTGTTTTTTGTGAACTACTACTACCTTCTACAATGGAGGACATCCTCCCCCTAAGCCTGGCATAATCCCATTGCAGAAATGTTTCCATGTCTTGAGAATTATACAGTGCCATTTTTCCAGTCTTGGCACCAGTGTGTACACCAGGATTAAGCACTTTTTTTTATCCTGGGACTTGTGCACTCAACTTTTTTTAATTTTTAACTTATCTCTCTCTATGATATATGCTATACAAGACACAGTTTATATATTAGTGTCATCTTGGTGAGATTTTGTGAAAACATGGTCCACCATGTGAAGTTATTCACCAAGGCTTGAATATGAATTCAGTTTCAGCTCCTTTTCTTGCTGATTTCATCATTTCTCCATTTGGACCCCCTAATATTCTGCATGGCTGTTGTCATTTTCCTTAAGCATCTGCATACAAAAGCCACTTTCCCCTTATTTCTTGAATTCCCCCCTGCTTTATCATCATCCCTTTCCACTTCCCTTTGAATTATAGTTTTCTGCTTGTGTTATGCCTTAACTGTGTAGCTCTGAAGTATAACTTCAAATCAGGTAGTCTCAAACCACCTTTGTTCAACTGGAAGGATCAACGTATCCCAGTTGACATAGATATAATCCTTCAACTCTTTATTGATTACTGTCCACAACGTCTCCCCTGGTTGATAAAAATATGCCTGATCTTTATATAAAGCTAAAGGGACTAAAAACATTTTCACTACTTGTATCTTGTCATCCATATTGAAAAACAAGAGCTTCCAGTTTCTCAGTTTTTGTATTATCTTTTGTTTAGTCTCTTTCCACTTATCCTTAGCACCATAACATAATTCTTTTTAATTCATACTTCTAAGTACTTCATTTTATCATGTCCCTGTAAATATGTGTATATCTGAACCAATTCATGTGTGAGTACATAGTTTATAACTATAGCCTTTTATTTTACTTTCATTAATTTTGTATGCTGAAAAGACTTGAAACTGACTCAAAATGTTCTAGCAACAATGAGATGTCCTTTTCTGGTTTTATCAAGTACAAAATAATATCATCTGCAAATAAAGCCAACTTTTTTTGATTACCATGCTATATTCTTTGCTTATGATTGTAAATATAATGCAAATACCAAAGCGGAAAGAGGACACCTCTGCCTGGTTCCACTGTTCAGACACAACTTATCAGAGATCATCCTAATTCACTTTATTATTGTCTCAGAGAATGCTAATGCTTCCATTGCCCAACTCATAAAACCCCAGCTTACTCTGTCAAATGCTTTCTATACAGCAAGACCCACTGACAGCAGAGGTATTTTCTTATATTCTGTTTCCCTTGGGATCATCATTGTTCTATTTATTTATTTATTTACATTTGTATTTGTAATTGTTTTATTTATTTACTGTTTTATTTATTTACTATTAATGTTGTCAAAGTTTGCTGCCCCTCCACAAAACCACATTGATTCATATCTATCAATTTTGGCAACAATTTTGCCATTATTCTAGCAATCATAGACATAAAGGGCCAGATTCACGAAGGCTTGCACGGAGTCTAAGAGTAGTGTAAGACGTCAGACAGGCAATATGTCTGCCGAGCGATTCGTCAGTAGCCGGTAGGGGCGTGCATGAGAGCTCCTAAAACTACTCTTGCACGGACAGTGTTATGTTATGCAAATTACCTCATTTGCTGCTGAAAGCTATGCAAATGAGGTAAATTTGCGATCCAGGAAATACTAACCTGTCCATGGAAGAGTAGTGTTATTTGCAGAAATGTACTCCGTTGGTAACAGAGTACCATTCTGCAAATAGCTAAACGGAGCTATGACAGCTCCAAATAAAGGATACATCCAGTTGAGGAAGCATTCCAATGGCCAAATATAAGGCCATTGACATTTTTATAGGTTGAAAATTAATTTTTTCCCCCAATCTATGATGTTTAAGCATAGCGCAGTGCTGCGCAAACATGCGGCGCTTTAAAAACCAGAAAATAATTAAAAAATAGACAAAACTAGGCATGTTTAATAAAAAGATTATTCTGCCATGCAGGTGAATGGCAGGCTGAAGACAACATGGCTACTGAGTAGTGGTTGCTAAGGGTGGAAGCTCAGTTTGAGAGATGTAACCAAGCATTAGTAGGCAATCATATGCAAATGAGGATAAGGATAGTGAATCTCAATTTTCCCTGGTATGTGAGCCATGTCCCTAGAGTGTAAGTGTAGGAGTAGGGGAGTAGTAGAGTAGAAGATAGGTGACATCATGAGGGGGTATGTCTGAAAAACTGTAAGCTTACTGGAGCAGAGTGGCTTGTGTTTGCCATAAGTTGCTCAGGATTGCAAGAGGAGTGTCTACAGTTGTCCTAGCTGAAACCAAGAAACCAAAGGTGTACGCCGTGGATATATCTGAAATTTCTTGCAAACGTGCTTACACCGTGTGTGCACCTGTAAGCCTGTGTACGCGCGTGTGCACTCATGTGCACGTGTTTGTACTTGTTTGCGCGGTGCTGCCCCTTGTGGAAACAGAAAGGGAAAAGGAAGGAAAAGAAGTAGTAGGAAGTTAACTAAGGAGAACTAGCAGAGCTGCCAGGTGAAATAAATCAGAATCAGCCAATTACACAGGCAGTACACTAGCCCAGCCCAGCCCAGCACTTTAAACTCTGCAAACAACATTCACCCATGTTTTTCTCAAAAACACTGCAACAATGCAGTGTACAAAGAGTGAAAACTTAAAAAGCTTAACTCAGACAAAAAATGTTAGGGGCTGCCATTGCTATTATAAGCCAACATGTGCAAGATGCTGAGGGTGGTGCCATTGCGAATGCTGCTGAGCAACCCACAGTGAGGAGACGGAGAAGAGTGTACAGACCCAGGGTAACCTACCAGGGGCTACATGAGCTGGAGATAGTGGAGCACTGTAGAGTGGACAGAGACCTCCTGCAGCAAATTGAGCTGTGCAGGCCACGCCTCACACACAGAACCAACAGAGGGGAACCCATCCCAGTGGAAACCAAGGTATGTGTTGGCCTAAGAATACTAGCAACAGGTATCTTCCAGAGTCCAACTGGTGATATGATGGGGATTTCACAGGCATTAGCATCCAGGGTACTGCACCAGTTCCTGAATGCCATGTCAGCACATGTCGGTAATCATGTATATTTCCCCAATTCCCGTGAGGCATTGGCCAGAAATATGTGTCTTTTCCAGCAAATAGCGGAATACCCTGAGGTAGTGGGTACAATAGACTGCACGCACATACACATCAAAGCACCAGCTGGTGAGCAGGGTAGGGCCTACATCAACCACAAGGGCTTCCCCTCCATCAACTGCCAGGTCATGTGTGATGCCCAGGGCATAATACTGAATGTGTGTGCTGGCTGCCCTGGAAGCTACCACGATTCCCATATCTGGCATCGGACACAGCTGTACCAGACATTTGCCAATGGGGACATCCCTGACGGTCACCTAGTGGGGGATGCTGGATATGCACTGGAGCCGTGGTTGATGACACCCATCAGAAATGCACACACACCTGAAAAAGAACTCCATAATGAGGCACACGCACAAACACGAGATGTAATTGAGCATGTGTTTGGGATGCTCAAGTCACGGTTCCGGTGACTGGACAGATCTGGTGGAACTTTGCAGTACTCACCAACTACGTGTACCCAAATTGTCATGGTATGTGCCATGCTACACAATATGATCCTGCGAAAACAGCTGCAGCAGGAACAGCATGGGGCAGGGCCAAACAGCCCCCTACCATTGCCAAGGCCATCACAGGCAGAGTGTGACTCGGAGGAGGAACAACCTGAGCCTGCCCCAGTAGGCAGAAGGAGGCGTGCCCAGTATGCCTTGGCCTTGGCAAAGAGGCAACACATAGCACATACACTGGCTCAGTAGGAACCCTGTAAATTATACCTCTCTCTGACTCGCACATAAAATAAAAGGGATGTCTAACTTGACACTACCTGTTTTCAAACATGTATAGGGAGTGTACCATGTGCATCTGACATAGGCAGCCCTGCAGCGCCACCTGAGGCATGATTGCCATGTTTTAAGCAATATAAAGCAGTGCTAAGCAGCTTTTACCACTATTTAGTATATGTAAACAAAATTGCCCGCGCTAACTAGCGCAACATCGGGCAACGTTGAGCAATGTTGGGCAAGGTCAGGCAAAGTTGAGCAAAGTCAGGTAAACATGCTCATATTTGCTTTACTGTTCCTTAAACAGTCTGGTCTGCCCAGCATGAAAATAAAAAGCAGTGACAGGGCTCGAACCCAGGATACTGTGCACTATAGTCACAGTACTGAACCACTAAACCATGACAGCATTTCACTGGCACAGACACAGCAGGACAATTGTACATTAATGCAAACACAAAGAAATGCTGTATCATGCCCCTAAAGAGGCATATGGGTAACCTCCTCCACAGGCCTATGCAGACAGAGAACAGCAGGCCAGGCGGTGTGATGTGGGTTGGGTAGGCTATGAAGTCACAATCTAATATACGTGACATTGGACGCTAAGATCTGTAGTACAGTAGTATGCCTCAAGCCAGTACGATAGGCAACAGTACAGACTGAAATGGTGTACCTTACATAGCAGTGCACGCCTAGCAAATGTGTATAAGTGTCAGGTGAACCCCTCATCCTATGTACGCCCACAGTAACAATCAGGTGTGCCCCCGGGTGGAAATGTACAAAGAATAGCTGTCCCCCCTGTATGTAGAAATGTTGATAAGTCTATGCAAAGTGTCTCATGGAAGCCCTGCAGGCACAGCATGATCTCTGTTGATTTATGACACAAAGGTGAGCTTTGCAGTAAAAATACAACTTGATTTTCCACACACATATAGTATAAATGTCTATACCGGGCATGCTTACACACTTCAACAAATGTAGTGGATTGGAGTCAGCAGCATACTGAAAGGTCATACTGGGCATGCTCACACACTTAAATAAATGAATCAAATGTTAGGCAACAACATGCTGAAAGGTCATACTGGTCATGCTCACACACTTAGGCCATGTCTGAGTACAGCAGTGGGCCACACATATCTGGCAGTTGCATGTTTTACCCCAGGAACCTGTCACTATTCACCAATCCTGCCTTGTGCACACAGTTATATGAAAACAGACACATATAATATATTGGAACCCTGTCATAATCAAACTATGTACCACAAGTACTTAAGTTGTTCACAGAAAGTGAAAAAACAAAGAAGATCAATAAACCTGCAATCAGTATCATCAATAAACAATGTGTACACCAAACATTATCCACTCCATGTTCTGGCAAAAGAATCTGTGAAGGAGTTCATAGAGAACCATGATGCTTCCTTCTGCTATGTCATAAATAGCAATGTACACTCATATATGTCCTGAGTCAGTGCAAACTGTAAATGACTGACATTGCCAACATCCTGTCAGACAGGCTCATACATACATACCCCCCTCTCACTGACAAAAGGCCCTATCATCATACCTGGAGATTGTGAAAGCGCAGATATCACATATAGAATGGGTAAACAGCTCCTTCCAAACCTGAAAACACAGCGTTTGTGGGAATACATTGTTTCCATAGCTGTGGCATAAGTGAACTCCAGAACAAACAGACCCTGCACCTGAAGAGTCTGTTGAGCCTCACCCTTTGTGCAGGATATGAAACTGTTGAATGTGTTACGGCAACATTTGGCACATTCCACAAGTGTTGGTGCACAATAGACCATGGGAACTATTGTCTTATAAGCCTGATCTGCAAGGCCATGGAGTCCATCATGATGGAACTCATAAACAGAGCTATTGGGAGCCTACAAACACCCAACCCCTACCAATTTTGGTTTGGTCAGGGGCAGATCATGGTTCCCAAACCTACTAGACTGTTCTCAAGGCAGTCACCCAGGACATACATCAATGAAATGAGCTACACACGTCCCACATAGATCTTGAAAAGCCCTTTGCCAATATCCCAGACACATGTCGTATCCACAAAATCAACAAACTGTGCATAATTATGTATATCATCTGATGGATTGCCAACTGGGGCACAGATAGATCACACAAGGTAAGAATTGTGGTCCCCTGTACAAGCTGGTAACAACTGCTGTCCCCCGTGGATCAGTCCTGGGACCCCTCCTGTCTGGTGTATACTTTTCAGAAATACAGTCAAACGCACGAGGGCTATGTTTAGCAAAGTATGTGGATGACTGCAAAAAAGTTGTCATAATCGATGTTTGGGACAACAGAGACATCCTTAAAAAGGGTCTCAGTCAGACAGATGTGGTGTCAAAATTATGGCCTCGAGCTACAGTCATACAAATACCACATAGATGCCAACACCCTAAATATGGAGGTGATAATAAGGGATCTATGGACACATGTGGATTGTCATCTCTACTTCCAGAAACACATTCACAAAATGTCAGAAAATCATGCCATGTGTTCCCACAAACTGCCAAGGTCTTTGCATGTAGGTCAAAGGAGGTTCCCTCTACTCATCAGTCATCAGACCCGTCAGAGAGTACCACAACACACTTGCGATGAATCTGACTAGGCACCTTCAGCAGCTGGAAAGACCACTGAAGTACCTCAACAAGAGGATTACTGGCCTCAAACAGTTGCCCCATGCAGCAAGACTGAATTTAACTCAATCTGTACTCTGTTGCATACTGTCTACTCAGGAGATCTCTGCCCAACAGACAGGTCCATGTCATGGAAACACTCAGATCTGCTCTGAGTTACAGCTCAATGGCACTAAATATACAGACCCAACTGATATTGCCAACATCCTGGCAGATAGTATCAGTGTTAACTTTACCCCCCTCTCACCCATGAAAGAGCAAATCTCTATAATGGAAGATTGCAAAGTTGCTGTCAACAAGGCTGCACAGGTAAAAAACACTCTCCAAAGCTAGTATCACAGCATCCATGGGACCAGATAACTTCCCAGGCTGTGTTCTACACAAACTACAGAACAAAAAGGCACCACATCGACATACCATATTCAGTCATAGCCTCACCTCAGGCTTTGTGCCTGCTGAATGGTGCACAGCGATGGTTATCCCACTACACAAGGGTGGCGACACCACGACCCCAGGAACTAATGCCCCATTAGCCTGATGAGCCTGCTCTGCAATGCTATGGAATGTATCATCATACAACTTATAAAAAAAGACATTGTTAATCTCCAAACTCTGGACCACAACCATGTTGGGTTTGTAAAATGCAGATCATGTCTCCTAAACCTGATAGATGAGATTGAAGCAGTCACTAGAACCGTAGACAAGGGTAAGGTGGTTCGCACAGCCTATGTAGATCTTGCCACGGCTTTCAACACCAACCCCCACTCTGGAATTATAGATAAACCCACTAAACTAGGTATAAATTGCTATGTCACAAGATGGGTTGCCAACTGGCTCACTGACAGAACACACACTGTGAAAGTAGCAGACTCCAAGTATGACTTTGGACCAGTGACGAGTGCAGTACCACAGGGTTCAGTCCTGGGTCCTGTCCTGTTTTGTATCTACTTCCCTGAAGTAAATTTTAACATGGAAGGTCTGTGGCTAATGAAGTTTCCAGATGACTGCAAACTAGGAGCCATAATTGTAACTACTAAAGATGTGGACATCCTACAAAAGGGCCTCACTGAGACAGATGCCTAGTGTCAAAGCCATGGCCTCAAGCTCAATGCCAAAAAGTGCATTGTCATCCCCTTTGGTAAAAAATCTGTAGCCATGAACTACAACATAGGCGGTAGTATACTTAACACTGAAAGTGTGATAAGAGACCTTGGGTCACAGGTGGACAGTGGACACACCTGTGATAATCACATCCCCACAGTAGTCAGGAAATCCTTCTATGTGGCACACCTCATCACAAAAGGTGTCTCATGCAGAATAGAAGAGGACATTGTTCTCCTCTACTCATCACTCACTAGATCCATAATAGAGTACAATGCTCCTTTTTCTATGTACCTCACAAGACATCTACAACAACTGGAAAGCCTGCAGCAATACCTCACAAAGAGCATTAGCAGCCTGAAATACATGCCATACACAGACCATCTCAAAATGCTCCAGGTGTACTCTCTTGCATATCGCCTACTCAGAGGTGATCTCTGCCTAACATACAAAGCTATGTCAAACACAGAGCTGTTGGACATGCTCCACGTAAAACACTCACAATCCCTCTGATCTTTGCCCCCAAAACCATGAGTGAAATACAAAAGGAAGGGGTGTATCCATTTACCTTATGGATACCCACACCTTCAGGTTAGTGGCACAGCATGAGGCCTTGGAAACCATGCAAGTGCAACTAACATTGGACAAAGCTGCTTATCAGATTGTAGCCTGCTACAGGTCACCTACCTTGTCTCAGGAACCTCACTCAGTATTCCTGAGAACAGTAGAAAATATAAAGGTCCTATCAAACACCAATATATGAGGAGATTACAACTACCCAAACAATGAGTGGGAGAATTACTCGTGTACAACGTACTTTGCCCAATGTTTCCTAGAGTTTAAAAACTCAAACGCCCTGGAACAGCTGGTCACCACGCCCACTAGAGGTGACAACATACTGGACCTGATCATCACCAACATGGGGTACCAGTGTTCCACAACAGAGATAAACCCTTTGCTGGTAATATCAGATCATAAAGTAATCACACTGGACATCCACATCCCACCCCCCCAGTCAAGGAAACCACTGTGAAGACATTTTCAAAAGCAAACTGCACACTTCCCAAGACCAAAGTGGAAAGTTCCAAAGCCCCCTTGCTATAGGATAATGCTATACAATCTGCCAAATCATTTACAAGTGCATTCTATGAGTATCTACAGGGATGCATGGATCAAGACATTCCAAATAAAACCAAGATGCCCTTCTCCAAAAATAAGAAACCAATCTGGTGGTCGTTGCCCATAAATAAGCTATACAACAGAAGGAGGAAACAAACACATGATAGAGCAAACTTCACAAAAGGAAAGGCATCACTAATAATTATTAGGAAGACACAATGATCGCTCATAAAATAATCCAAGGCCAGTTTCTAAAGACAAATTGCCAAGGAATGTAAGAATAACAACCACAAAGCCTTCATTAGCTATACCAAACATTTAGGTGTCAACTTCCAAATATGCTGCCAGCTACTGCAAAATGGCAAGAAATACACTGAACCAACTTACATTGCCCACATCCTGGGGGACAAGTTCAGTGCAAACTCCCCCCCATCACCTCCAAAGTGCCTGTGTCCATCCCAGAAGAATGCAGAGCCCCAGACTTCATGGAAATGCAGGTAAAAACAGCCCTCTCCAAAGCTAAGAACACAGCATCAATGGGACTGGATGGTGTCCCAGGCTGCGTCTTACACCAGCCCCAAAAGGAACTACACCCTCACCTACATTCACTGTCCAGACTCAACCTTACCACAGGCTATGTACCCAAAGAATGGCATAGAGCAACAGTCATCCAGCTCCACAAAGGGGGTGCCACAACAGAACCTGGAAACCGTTGCCCTATAGGCCTACTCAGCCTGGTCTGCAAAGCTATGGAGCAAATTATCATGGAACCCATAAACAGAGACATTGGGGACCTCCAGACACTGGACTCTACCCAACTTGGCTTTGTTAAAGGCAGATCCTGCCTCCTAAACCTAGTTGACTTATTTGAAACAGTTACCAAGGACACAGATGGAGGTGAAAGTAGTCCACACAGCCCTCCTGGACCTCACTAAGGCCTTCCAACATCATTCCCCACTCTGTCATCATGGACAAGCTTACCAGCTTGAATATTAACAGCTATGTCACAGGATGGGTGGCCAACTGGCTCACAGATCAAACACACATGTTCAGAGTTCCAGGTGCCATGTCCGACTCTAAACCAGTCACAAATGGCATCCCACAGGTCTTGGTCCTGGGAAACCACCTGTTCAGTAGATACTGCTGAGAGGTACAGGCAAGCACGGGAGGAGTATGGCTGAACAAGTTTGCAGATGACTGCTAACTGTGGTCCATAATTGACTCTACGGTTGACACAGACATCCTCCAGAAGGGTCTTACAGAGACAGATACCTGGTGTCAAAACAATGCCCTCAAGCAGAATGCCAAAGAATGCATAGTCATCCCCTTTGGATAAAACAAAGTGCACACAAATTACCACATAGGTGGTAATCCAGTATGTACAGAGAAAGTAATTATGGCCCTGGGGACCCAGGTAGATAGTAAACTCTCCTTTGATGATCACATGGCCAAAGTGTTTAGAAATTCCTTCTATGTAGTCCACCTAATGTAACCCACTTTGTCTAGTCTGATGATGTCACCATCCTACAAATATACCTTTGGAAAAGAGAACTCCCAGTAATGTGTATAGTGCGTCGTGTTAATGCGTATTCCTCTAGTATCATAAAGTAGCTAGGTAGGGATTTGATTCCTGCACTTGACAAGTGTGTGTGTGTGTGCATGTGTGTGTGTGTGTGTGTGTGTGTGTGTGTGTGTGTGTGTGTGTGTGTGTGTGTGTGTGTATCTCCTTGGAGAGGAGAAACATTTTTGGAGACTACTAAAACACCTTAAAAGAGGTATACTTATCTTTGTCAAGTCTGATAATGTCACCATCCTACAAATATACCTGGGGAAAAGAGAACTCCCAGTAATGTTTATAGCACGTTGTGTTAATGCGTACTCCTCTAGTATCATAAAGTAGTTAGGTAGGGGTTTGAATCCTGCACTTGACAACTGTGTATTTGTGTGTGATCTCCTTGGAGAGGAGCAACCTTTTTGGAGACTACTAAAACACCTTAAAAGTGGTATACTTATCTTTGTCAAGTCTAATGATGTCACCATCCTACAAATATACCTGTGGAAAGGAAAATTTCCAGTAATGTGTATAGCACATTGTGTTAATGTGTACTGCTCTATTATCATAAAGTAGTTAGGTAGGGGTTTGAATCCTGCACTTGGTGAGTGTGTGTGTGTGTGCTCTATGTGTGTGACACTGTTGGTCAATGTGTTGTGGGTTTTGCTTTTACTACTGTATGACATATCACTATGACAACAGTATGTGCATTGCACATGTCAGGTAGCTGTGTGGCAAATACACATACGTTCATGTGACCTCAATTATTTCATAGGTGGGAACCCTGCTTTCTCTGTGAACACATCTGTTATCTTTGCTAGAGTGTGCTGCCGCTTTCCAGACCTTAGGTCACATCTGTATGCTTGTGACAAGCCCAGCCACTGCAGTGATGCCTGGCCTAGGTCATCCATGTCACACACACTCATTACAGTTTCTATTGAATAGTGTGAGCGAGGGTTTATGCCTGAGATATATTTCAGACCTGTTCAAATGCAGCAAAGTCTGTCAATGATGGCTATTCATTATAGGTGTACAACAACCTTTGTGGATATGCATGCAGATCCCTTAATGCTTATGTGATCCACCGAGGGATTTCAAAATACCTTTGGAAATGTGATTACCAAAGGAGAGATGACGTAACACTTGGCTGTATGTACACATCGGTACCTGTTCAACATGTTGGGGGCTACTACCTATGTGGTACTGTGGGGATACTATGTTTTGTAAAGGTGGAGGACTATGCTTTAGTTGGCTTATAGCTTTACAGCATGGGTTTGACAATAGGTATCTGTCTGTATGATACCCTTGTGGAGGATGTGTGTGTCATCTGGAGAATACATTATAGGCCACAGTATGCATTTCCAGATGTGGACGTACATATCCCTACTGTGTTTGCTTGTACCTAAGAGAGCTATATGCCAAACAGGAGTGGTCCCAGGAATGGGTGCAGGTGAATACCACAGGTTACTGGCATAGTATAGTACCTGAAGGATCCAAATGTTACTGTGTGTCCTACAGCTGTGTGTCAGTTGTCAAGACATCCTCTAATGATTGTTTATGGTCAGATGTTGAGGTTATGTATACTACCAGAATGAAAACCAATGACAGATAGTAACAGTATCACCCACCGCACAGTGTCAAACCATGTCATACACACATGTGTACCCAAGTTCCAAAATGTGTGTAGGACAATGCATACTGGCCACCAATAGAAACTATGGAGTGTTAACACTGTGTAATACGGGGCATGTCACCCTGCCCATGTGTCCACTATGCACATACATGCAGACAGTGCACCTCCACCATGTTCACAAATGTACACTTGCAAATCTGTGCTGCACACATCCCACACATACTGTCCACTCTCTAGCACATGCTGCCAATACTATACACATCAGCCAAGTGGCACGTGGGTGGACAATACACTATTGGAATTAACACTGGTGTAAACAATGCTACATTGACAATCATAGCTTTAATGCATCATGCCTGCTCAGCTACACCTTCAAGGATATCATTACACTTTACTGCTGACAACATGCTAACATTGCTATACTGCTATAAAGTCACCCTGTGCATCAGCACCATGTTAGCCTGTTCCTGCATCAATGTTACAGATGACAGGAGGTGGCACAGATTTCATCATATGCACAGGGTGTGTTGTTGGTTTGCCAGAGGCCTACATTGAGCCATACAATCGACATGTATGTGTGTGTGTGTTTGAGGGCCAAGAGTACTGCTATGGGCCATTGTTGATGTAATGTGTGCGAGTATGTGTTAGTCCTAGGTGTCTGGTTTATGTGTGTGTATCTGCATGCACACATTTCCACCATGTGACTGCCATATACAGGGATTTATGGGACAGCCACAGACTGTACCTGCCAGGCTTTACAGATCATTGTCTCTGGCCACGGATACAGAACCTGTGCCTGGCAGGGGTGTTACTGACAGTATCAGGTACTAAGCCAGACTGGGTACTATCCTCAGAGGTAGACATATGTACACTGGACCCAGGTCCCTGCTGGGACTGGCCAGAGCCACGTGCACGTGGTCTTCTAGGACAGTCTATGGACAGCCCACCCCAACATTGCTGGGGCTGGTACTGACACTACGGGAGCGGCTGTGACTTGAGGGACATCTGCAGTGACTGCCAGCTGCTGATGTTGCTGGCATACGTCCACATCGACGTCTCAATCATCCCACATTGTCCTGACACATGGACATGACATTGCGAAGGACATCTAATGTCTCACCCCTACGTCTATCAGTGAACTCAGTGTAATTACAGATGGCACCTGCTAGGTCATGGATACTGTCATTTAAAGCAGTGTTATGTGCCCTCTGTGCCCTTATTCCCTGTCTGGTGTACTGTTCCATATGTGCCTGTGCCTCCATGACAGCCTGGAACATGCGTGAGGTTGTAAGACCTGTGGCATGTCTGCCAGGGGCATGATCAGCAGTGCTTCGATGAGAACCCCTGGACATCTGCCTATGTGGTACCGTTTCAGACATCTGGGTGTGGCTGCTGTGTCGGGATGCATGTGCCATAGATACCACACTGTCCTGGCCAATGCTGACTGTACACTGTCCCTCAGCTAAGGGCATTGGTGATGGATGTATTGGCAGTATGACTGTGTGCATGGATGGGTGGACACTTGTGTACTGTCGATTGGTGACCCAATGACAGACCCTGGCAAACATGCCTGTGCCTTAACACACCTATCCTCATTATCACTATTTGTGTCAGTGACATCAGGTTCCCTGCTGTAGTGAACCAGCCCAACCTCAGCACCTATGAGAGGAAGACAGGAAACACACTCTACGATCTGTACATGATGTCAGAACGCATGCACACATGCACACATGAACACATGCAGACATGCACACATGTACACATGCACACAAATACACTCCTCACTAAAGCAGACACACACACACACACACACACACACACACACACACACACACACACACACACACACACACACACACACACACACACACACCACCAGCAATCCAGAACATACTCAATAGAGGTTGATGGTGGGGTACAGTATCACAAGCCAAACAGTCATATCACATGTGTCAGCATGCAGGACATGTGTTGCTCAACAGCATGCAGTGTGAGTGTAGACAGTCCTTGCTAATAACAGTATACATGGCTTTGATGCATGTGTGTTGTTGTTCAGTGATTGGCCTCACCCTGGAACGCAATGTGTACATGGACACAACATTGCTGTGCAAGTATTAAAAGCTCTTCAGTGTCCTGTACACCATCACTCACAGGTATACATACCATGGCTGGATGTGCATTTGTGTGTCACATAGATATCCATTTCTGGTTAGAGTGTCTGTGTCTTTAGCAGATAATTGTGGACACAGGTTTAGCTCATGCATGCTATGTATACACACAGGATGGGTGGTGCATGTATACCTGATGGAATACCATTGCTCAACATAGCCATTGTACAGTGGTTATGGTGAGTGTAGAACATATTGTGGACATGTCAGTGCCAGCCATGGCATGGCATGCTACAACACAACTGCAACATTAAACATCACACATACCCAATGTGTGTCATGTGATCTATGCACTCAATAGCATTGCAAGACATATATGTGTCACTTTGTGCAAATGGTGATTGCTATGCATATTGTGTATAGGTGCATATGTTTGCACACACACAACATTGAGGTGTATAGCAATGAATGCTATGTGTAGTACTGTGGTTACTGTAACTGGATGGGGTGTAGTACCATGAGCCATCATCATGCAGCATCATGTGGTAACTCAAGGCTACTAATGTGTGCCAGACCTGCAGTACCATGGCTACATTCACCATTTCACAGCCAGTTGTTACATGGGTTTGTAAGGTGCCCAATAGGGAGCATTGCCTAACATGAATGTGTTGTGTGCTGAAGAGTGTCGCACCACCCCATGATAGGCCTCTACCCCTCAGGTATATTATGCGTGCTGTGTGGATGGCATTTGGGATACTGGAGTGTGACCTCACAGCGGGTGTCTGAATACGCCATGTGTAGCATATTAACATGTACTGCATATGATAAAGTTGTGTATGTTGTGTGCATGTGTAGCGACTCTGCCTATCCAATGTCCACTGCAGTGTAGCCACAATTGTTTGGGATGCTCTGTGTATTGCATGTGTTTGAGGAAGCTACTCACATTACTGAGATGTGCATAGTCTCACAGCAAACATGCACAGCATGCATTATGTGTAGGTGTGTTACATGTGTACATGGCCTACACCTCACCTATGACATGCACATTTTATCTGCAATATTAAATGTAGAACACACTCACCAGCATGGGTCTGCTGCCTTGCTGTCACACCAGAGGGACCTACAAGGATATGAGACAGATTGTCAGTGGCAACAACTGTGGAATTGCTACCGTGGGTTTGTAATCTTACAGTAGTACAATGGTTGACAGTCACAGGCCTACAGATTATGTTCCGAATTATTAGTATTGCACAACACCAGGCTCCACATCTTCTAACTACACAGTACACATCTCACATATGCATGATCTACCAATAGAGGTAACAGTAGTCTACAGATATGCCATGTTACCTGCATGCTCCATGTGAACTTGCTGGGTGGCTCCAGCCTCCATGATGATACATATCTGCTGTTGTTGTTGGCCAGGAGCCACCAGGCTCAGGAGCAGCTCCTCCACTCTGGTGCTAATGAGGAGCTTTGTTTGCTATTGATAGGTAGTTTGTTCCAGAGTATGGTAACCCCACCACCTGTGGCAAGCTGTTGTCTACAGACATCAGACACACACTGCCAGACATGTCTAAGTAAATCACTGCAGTGATGGCGTATCTGCTCTTATGTCCAGTTATGCATGCCTATGTCATTTACCCTACGGACAACATCTTGCCACAGTGCAGTCCACTCATGCTGGTCCTGGCTGGTTCTTGAGAAAAGCAGGGTGTAGTTCTGAACCAGACTGGTTGTTATTATTTCATCCTCAGCAGGACTATAGGTTGGGTTGCGATGGTGGGCCATGACCCTGGAAGACAATGAAACAATATGTGTGAGCAAGTCATGTGGCACACTTAACATTCTACAGTACAGATATCACTGAACTGCCATATATAGCAGCCTATTGGCTGTCAGAGGATACACACTTTCAATACCACATATCAGTGCTCAACCCACAAATGCCTGACACGCTCTATATATTAAACCATGTTCTGCACAGCAACAAAGAGAAACCAGTATGTAAGACTATACAACAGTACATGGCACACTGTATGCAATGCAATGCACCACCTAGCCACAGGAGGTATATATCAAGCTAATGCATAAAGAAATATGTCATCCATTGCAATGATTGTAAAGTCCAGTTACAGTATTACCAGTATACCACCCTAGTTGTTGATGGCAAACCCTTGCCTAACATATGTGCACATTCGTGAATATAGGTGGCATACTGCTGTACTAGACTATACATGTTGCTAGATACGCACTTATATCCTGTAACACACATATGACTGAGGCATGTTATAGGCATACCCACACACACATCAGACATACATACAAGACACAAAGGTATGGCAACCCAGATGAGCTTTACATGTGTACCATACAGTACTGTGTGTTAGTACTTACAAAACCTTATGCCTGAGGTATGTAATCTGTGAGAACTACAGGGAACACACAAAACAGTGGTTCCAAGCAATGTGGACATACACCATACTGTGCTGTTTAGGCCTACAGCTTCAGGTAGTACTACAGTTCATACAGGATTTGGATTCACCAGCAGTACCAATCAATAAGCATACATGTACTGCTTTAGCATACAATGGCACACCCCAGTTAACACCAAGGGACTACGTCAGACCGTATGCCATACTGCTTTTTCTGCCTAGCAATAGCATACACATCTTTTGCTGGGATCAGAGCTAGGACACAAAATACCATGACAGAAACAGTTTCCCACTAAGCTATCCCACATATACACAACTTTGACACATTCACCAACACATTCACCATCACACTCAGTCAACCTCACATAGCAGTTATTGCAACAAGTACATGTGGGTGTGTATCGGTTCATAGGTAGGTAATAGGCTATTGGCCCTAGGGCCTATAGAAGCCTAGCCAGATGGTACCCTGGCCTTTGACAACCAAGTAATTTAATTTCATGTGCCCCTATCAAGCAGAGCCACAGAGGTGATTCCCGAGGTGTATTTCCTATCTCCCATCCAATCATCAGGATAATTCATGACGAGTGCTAATGAGGAGCTTTGTTTGCTATTGATAGGTAGTTTGTTCCAGAGTATGGGATGTCACTGAGATAGGAATATATTCCTCCAGCATGTTCTGTTTATTGAGGTGACAAGGTTTAGGTCCCTAAAGCATGTAGCTTGTAGGGATTGTGATCTGTTTACATGGAGCATGTCCAACAGCTCTGGGTTTGACATGGCTTTGTATGTTAGGCAGAGGTCATCTCTGGGTAGGCGGTATGTGACACAATCTAGCTGTGGTTTTGTGATACGGTCTGCATAGGGCATCTGTTTGAGGCCGGTAATACTCTTTGTGAGGTATGTCTGTGGCCTTTCCAGTTGCTGTAGATGTCTTGTGAGGTACATACCAAAAGGGGCATTGTACTCTATAATGTGTTTTATGAGTGATGAGTAGAGGGGAACACTGACGTCTTTTTCCCTGGATGACACACGTTTTGTGATGAGGTGTGCCACATAGACAGATTACATGACTAGTGTGGCACTGTGATTATCAAAGGGGAGACTACTGTCCACCTGTGTCCCATGGTCTCTTATCACACTTTCGGTGTTAAGTAGACTACCACCTATTTGGTAGTTCATGGGTACAGAGCTTTTACCAAAAGGGATGCCAATGCATTTTCAACATTGAGCTTGAGGCCATGACTTTGTCACCAGGCATCTGTCACAGTAAATATGACTCTCTCTCTCTCTCTATATATATATATAGATATATATAGATATATATAGATATATACACATACATATAAACATCCATTGGTGTACATATAGATATACATATAGGCACATATACAGTCCACCTTTCATGGTGGGAATATCAATTATGCGAAGGTTGTGAGGTATACAGTTATGTAATAATATTGCACAGTCTTGTGTGAAATGCATTGAAGGTGCTCTCAGCCCATGTAGCTTTAGCAGGCCTCACTGTCTGCAACACTGCAAACCTAACAAATCACACCCACAGCGTTTAACCACCACATGTCATATACCAGCACTGTATACTGTCTTGTTTGCCACACACTACAACCTACATACAAATATGCACATAACCTTCACCAACATATATATGTCCACCCTTCACAAACAGTTGCAGTATGTCCCTTGCTCTATGCACATGTACAGATGCTAATATATCTGACACAGATATATTTCTCCATATGTGTGTGCCATACACACACAAGGTCCACACTGTTGTAAGTCCCTGGACCTCATGGCTGACCTGTTGGGCCTTGCTGCAACATGAACAGGGGTGTCACATGTGAGCACACAGTAATATTAGAGGGTGTATATATAGCTGTAAATGCTAGATTAGCATACTAGACTGGTACAGCAGTTGCTAATGCTAAGCTACACGTTAATATGACTATCATGCATGTGTTACTCTGTCACATTCATGTTTATATAGCTGTATACGCTACTCCCCCAAACAGCCATTGTCCACACTACTGTACAGAACACAGATAACATGGATCAGATGTTTGACATTTAATGCTGAGCTACATATGTCACAGTTATGTCCCACTGCACACAGCTACACACTGATTTGTCCATGGCAGTAGTTATGCAGGGCATCTGTGCATAGATACGTACTGCTGCCACATATGGATGTGTCAAAGTATGTAGAGTACTCTTCAAAAACATCTACTACATGCCAGTAAATACATATCTGTTGCAATTTGTGAGAAATGCTCAATTTACATTGAACTTGAGCTATGGTAGACATGTCTGGTGTTGCTGGTGAGGGAGTGCACTTCCAAGTGCACAGATGGGGTGTTCAGGAGTCCAAAGTCCTTATTGGACTACCAGTTAAGGAGCATGGGCCCTGGTTGCTGCAGTGGGACTATTCAGGCTCAGAGACAGTTACTCAGGCTATAGATAAGGGAAAGGAGGTACACACACCTTACCTTGACCTTGCTAAAGCATTTGACACCATTCCCCATTCAGGTATTATTGATAAACTCATCAACCTGGGCATAAACCCTTACATCACAAGATGGATCGCAAACTGGCTCTCAGACAGATCCCACAAAGTAAGAGTAGCGGGATCTATGTCCGAACCTAGACCAGTAACAAGCGGTGTGCCTCAGGGCTCTGTCCTGGGGCCCCTCCTATTTGGCATATACTTCTCAGAAGTACAGGCAAGCACTGAAGGGCTGTGGCTGACCAAGTCTGCAGATGACTGCAAAATGGGTGCTATAATAGAGTCTCCGGCTGACATGGATATCCTCTAGAAGGGCCTTAATGAGACTGATGCATGGTGTCAAAGCCATTGTCTCAAGCTAAATGCTAAAAAATGCATAGTAATCCCCTTTGGAAAAAACACAGTACCCGCGAACTACCATATAGGAGGTAACCCCCTGAAATCTGAAGTAGTAATAAGAGATCTAGGGACCCATGTAGATAGTCAGCTTTCCTTTGATAACCATGTTGCCAAGGTGGTTAGAAAATCCTTCTATGTGACCCATCTGATCATGAAAGGGTTCGCATCAAGATCTAAGGATGTAGTGGTGCCCCTCTACTCTTCCCTCATCAGATCCATTATTGAGTACAGTGCACCAATTGGAATGTACCTGGCTAGGCATCTCCAGCAGCTGGTGAGACCACAGAGGTACCTCACTAAGAGGATTACTGGCCTCAAACAGTTGCCCTATGCAGCACGATTGAAAAAAACTAAGGCTTTTCTCTGTTGCATACCGCCTTCTCAGAGGTGATCTCTGTCTAACATACAGAGCCATGTCCAACCCAGAACTGTTGAACATGCTTCATCTTAGCAAAACCAAATCACTCGAGGTACATGCTCTAGGGATATAAACCTCAGCACAATGATGAATAGAACATGCTGGAGGGATAGATTCCCTTCGCAAAGACTTCCCTTGCTATGGAACAAGGTCCCAATCTACATAAGACAGAGACCCTCACTATCACTCTTCAAGAGGAACCTTGACAAGTGGATGGGTAACAGAAAATTCACACCAGGGTTCATACCAACAGCTCTACTAGATAGGGGCCAAGGGTACTAGCTGCTAGATCAAGGGCCTAGGGAAAACCCACTCCCATAGACAGCACAAGGAACAAGAAACTAAGGGTAATGCTGCTTAACGCCAGAAGTCTTAACCTCAAGATGCACGCACTTGAAGCTCTCCTTAGTATGGAGAACATCGATATCTGTGCAGTGACAGAAACCTGGTTCAAGGCTCCAGAGAGCACCCCAGCACTACCAGGCTATACCTCATATCATGCTTTTCAGCCCCCAAACCCGGACCGAACCACAGAAGGAGGGGGAGTTTCCATATTTATCAAGGATATCCACACCTCCAGGTTAGTGGCATTGCACGAAGTATCGGAGACCATCCATGTGCAACTAACAGTGGGCAAGACTGCTTTTCAGTTTATAGCATCCTATGGACCACCCTCTCAAAGTCAGGAATCCCACTCGGCTTTCCTGAAAACATTGGAGAACATGAAGATCTCTCCGAACACCATTATATTGGGCGACTTCAACTACCCAAACATTGACTGGGAGCACTACTCAAGCCCCAGCACCTTAGCCCAAAGGTTCCTGGAAATTATAAACTCAAATGCTATGGAACAACTAGTCACCACTCCCACAAGAGGGGACAACATACTAGACCTGATTGTTACCAACATGGGGACTCTATGCTCCACACCAGAAGTATATCCCTCATTGGTAAGATCAGACCATAAATTTATTTCACTGGATGTCCACATCCCGATCCCACCCCCAGCCCAGAAAACCAAAACTGAAGTGGAATCCTTCAAGGCCCCAGGGCCAGTGGAAACTACGGCCCAAACTGCAGAATCCTATATAAACGCATTCTACGGACATCTCCAGGAATGCATGGATCATGCTATCCCAAACAAAACCAAGACCCAATCATCCAAAGGCAGGCGTCCAGTCTGGTGGACCCCTGCCATAAATAAACTGTACAACAGAAGGAGGAATCTACTACATGATAGAGCAAAATCCCTAATAGGGAAGGCATCTCTGATCAGTACTAGCAAAAATTACGACCCCTCATAAAATCCTCCAAGGCCAGCTTCGAGAGAAAAATTGCACAGGACACCAAAGACAATCATAAGGCTTTTTTCAGTTATTTTAGGAACCTGGGATGCAACTCCCAGACTTGTTCTGAGTTGATTCTAAACGACAAAAAATACACTGAACCCACAGACATCGCCAATATCCTGGCAGACAGGTTCAGTGCAAACTTCTCCATCCCCTCCCCCCCAAAAGAGCAAGTATCTATTCTGGCAGAGGACTCCCTCCCAAACATCTCTGATGCTCAGGTGAAGGCTGCCTTCTCCAAAGCAAAAAACACTGCTTCCATGGGACCAGATGGCGTCCCAGGTTGCGTCCTACATGAACTCCAAGAGGAACTAATCCCTCAAATAAAACAGCTATACAATCTCAGCCTCACTACAGGATATGTGCCCACAGAATGGCGTACAGCAACAGTGGTCCCACTCCACAAAGGTGGAGCCTCTATGGACCCTGGAAACTATTTCCCCATAAGCCTGAATAGCTTAGTCTGCAAGGTTATGGAAAGGATCATCATGGAGCTCATAAACAAAGACATTGGGGACCTACAGACACTAGATCCTACCCAGTTCGGCTTTGTCAAGGGCAGATCCTGCCTTTTGAACCTGGTTGACTTCTTCAAAACAGTCACCAAAGCCATAGATGAAGGGAAGGTAGTCCACACAGCCTATCTGGACCTTGCAAAGGCATTTGACACAATACCCCACTTGGGCATCATAGATAAGCTATCCAGCTTAAATATAAACCCCTATGTCACAAGATGGGTCGTAAACTGGCTCAAAGACAGAACCCACAGAGTGAGAGTTGCTGGAGCCATGTCAGGCTCAAAACCGGTCACAAGTGGCATCCCACAGGGTTCTGTCCTGGGACCACTCTTGTTCGGTATATACTTTTCCGAGGTGCAGGCAAACGTGGGAGGAGTATGGCTCACCAAGTTCACAGATGACTGCAAACTGGGCACCATAATTGACTCTCCAGCTGACACAAACATCCTTCAAAAAGGTCTCACAGAGACAGATAACTGGTGCCAGTGCCATGGTTTAAAGCTAAATGCCAAAAAATGTATAGTCATACCCTTTGGCAAAAACAATGTGCCCACAAATTACCACATAGGTGGAAACCCATTAAGTACAGAGAAAGTTATTAGGGACCTGGGGACCCAATTTGATAGCAATCTCTCCTTTGAAAACCACATTGCCAAAGTGGTTAGAAAGACCTTCTACATAGCCCACCTCATCATGAAGGGTTTCACATCTAGATCAAGAGAGGTAATCGTGCCCCTTTATTCATCCCTCATCAGGCCCATCATAGAATACAATGCCCCTTTTGGGATGTACCTTACCCGACACCTGCAGCAATTAGAAAGACCCCAAAATTATCTCACCAAGAGGATCAAGGGTCTCAAACAGATGCCATATGCTGCTCGGTTAAAAAAACTCCAGCTCTACTCAGTTGCATACCGCCTACTTCGAGGCGATCTATGCCTGACATACAAAGCTATGTCAAATCCAGAATTAATGGACATGCTCCACCTCAGTAAATCTAAATCACTTAGAGCCACACGAGGGACTTGAACCTCAGCACAGAAATAAATAGAACTTGCTGGAGGGACAGGTTCATAACCCAGAGGCTCCCTTTGTTCTGGAATAGAATTCCAGTTCATGTGAGGCAGAGCATCTCACTGAATCTCTTCAAGAAGAATCTCGATAGGTGGATGGAGGATCGTAGGTTTGTCCCAGGGATTACTCCCGTGTCACTATTAGACAGAGGCACAGTAAACTAAACCTTAAAAAGGGCATAGTATACTCAAATCAAGGGGTGGCGTAAGCCATACAGAATCAGGCTAGGCTTATAATTGCCCCAGGGCAGATAGCCTAGTATGAACCTATGAACCTATGAACCAAAGGGGCGGTGAATACCGCACAACATGGCTGGGCTAATGTATGCCTTCGGGCAGATAGCCCAGTACATACCTATGAATACATTTCACCACTTTCCTATCTTTCCCATTTGTTTTCTTTAAACATAATTGCTTGATGGTGCGCATAGCACACTAAGGAGTGGCTATGGCAAAAAGCATTTATAAGTGTTATATGCACCTGTATTCGAAACCAGTACCATCTGGCTATATTTTAGAGACTCCATACCAACTATCACACTTCAGAATTTGGATTTGCATGTAAAAGTATTTGAAACTGTTACATACACCTGGATTAGAACCCAGTACCATCTGAAACAAAAATGAATGGATCAATGCATTAACAGATGGTATTACAGACTCAGTTGTGTAGCAGGTGTATTTTAGAGACTGAATAGCAAATGGCAGACTTAACTGCTGTTGCATATACATACTACTTAACTGACTCTTTGGCTGCAGGTATTAATTCATTTAATGCAGTAATATGTTCCTTTTTGGGTCCATATGGTACTGGTTCCAAATACAGCTGTACCAAATACATTGAACTACTTTTGTATTACTGTTGTTTAATGATGTTGGGCAATGTGCACCATCGCGCACCATCATGCACTAATGTTTTATAAAACTAAATGGGTATTGCACAATAATGCTTTATAGAACAGTACTGTGAATTGCACAATGATGCTTCATACAAAAGTATTGGGGAAGATACAACATTGGTGATATGGGGAGCAAGCAATGGGGAGTACAAAGGGAAATCCTTGCTAAACGGTGTTATTTACTATTGATTGTATAAAATATGGGAAATCCTTGCAAAACTGTGTCATTTACTATTGATTGTATAAAATATAGCTGCTACCTAACTGACTTTGTGGCAAGACATGTTAATGCATTGATGTTGAAGGCAGTTATTACTGGGTTCAAAGACAGGTGCAAGTAGTAGTTTTACAAGTGTGTATGATACTTTTAAATCCATTTACTTGTAGTTCTGCCATTCACCATTGTTTCACATTGGTGTGCAATGAGCAGCATTGTGCAGTAGTTTTTTAAAGAAAAGAAATGGGGAAGACAGGAAAGTAGTGAAGTGGAGAGCAAGCAGGGGGAAGTGAAGGGAGGGCAGGAATATGCAGGAAGGATGTAGGAAAGAATCATAGCTATCCATTTCTTCAACAGTAAAACATGATCATGTATGAAAATATTAGCTGGATTCAGACTGTCACCTCTAGAGAGAGAGAGGTGACTGCAACACAATCATGTTGTAAAGCCAGTTGGACTGAATCAAGTGTGTCATGAAGACACATGTGGAAAATGAAGAGCTATGTATGGGACGATTTTTTTGTGGGACAAGTGCCCTTTTTTTTGAGAGAGAGGAATGTTGGGGAAGGGATGTAGGAATGTCAGAATGTCTGTGTGAGGTAAGCTGGGTAGGTGAGGAAACAATTTCAGACAAAGAAGACAAACAAGACAAGTGACAGGGATGGTGAATGACATAACAGGTGGGTGAATAAAACAGTTGGGGAGAGGGTGGGGACATTGCAAACCCATGGACATCAAGCTGTGTGACAGTGAAAATTGAGTCATCACCCACTGGACTATCATCATTGTCACCTTACTGCATTGATAGCTGCACTGTCTGACATCTGCGTCTCCTTGTGTTATTCAATACAATGATGGAGAGCAGTGTCTCCATCCAGCATATGTCTCCATCCAGAATAGGTGTGCACCAAGTATGTGGCACACAATCTTACACACCAGTCCTGGCAGTTCATCATGGGTGATAAAATCACCACCTCTGCCACTGCTCCTGGAAGGAACCACTGGTCTATCCTGTGGGTCAGAACTAGCTGAGGGGCAGCAGAGGGGTTGCTAGCAGGTTGTGTCCCAGATATGCTGGGCCTTGGTGCTGTAGTAAGTGGAGTGGGGACAGGTAGATCCTGTGGGACAGGTCTACCCTGCTGTGCTGTGGGAAAAAAGCAAATTAAAAATTAAAAAGAAAAAAAAGAGAAGATATAGGTTGGGGTGAGAGAAAAACAAGAGAACATTAGCCACTTTGTATGTGACATACAATGCATTGATACAATTATTTGATTCTATTCTATTACGTTTGTTTTTATGACTACAAGCTCCTAAAAAATACATTTTTACTGTTAAGAATACTCAGCTCATAACAGATGCACACTATACTACAGATTGCAGCAAGAAATCCTTGATGTATGCATGTATTGCACATATACATGTTCCAATTATACTGATTACAGTTTACAGCAGGCTATTGGGGCCACTGCTTTGGAACTCTGATGTTACATTGCAATATCAATGAAAACTTAACAGGATTGAATATTTGGGAAGTGTGGTTTTTGAACCCACAACCTCTGACTACTCTCTAATACTGTATTGTTGTTTTGGCCTCCAGGTTAATGCATGCATACTTTCCTGTGACAGTTAAGAGATGAATGCTCAACTTAATACAACTGTATAATAAACCAATAAAGGTATTTTTACTTTTAATGCTTAAATAACAGTACTGTTTGGATGTATGCATACCACATACTTCTTGCATCTGTGCCAATCCAGCAGCATGTGTTTGCACATTCAGTTCTTGGTCTGTGATGGCTGTGAAAAATACAGAACAGATCCGAATACCATTATGAATACCAGTCCTGACTATATCCAGCTTTTAACTCTTACAAGTAGTCTTTATAAGTGATACCTAGACATCTGTGTGGTGCTCCCAGTCCTACATTCCTTCATCCAACAGTCAAGGGTATCCCTCTTTCTCATCCAGAGGTCTCTGTAGTAATTCCTGTATTGTTCACCAGTGTGTGGGATACTGGTAGCACTAGTCAGAGTCCAGGCAAGACTATTCCATGCCTCTGCCTTGTAATCTGAGCCATAATTGTCCCTCTGCAAAAAGTTGTGCCAGTGTTCATTCACTAGGAGCCCAACAAACACTTGGGACTCCTGGACACCCCATCATTGAGCATGGAATCTCAAAACCTCTCCACGAACACCTGACATGCATATCACAGATCAAGACCAATGTAGAATGATGTTTTCCCACCAATTGCAGGTATTGTGCTTACTAAGAGTGCACAGTTTTTGGTTTTGCAACGTTTGAAAGTATTGTGCATCACTTACCATTGCATAAACATGATAATGGAAGGTGTGCGCTGCCGGGAAACATGTTTGCACGATGGCCAATAGTATTAATTGAATGCATCCAGTTTATGTTTATGACTATCTAGGTCCTGTCTGCTACCTGGGTGGTTCATTTGTCCAGTTTGTGCACTGCTGCTCTATGCACAAATGAGATGAGCATAGCCAAAGCCGTTTGTGCTAAGGGGTGGATCACGCAAACAGTGGCCCCCAAAAATAAAAAAAAAAAAATAAATGAGAAAGAGTTGAAATGAGGGAAATCAGTCTATGACATACACATTTGAAAATGTTAGCACACATGAGATATGTCTACATATGTCTGCATCAGTACACATGAAATATGTCTACATAGGTCTGGATCACAACTTTCACTCCAATGCACCTTCATAAAACAGGATGGGTGACTTATCCATCTTTTTCACACAAACAGCTCTGCAGCAAAGAAATTAAGTAATTCCTCACATAACCAAGTGCACTGAATATACACTGCTATCAAAGCATAACCAATTTGTAAATTTATTACATTTTATATATTTGGATGTAGTGCACTTAGTGATCACACAACCTGTTATGATTATTCCTTGCAAATATACAGCCCTGTCTTGCCTTTCTGTATTTCTTGGTCATTCATCAGTTATCTGACCAGTACTCAGACACATGCAGCGTGTAAGCCAGTCTATATCATTTGCCTTAAAAATGTGTGAGGATGTTAACTGGGAATGCTATGATATGCAGTTGCTATCAAATGAAAGGCAGGTTTGATGACACAAACAAGCTTAGACTGATCTTTTGGGGGAAACAAATATGAGTTACTGTTATGGCACATGCAAGGGTACACTGTTCTTTCAAGGGGGTGGACCTAGGCTGAGCTACTGTTATGGCACAAACAAGGATATGTTGCTTTGTTATTCTCCTTGTTTTGCACCCTGCCTGTTTGATCTTGTGAGGTTTGTGAAGTCAGAAACTGCAGTGTGTCTCATTGCTTTCTAACTTTTCTATGTTATGATTTCCCATTACAAATGTATGGAGCTAAGCAGAGGGCATGCAGTGATTATCAATACTTTGGAGAGGTATGAATGACTGAATCTTTGATCCCTGAGGCCTGCTACTTGCTAATGGACACATACAAGTCAAATAACTCTCTGCTGTCACATGTTATGTTAATTTGTGTATATATCTCCCACCTTTTACTTGCTTACTGTACCAAGTGATGAAATACAAGGACATGCCATAATATTATTATACAATACAGTACATGTCCAGGACTTACCTTGTAAATGCAGCAGTTGCCACAGTGTTAGTTCAGGGGTGACTGTGATGCAAGCAGTAGACAGCCAATACATGGGGAGGTAAAGGCTCTGGTTCTGAGCTGAGGCTGGCAGAGGTCACAGAGTTCCTGTATTGTGTCCCTCTCCACCCTGTAGTGCTCTACAATGTCCATATTGTGTATGTTGTGATAAGTCAAATGTGGCCTGAAAACTCTTCTCTGTCTTGACCTAGGCCTATTGGCAGCAGCAGAATTCCCTGCAGCCTGTAGCACATAACAACTGGAGTTAAGCAGCAGCAGCTCCTAACATTCTGTCTGTGTAGACTTTCTGTGTCTGTACTCTACTACTTTTGAAATCCACACGAAAACCCAGCATGAGGTCTACAGGTCTACATAGTTGCTTTATAACTTGTTGAATAGCTCCACCAGATTGGGTGATTAGCATGCAATTCAGCTGCTTATGCTGTAATTAGCATCTCTAAAACACAGGCTAAGATAGACGCAAGCCATTAATAATCTACTCCATTATAAAATGGGACATCTGTAGCTAGACAAACTGATGGTGAGGACACTTGCTACATGTTTGCAGGACTTCACAAAAGCAAATTTGTTCCAAAGATATCTTTACATAGGAGTATTGAATTCCAGGAGGTATGGCCCTATTTTGTTACCTACATAATGTATATGCTGGAATATATCAATTAATAACGTGAAGCAAAGGCTTTTACACTTTTATCAGTATGTAGTAGTTAGAAGTGTACTTATGGCATGGCCATGTTTGCCAAACCTTTTCAGAGGTACACATGACTGACAATACATGAAAATAGTAAGCTGTGTGAAACACGTGTATAAATGTTTCAGAGACAGGTCCTTTGAAAACACTTTTAGCATTTTAAAGATGTTTTATTATCAAAATGGTTCATGTTCCTGTTATTTTGTGGGTGGGGGGAGCAAAGAGAAGTTACTGTTATGTAACAAGCTAGAATGGACTGTTATTTTGGGGGAGCACAGTTGAGTTACTGCTATGGCACATGTAAGGATATGTTGCTCTTGCTACTTTCCTTGTTTTGCATCCTGCATGTAGTTAGTATTTCACATCTGTAGACTGCTTTATGTTTTTCCAGTGGGTACTACTGACTTCCAACCTTTACTGTTTTATCTGGAAACAATTACTTTGTAGTTATGTGATACTTATGTGTATTATCATTCTGTTGTCTTTTAGGACACAAACAGTGTCAGTGAGGCACAGACCCCCTCCTTCAATGAAGAGTAGAACAATATTATTGTTGATGCTCTCCATCAGCATGGGGCATTTATGCTGGGAAGGACTCGGCCCAATATGCAAGAAAGGCTATGAGTATGGCAGCAGATTATAATTAGCATCAGTTCTATAGGCAGCCACTGCCAGACATATGAGCAAGTGTGCCATAGGGCCACTGACATGATTACCTCTGCATGGAGGTGAGCAGCTGCTGTTGCCCGAGACCAAAGGGTAACCAGAGGAGGGCCCACTACAGAACCACCTCTTACCCCCAATGAAGAGTTGCTGGTGAATATCTAACATGAGAGCTCACAGCAGAGTGAAGACCACAGCATATCATTGACATGGGCACCACTCCTTCTGAGTCCCAGGAGAAGCTTCCAGGCAGGCTTTGTTATATGACCAGTTAAATACTGTTGCATAGTAAAACAATTGAAATAAAAGTTTCTTCTGTGTCACATGTCTTTTTTTGGGGGGGGGATTGAAGACTCGTACATGGATAAACTCAGTTTGGAGTTGTCAGCCATGTTCTTTTTGAATGTACAGTTAATGCAGATGTAGAGGAGTACATGTATCACCACCTGTCTTACTGTTAAGTGTAATAATATTGCCCTTACCTCTTGCTTAACTTATTTCAGGACCATCAGTAATCCAGTGATGTATGCCTCCTGCAGATGGTAAAATTGTGTCAGTGCTGCAGATCAATTTAAAGAAATAGCATAATGTGATATTTTAGCTCTGTTGTGTGTATTTCTGTACTGTCTGTAATAGTGGCAACATTGTTAGTTATTTAGCATATATTGCACCATAGTAGTGCAGGTATTAATGTATGCCTGTGTTTCTTCCTTTTTATCACAGGTGATCATGACACTGGGAGTGTGGGCCCTGTGCCACCTGATATCAGTGTCTCATCAGACACTGATGATGATGGTGGCAAAACTGAGGCAGAGTCAGGGTGTGCAGAGGTTGAATCTGACACAGAGGTTGACATCCAGCACCTGCTTCATTTTCCCCAGACATAGCCAGCAGGCCTACACCTACCCAGTCCAGTGAGACCACAGATATTGGACAGGTGGAGGGTGAGTACATTGATCAGGGAAGTGTGGCTACTGTGGCTTTAGTGCTTGTTGAGTCTGGCCATAGCCAAACTGTTGGTGAGGTGCCATGAAAGAGGGTTGATAGGGGTGCTTGGAGTAGGTCTGTTGTCCCTTCTCCATGTGGTGCAGCTGTCTCTTCCCATGTCAGTCAGCTTATGTTTAGGACCATCATGGAGGCACAGGCATGTTCAGAAAGGTGCTCCACACAAAGGCTCAGGGTTGTAGATGCGGCACAGGCTGACATGCATGATTGCCTCCATCATGTTGACAATTCACTGGATTGGATGAATGACATGTTAGAATGAGGAGTGTCTTTGATGGACTGAGGGTGTCTGTCATGGAATGAGCAGTGTCTGTTATGGATCGTCTGCTGGAAGGGAAATGTCCTCGTGGGTGTAGGTCAGCCACAACATCTGCTAATAGCCAACGTGGCCATGCCTGATCATTGCTCCAGTAGTGGCAGTACTTCCACTGCTCCATCGGTGAGTAAGCTGTCCACACTCATACATGGCAGGCTATAGGGTCATGGTCCTGGATGTTCCGGTGAAGGGAGCATGTCCAGCAGATATCAGTCATGTTCAGGTAGCAGCACTGAATCTGACTTTGGGCATGTAGGTGCTAGTGCAACTCCTGGCAGAGTCATTTCTCATGGTCAGGGGCAACAACGATGAACTGCCAACTCTACCAAGCATGGCTCACACCTGTATGACATACCAAGACGTAGAGCTAGCATTGAGCTTGGCTGTGTACATGCAGACTCTCACACACCACTTTCACATGGAAGACCCCAACAGACACACACACACACACACACACACACACACACACACACACACACACACACACACACACACACACACACACACACAAAACAGTTAAATGGTTCAGCCTGCCTACTTCCCTTTCTTGCTCACACAGACTAACTAGCCTTTAGCCTCCTGCCCCCAACAAAACACCCTGTGCAAGTGATGATGACTGTGCCATATCCCTGTTTTCTCTCTTTTGGATTCACTGATACAAAAGCTTTGTGTCTGATGCACAGGGTGCATAGCTGCATTAGTGCCTATTATATCTGTATTTGTGTTGCTGAACTGATAATTGTACTTGTCACTTATATTTGCCTTGCCAAATTATACAGTGGATAGCATCATCATGTCAGTACTTTCTAGTGTATTCTCTTGTAAGGGTCGTGAAGTCAGGAACTGCAATGTGTCTCATTACTTTCTAACATTTCTCTTTAATGTTTTCCAGTAAATACATATGGTGCACATCATAAGACACATCATCACATTAAGATCTCAGGATCGTATGACAGCACTTTAGTCAAACTCATCAGAATAGTAATACAGTATAATGCTCTGTTTTGCATGAAACTCACCAGACACATGCAGCAGCTGGACAGACCACAGGGCTTTCTCATCAAGATAACCAGGGCTTACAAACCATGCCATGATGTATGTGGATAGATTAAAAGACATGTCACTGTCATCTGTCTGGTATCGTATTAAATTTTAACTTATTCTAAGCTTCTTAGTTTTGGTTTAAGCACTTGGGCTTCAGGCCAGTTGTTTTACATTAAGAAGGTTTGTAGTCTACACTCTTATGGGAGGAAAGAGTAGCCTCTGCCCTTCTGAGATGGGAATTGCTGTTTGAAGGCAATTGTGCCTGCTGTTCTAAGTGTCTTTGTTCTGGTTTAAGTACTTGGGTTCCAAACCATTTGTTTTACATTAGGAATACTTGGGGTGTAAGCTCTTGTGACACCCTTCTAAGCTGGGAATTGCTGGTTGAAGGCTTATTGTGTCTGTAATTCTGAAAGTTTCTTAGTTCTGGTTTAAGCACTTGAACTCCAAACTGGTCATTTTACATTAGGAAGGTTTGTGGTCTAGAATCTTGCAACAGAAGAGTGCAGCCTACACCCTTCTAAGCTGGTAATTGCTGGTGAAGGTTTATTGTGCCTGTTATTCTGAAATTGTGTTTGTTCTGGTTTAAGTACTTGGGTTCCAGACCGGTTATTTCACACTAGGAAGGTTTGTGGTCTACACTCTTGTGGGAGTATTCTACTGAATTGCTGCTTTACTGAAACTGATTTTTTTTTTTTTGCTGTTGTGACTGCGATTTTCTGCACTTTGAATTTCTAGTACTGTTGCATTTTATAGCATAGACTAGATTCAGGATTGCTGAGTCTAGACTGATTGGTATAATTTGACCACAAAAACAGCCATCTTATATTAAGAAGGTCCCCTTCTCCCTTGTGGCAGGATTGTGCAGTCAAGGACCCATCTGAGTTGGGGACTGTTGGAATAAGGCTCAGTCTTGGACTTTCCCTTTGGTTACTTTATTAAAATCATTTAACTTCACTTGTATTTGAGCATCATGCTTGTATGGGTTTGCTCTCAGTTTACCGGAGCTGCTCAGAGATTGCACTGCTGCCCTGAGAGCAACTCAGATGTGCATTGTGAAGCATTGATACAATTTTCTAACCCTAGTCCTTCATAGAATAGCCACTTTTTGTTAGTCTTACAGCAAAAGCTGGTCCATCTAGCCCACTCTCCACTAGTTAGTACAGTATATACCTGCCGTAATGGATGGCCAGTTTCCCCCCATTTCTCCAGCCAGCCTGATTGACAATGGCATCCTGAGACAATGTAGCAATTGCCTCATGTATACTGACAACCAGTTACTTCTAAACCAAAGAAATGCAACATGTGAGAGATGTAGCTATACCATGAATTTGGAATTAATTCTCTCACATAACTACAAATCAGATATCAAACAGGTTGTTAGCACACACAATTCACCTCTTGCACATAACAAGCTCACAACACATAAGCCCACATACATGAAGGTACTTGCTAGAAGCCTACCTAAAGATCAGAGATCTCCCAAGCGCAAACCTACAGCACACACCGCAGACCTAACAGAATCCACTGCAACAGAATCCTCTGCACATAATAATGCAAGCAACAGTGTCTCAGCCAATAAGCCCCTAAAGCAAAACACCCCAAAACCAAATGTCTTAGTCAAGGGCAACTCCATAGTGAGACACACAGATGTCTCCCTCACCAAGCTGGACAAGGACAAGATCACAGGTGCCAGGATCCATCAGATCACGCATGCACTCAAGTCTCTCAACAAGTATCATTATGACTCTGTCATAGTCCATTTTGGAGTGAATGACTTGAGAGGTACCTCACTGGACTATATGAAGAAAGACATGACTGAGCTCTTAGATTATATGTAGCAGGAAGGTATGTCCCTAGCCCTAAGCAGCATTCTACCTTCATTCAGGATGATGCCTCAATATAAACAAAAAATGATTGACTTCAACAATTGGCTTAGCTTTGGGTGTCAATCCAGTGGGATCCACTATCTGTCACCCTGGGAAGATATGGTTGACAAACCATGCTGCTTTGCCAGAAATGGTCTTTACCTGTCGCCTCTTGGCTTTTGGTTACTGGCAAAGGTACTTGCCTCCCCCATAGTGCCTTTTTTAGGTAATGTTATAACAACAAAATTCTCAACATGCAAACATCCATTAGAAACAAACTCAGAGTTATGCTGCTTAATGCTATGAGTCTAAATCAGAAACTGCACTCGCTGGAAGCACTCCTTACCTTGGAAAATGATGATGTCTGTGCGGTCACAGAGACATAGTTCAATGCCACAGAGAGCCTCTGGCCATGAAAGGCTACAATGCCTTCCACACGTTCAGACCTCAAAACAAACATGAAAGAACCAAAGGAAGAGGTGTATCTATCTTCATTAAAGACAAATATACCTCAAGACTGGTCAAATAGCACAACTTCCTAGAGCTACTCCAAGTCTAACTAACTGTAGGTACAACCCCCTTCCATACCATTGTTAGCTATTGGTCCCCTATCATGAAACATGAGAGGCACTCACCCTACATGGGCCGACATGGACCTACTTGAGTCACTTGCTATACAGCCAAACACCATGGTCATGAGTGATTTCAACTATCCTTCCATTGATTGGGATTCATATATGAGCACAAACACTCTTACCCTAAGGTTCCTGGACTTTAATACAAGTGCTCTGGAACAGATCACACAAGGGGCTCGAATGTCCTAGACTTAGTACTCACCAACACATGGGGTCTCTGCACTACCCCTGTGTGTTGCCCTTCCCGGTAAGGTCTGATCACAAATCAGTCTTGTTCGAACTAACAATCATACTTGATCCCCCCAAGAACAAAAATGATGAAAAATGTCTCAAAGCAAACTATAGCCTCCTAAGCGATGGCATAAATAGTTTCAAACCTCCCGCTACCACTGTCAACAATGAGTGCTATACAGAGTTGTGCACAAATGCCCTGTATAAGCACCTAGACTCAGCTGTACCAATGGATCAAAACAGGATCCTCACAAAAAAACAAGCCACTCTGGTGTGCATCAAGCATAAATAGTTTATATAACCAGAGGAAGAAACTAATGTCTAAGAACAAGAGGGAACTGACTCAGCAAAGGAAACACACCCTCCACAGCTTGGACAAGCAAATTAGATATCTTGTAAAGTCATCTAAAGCCAATTGCAAATCTAGCTAAGGATAATCACAAGGCATATTTTAGCTATGTCAGAAATCTAAAAGGGAAGGCCCAGCTTTGTGATGAACTAGTAGTGAACAGTACCACTCATACTGACCCTGAGGACATCTCCAACCTCTTAGCAGGCAGATTTGATGCAAACTTCACTCCCCCTGTCCCCACCAGACATACCCCAAAGCATACCTGTCACCAGTCCTCTACCTAGTATCTCCAAAGAGCAGGTCATGACCACACTCTCCATGGCCAAAATCACAGCCTCTATGGGTTCAGATAACATCACAAGCTGCCTAATTAATGGTTTCAAACAGGATCTAGTGGAACCAGTTGGTACTGTCTTCAACCACAGTCTAAGTACTGGCTTTGTCCCAGCAGAGTGGAAAACAGCAACAGTAATTCCCTTGCACAAAAGGGGTCCATCAACCAACCCTGGGAACTATAGACCTATAAACCTAATCAGCCTTATCTGCAAGACCAGAGAATCATCATGGGCCTTATCAACAAAGACATAGGTGACCTTTAAACTCTTGACCTGACCAAATTTGGCTTCATTAAGTAGCTCATGCTTATTAAACCTGGTGGACTTCTTCAAGAATGTCACCAAAGCCCCTGATGAAGGCAAAACAGTACATACAGCCTATCTTGACTTAGTCAAGGCTTTGACACAAACTCCCACTCAGAAACTCACCTAGCTGAGAATTAACCCTTATGTCACTAGATGGGTAGCCAATGGCTCACCAACAGAAGGCATACAGTAAAATTTGTGGATTCCAGTTCTACTAGGAGACCAGTTACCAGTGGTGTACTACAAGGATCTGTGCTGGGCCCCCTACTGTTTGGAATCTATTTCTCAGAAATCCAGGTGAAAATAGATGGCCTGTGGCTTACCAGGTTCACTGATGAGTGCAAACTGGGTGTAATCACTGAGTCTCCCAATGATGTTGATATACTACAGAAAGGACTTACACAGACAAATGTTTGATGCCAAAGCCACAGACTAAAACTAAATGCAAGAAAAGTGTTTTCATCCCTTTCAGCAAAGGGGAAGTCCTTACAAACTGCATTAACAGTACCCCTTTAGCTCAAATACTGTGGTGAGAGATTTGGGAACACAGTTTGATAACAACGTTAACTTTGATAACCATGTATCCACAGTGGTAAGGAAGGCCTTCTTATGTTTCACATTTCATAAGTAATGGTATCACATCCAGAGCTAAGGATGTTATAACTCCCTTGTACTCATCCCTCATCAGCTCACTAATAGAGTACAATGCTCCCTTCTGTATGTATCTCACCAGACACCTGCAGCAGCCAGAGAGACCTCAGAGGTTTCTCACCAAGAAAATTCAGGGCCTTCAACACATGACCTACATGGACAGACTTAAGGCCCTGTCCCTGTACTCTGTATCTTATAGGCTGCTGAGATGACTTGTGTCTGGCCTACAGAACAGTCTCGGACACTGCCCTAATGGAACTGCTGTGCATCCACAAGTCACATGGGACAAGACTCACTCACTGTAAGGGTCTTAACCTAGCCTGTGACATTAGCAGGACATGCTGGAGAGACAGATATGTCTCCCAGAGATTGCCACTCCTCTGAACAAACTCCCAATTCGTGGAAAACAGAGCTCCTCAATGATCCTATTTAAGTGTAACTTAGACAACTGGATGGGAGATTGTAAATTTACACAGGTTTGTGCCACCTATGTCCCTCTTGGATAAGGGCAGCTGATGCTGATCATAGACTTGCACTGCAAATATAGACCATACAACTTGGTCAATAAGGGAACAAGGGTATAACATGACTAGGTTTGTAAAGATCCTAGGGCCAATAGCCTAGTAACCTCCTATGAACCTGTGAACCTAAGGTAATGCTTGCCTGGGCTCCAGGCCAGTGTCTGATCATGGCGTGGTGGGATGACTGTATATGCAATAATCTGATATAGCTGATGACATCAGCATTGTCTGTTGAGCATATGGTGATAACAGTGTCCCACATGCTGGTGTAAAAGGCTATCTGTAATGTCAAATAACAGCTCACACACACACACACACACACACACACACACACACACACACACACACACACACACACACACACACACACACACACACACACACACTTCACTTGACTGCAGTGAGACTAGAACCCTTACCTAAGTACCCAGACTAAAAAACACAGTACGTTACACAAGTACGACAGCACAAGTCTGAAGCTGGGAGGACTGCATGAAATGAATGTGTAGGCTTGTGCATGTTTCAAAATACTGCCAAGCCATGCCATTGGAGAAGTAAGAGTAAGATAGCATGTCTACTCTACTGAGTAGAAATACACACACAAACCCAATTGATTTTAGTGAGAACAGAACCCTACCTAGGTGCACAGACTCTAGAACACAGAACTTTACGCAAGCTCCACAGCACAAGTCTGACATTTACTTGCTGCAGGCCAGCTTATAGTGGGTGACATCAGCAGTGCATGTTGGAGAGAACAAGGTGGGAAGCCTGCCTGAAATGGATGTGTAGGCAAGTCCAGGTATTACAATACTGGCAAGCCATGTCACTGGAGAAATAACTGTAGGGCAGTATGTCTACTCTGCTGAGTAGGGACACACACACTAAGTTGGCTGCACTGAGAACAGAACCCCTATCTGTCTAAGGTACACAGCCTGCAGAACACACTACTCTAAACAAGTGCCACAGCACAAGTCTGACTTTTACGTGTCTGCAGATCAACTTGTAGTGGATGACATTAGCAGTGCATATTGGAGAGAAGAAGTTGGGAGGCCTACCTGAAATGGATGTGTAGGCAGGTGGAAGTATCAAAATAATGTCAATTTATGGGATTGTGGTGGTAATTGCAGGAAACGCACTTGCTCTTCTTACACACACACATACAAACACACACACACACACACACACACACACACATACAAACACACACATAGTTGGCTGCAGGGAGAACAAAACCCCTACCTATCTAAGTACACAGACTTCAGAACTCAGTACTTTACACAAGTGCCACAGCACAAGTCTGCCTTTTACATGGCTGCAGGTGAACTTATATTAGATAACATCAGCAGGCCATGTGGGGGACAACAGGTTGGGAGGCCTGCATAGGCACATAGATTCATAGGTTCATATGAGGCCAGTAGCCCAACAGTATTAGGGTGTATAGAAGCCTAGCTGTGTAAAAACACAAGTACCCTTATTGAGCATAGTTGGATGTTTGAGTTTAGCAGAGTAAGGTTGTCAGCACCACCAACTGGCCCTGTCCACAAGGGAGCACACAACATTATATATTATAGTTTATAGTGTAGTTGATATATGTGTATAAAAACACTGAGACCCCAAGGTTGTACTGCTTTGGGGGGAGAACACATGTATGTATTGTGAATATATAACTTATACTTAGAATGTGCCTTCACTTTGCAATGTTTCCACATGCACTTTTATATCATACAAAGGAAATGGACAATACACACCAATAAGAAAGCATGATATATACAGTTCCTTAGAGCAGTGAGCAGTGGATTTACATGATGGTTAACAAAGTATACACATGTGCAAGTTGCAACTGTTTGCATGTAGGTAAGTGGTACGCAAATGCGAGCCACATTGCTAACACTTGCCAAGTAGAATGCAACAGTGGCAAGCAATTTCAAGTACAGGCAGTTTTGTATGTATTTTTTTGCAAAAGTTAAGGCCATGCCAGTCAGGATAGCAGGAATACATTTACAAGACTATAGTACACAGTATACCCGCAGTCATACATTTGATCTTAAATGTAATAATATATAGATTACTCTATCAGTAAAAATAATACTATATGGGATATGGTGTATTCGAACCCAGGACCATGTGTATGGGAGTCCCATACTTACACCTGTTGCCACAAGAATGTTGAGGAAACAGTTGTCTATGTTGCACTTCATGGCTGGAAACTGCAATGTCATAGCAGTAAAACAATGGTTGCACACTCTGTACTAGAATGCAGTACCATCTGTACTCCAGGCTGGGTTTTCACGATGGCCAAGGGCATTAATTGAAAGTATCCAGTTTCTGTTTTTGGATGTCTGCTTCCTAGGTGGTGTGCCACACATTGAGCAAACCAGATAAACATAGCCATTCCCCGCTTCCACTGTTTGCTCTATGCAGTAAATCACGCAAAACGTGCAATTAAAAATGAGAATAATAATAAAAAAAACTTAATAATGGACACATATAAGTAAAGTAAGTGTCTGCTGTCACGTGTTAATGTACTTTCTGTACACACCCACCACTATTTTCTTCATTACTGCACCAAGTTAAGAAACACAAGGATGTGCTACAATATTATTAAACAATACATTCTAAGTTCAGGAATTACCTTACAAATGCAACAGCTGACACAATTTTATTTCAGGCCTAGAATTTCCTTGTCTCTACTTCCATTGTATTGACGTATTCAGGAAAAAACAGAAAGGAGGCTACATGGATGCTATATAACTTGTTGAATAGTTCCACCATACTGAAACTCACTGGGTTATGCTATAATTAGCATCAATGAAAAACATCTGTTGCTTTACTGAATATGTCAACTCTGCTGGTACTCATTAGTGCACAATGCACACCTACACACCAGTGCATGCACTGACTCTGAAATAAGGTAAACACAGGTGATCTTGTTATTACTTTTCTCTGTTTCTGTGATATCAGGTGAACATGCAGCTCAAAAAGTGGAGGAAAGGTTTCAGACCCTGTACTAGAACCCAGAACCTTCTATAATCTAGCTCTACACATACACATTCTGCCACAGGAATAGTTATATAACAAACACTGAGAAACCTGCCATTCACTGATCCATTTCCCATGGTTGTGCTAAGCACTGCATCACACAAACAATGACAACATTTAAAAAAGAAATTTTAACTTAAAGCAGAGAGTGATGATACATTTTAACAAACAATAAAGAGGACAAAACAGAAATAGTGAATTGTGCACTGCTTACATGTACTTTTACACTTTGCAGACCTACATGTACACCTCTGTAAGTGTAATTTGACACACCCTCCTGATGTCATCATTCACTGTTGCCATGCATTCAACACTAACACTTTGGAAGTGCCTACATGAAGTGAACATCTCTACACACAATTCTTTGGTATTCAGCAACTGTAGTGAGTTCTGCCCTCAGATACCTACTGCATATGCTTACATGACAGCATGAATAGTATGTTTCATTGGGTTTACACTTTTAGCTGTCTGCATTAGTTATGTGTACATTCTTCATTTGGGGGTGGGACAGCAAAGCTGCATTTATGTTATGACACTTAAAAAGGAATTGTTGCTATTGTTAATCTAATTTTCTAGCATCCACCATGTCTGACAATATCATAATGTGTGTGGGGGTTACATGTTACGGTCTGTTCTGTACAAATCTATGGACTTTCAGTTGGTCTTGTTTCTGTGTAGACTCCTTTCTATGGCTGTATTCAGAAAACTTTCAAATACATGGGCAACACAAGCATGGAATCTACACAGTTGCTTTCCAGCTTGTTGAATCACTACACTATGTTGATTTGTTTCATTAGTATATAATTCAGCTACGTATGCTGCAATTTGCATGCCAATGAAGTTTCTGTGTTTGCTCGTGACTATGAGTTGCTAAGTGGAGTTTACTGAATCTAAAACTATTCAAGGCCATGTCTGCATCATGCTGAGACACGCACATTAAAAAATGACCATGTAGGCTTTATTGAATCCCCCATTATCTTTTTTTCCCTTTTCTGTCACATATTGGAACTCCTCCTCTAATAATTAGTATAAGTATTCCGCTTTTCCTTTTCCCTGATATTCTACTGAGTATCCATCCTAAAATACTTTATTACGTTCACCTGCTCACTTCTTTTCAAATGTGTCTCCCATAGAATTGCTATTTGCACTCTGCATTTCATTTTTTAAACAAGAAACACCTTTATTAAGTTATCACATATGGCATAGGTAATCATACATTTATACAGATGAAAACAAACCATAATGACGTAATTTTAGCTGCCAACATTGTACATCACAAAACATATTGACAAAATTGTCGCAAAATGTATACATCACTTACAATCTATCCAGTCATTGTCAGTCAAACATTATATAGCTCATTCAAATCCTGTCTTCTTTTAAACCGTGTTCCTCCTCTGCATGCATTGTTTCTACAATTCCCCATTTTTCCTAGGCATTTAGCTCCTACCCTTTTCTAAAGATCCCAATTTCAGTTGTTTTATCTCTGTTACTATATCCATTACTTCTAATAAAGTTGGTTTAGACTTTGATTTCCATTTTCTAGTAATTGCATTTTTGGCAGCAACCATAATTAGACTCAGCAAGGCCTTACTATGTCAAGGAAATTCTGATTCTGTATCATAGCTCAAAATAATCATTTCCTATCAAAGAGAGAAAAAAAATAATCTTATGAGTTGCACAAGTTTGCTCACCCAGTATCTCTGACAGAGCAGCCTGGAGGAAATTTTTAAAGTCTGCCAACTCATTACACTCCCAGAAAATATGTTCCCAGTTCCCCATCCCACCTCCAGTATTTGTAGTCAAGCTAAGGAAAAATACTTTGCAGTGAACTTAGGGTATACAAATATCTATGTAAACACTTCCAAGCAAAGATCCTAAATATTCTAAACTTTGCTGCTTACTTGGGAGACATACTTATATCCCCCCATTATTTCTTTGTGAATTGCTCATCCAATCTCTCTTCCCAGTCTTTTCTAACTTCCTCTGATTGATTCTTATGGTTATCATACAATATTTTGTATGCTGTACTAATTATTCCTTTATTAACAGCAACTTCTGTTTGAGAGGGAAGGCAATTTCTATTCTGCAGTCCAAATAAATTATTGGCCTCTTCCCATTCTGTTACATTTCCCTCTCTAATTATTTTCTCCCAATACTTTACTTCATTTTAGCGGTTTTCTCTAATAAATTCCAGCACCCTCTTGCCTATTGTCTGTATCCCTAATTGCAGGCATCCCTATAGGTAGAATCTCCTTTCTTCATTCCTGTGTTGGCTTAGTTCTTAGAATATTTTCTTCTACTTTATTAATATATTCTACATGGTTATTGTTATTCTCCTTGAGGATCTCCATCCAAAATTCCAGTCTCTCCTTGTTTCTTGAGCTTCCCCCTGTTTCATCACCATCCCCTTTTCACTTTGAATTATATGTTTCTGCTTGTGGTATGTATAGGAACCTTAACTGTGTAGCTCTGAAATACCCTTCAAATCTGGTAATCCCAAATGCCTTGCTCAATTGGAAGAATCAGTTTATCCCACTTGACTCTTGTCATCTTCCCCTCCCAGATAAAATCCTTTATCTCTTTATTAATTGCTATCCATAATTTCTCCTCTGGTTGATAAAAATACCTGACCTGTTTGTAAAATTAAAGGGCCTAAACATTTTAAATGCTTGTATCCTGCAATCCATATCCATATAACAATTTCTCAGTTTTTGTATTAGCTTTTGTTTAGTGTCTTCTCACATATCCTTAGCTGCCACACCAGAATCCTTTTTAATCCATACTCCTAAGTACTTCATTTTATCATGTCCCCATAATATGGATATTGCTGAAACAGTTTGTGTGTGGATACATAATTTACAGCTATTGCCTTTGTTTTAGCTTCATTAATTTGGTATCTCAAAAAAGTTTGAAACTGCCTCAAAATGTTCCATTACAATGTAGTGTCCTTTTCTGGCTTTGTCAGGTATAAAATAATATCATCTACAAATATTGCCAGTTTTTCTTGACCAGTTATATCCTTGAATTTCTGAATCTTTTATTTTCTTTTCCATTAGTTCTAAATATAGTGCAAACAACAAAGGGGAAAGAGGACACCCCTGCCTGGCTCCTCTGCTCAAACAGAAATTATCAGAGAGGAACCCACCTACTTTATTTTTTTCCTCTGGCCCTTTATATATGCTCCTAATCAACTTTATAATTTCATGAGGGAATGCAAATACTAACATTGCCATGCTCATAAAACCCCAGCTTATTCTGTTGAATGCTTTCTCTACACCAAGATCCACCAACAGCAGTATTGTCTTACATTTTGCTTCCCTCTGGATCATCATTGTTCTATTAATGTTGTCAAATGTTTGCTTCCCCTCCACAAAAACACACTAATCCATGTCTATCAATTTTAGCATTACCTTTGCCATTCTTTTAGCCATTATAGACATAAACACTTTTTAATCGTAGTTTAAGATTGAAATGGGCATGTATGAAGGTGGATCTGATGGGTCTTTAACCTCTTTTGGTATTACAGCCACCACCACTTTCTTCCATGAAGTTGGTGCTTCTCTTCCTCTTAAAATACAGTTAAACAAAAACTTCCAGATCTTTTTCTTTGTACTTTCTGTTGCCTGAGTCATTGTGTTAAAAGTCTTGTGCTCTTGCATTATTATAAAAAAAAAAACAAAAAAACAAACAAAAAAAAAAGCATTGCTTAACAGCAGTCTTTCTAAACTCATGCATATTATCGAGGTAATCCTTTATTTTCTGCTTAGCACTCTGCAATTGCTCCTCTTCTTGTTCTGTAATATACTGCAATACTTTAACATTTGTCAATCCCTCTAGATAATTATTGTTGTTTCTTAACCATATCATTCTTTCTTTTATTTCTACCCTATTTTTAAACTCCACTTTAATTTTATCCCACTCCCTAGCTATATTTTCGGAAGAAATTTCTATCTTCTCTAATAACTCCCAAATAATTTCCAATACCCATTCCTTAAATTCATCTCTTTTCAACAGATAGGTGGGAAAGTGACAGTGTTTAATTTTTATTTCATTATCCTATGTTTTTATTTTAGTTATGATTAGTGCGTGATCTGAAATAGTTATTGGATGTGAATCAAAACTTTCAATTAAATGCACATGTTCCTGTGAAATGTAAATTCTGTCTAGTCTAGCCCAGCTTTTGTATCATGGGGAATACTATGTAAATTCACTCTGAACTCTTACTACTGAATTCACATCTTCCATGCCAAATATTTTCATACATTTCTTCAAAAATCTACCCTCCTTTGGTATATTTTCCCTTCTGTGCCCACTGACTCATCTTTCTTGCTGCAAATCAAATTTCTGTCCCCATCTATAAGTAATATTCCCTGCTGAAAACTGATTATTTCTCCCAGAATTTTCATAAGTTCCATTATAGTAGTTTTTGGTGGAATATAAATGCATGCCAGGGGTAATCTTCCACTCTTGCCAGTAGCCCTTTAATACTACAAATCTACCATTATTGTCTTTTTTATCCTCTTCTATTACCATTGGAGCTCCTCTTCCAACTAATATAAGTACTTTTCTTTTCCTTTGCTCCAGGTATTCCGCTGAATAACTGTTCTGAAAATCTTTATTTATCAAATGCACATGTTCAGTCCTTTCCAAATTTGTCTCCTGTAGAATAACTATTTGCACCCTATATTTTTAAATATACTTCACTGCTCTTTCCTTTTTGTATATATCTGTGAGACCATTAGCATTTAAAGATAATAATGAAAGGCTCATTATGTTAAGAAGTTATTATTCCCACCTTTTATTTGTAATATTTTTTAAGTATCTAGTTCCAGTTTTTGAGTTACATGCATAGACTAATGTTTGGCAGGTTGAGCTTTTATACAGTTGTTTCTTGTCATATCCATTTGAGCATATGTCACATCTTACAAAACTTTTTGCTTTATTGAAAGCCCTCAAACAAAAAACAAATACACCACAAAAACCTATTAACTTAATATTAAGACAGAAAACTATAGACATCTTCCAGTATTGAATTTTTACTTTCCTAATAGAAACAATTGTTCCAAACTGACAGCCACACTCATAAACTTGGGTTAATCTAAAAGGAAGGTTATCCATGCTAAGATGCATAGTGCAGACTGTGCTTCTATTAAGTGGTGTCTGGTTTTGTCTTATCTTTATTACTCTCCCAGAATGAGAAAACACTTGAATGCTTTCAGATAGTCGATACCTCCACAAGAGGTGATACTATCTTGGACTTGGTGTGAAAAACTGAGGGGCTGCCAGCCCAGCCAGATAGAATTTTGTACATAATTCTATGCCATTGTAAATATTAATATGATCCACAGGCTGGTTTCACAAATATAATAAAACTGTGTTATGTGCTAAGCTTCAAAAATGTAACCACAGTGCACCGTGCTGGAAGAAAGTTGATAAGTAAAGAATCTACAACTCTGTGTGATCTCAAGCTTGGAGACAGGATGTTTGGGCCAGGAAATTCCTTCTTTTGTCCTATGACATAGATAATTACTAGGTTTCACATATAAAGTGTCTTTTATTGATGTAACTTCCTGGCAGGTGCAGATTTACAAAGAAATGTTAATTTTTAAGTTCTGTGAGCCTGGGAAACTTAAGCAAAAGTGTCAAGAATGATGTAATCTGAAATGACTCAGCAGTAATGTGTATTATCAATTTAAGACTTTCTCAGAGAGAAAGATTTAGCATTTTGTATTTTGTTCTGAAGCTGACAACAACTCACCAGCACTTGCTTTGCTATGTAAATAGGATCTTAGATCTTAGTATTTCTCTTAGAGATAGTTAGAAATAGCAAGATTAGTCTAGCTGTTTTCTATATTTATGTCAGACTGTCCTACAATGTTGTTTTAAAGTATTTCCTGTGATTTCTGAACTCTCTAATGTCACACTGTGTTGAATTAATAAGTATTGTCTTGTTTTTTTTTATTATTGAATATATTTAAACCTTTGAACTGTGGCTGTTTTGTGTACAGATAATTTAAGCTCTTAGAGTACTTGCATATATTTGGTGATACTGTATAGGCCACTCCTAAATAGCCTTCAAGTCTCAGTCACACATACCAATTGGATAATAATAACATTGCACAGTAGAATTGGACACCCTTTGCTAGGGGTCTTTATAGTAGCTGATAGTAGTGGTTGGTGGCAGTCGGTACTACCGTATAGTCTGTGCAGAAGGGGGCATAGCTAGTGAACCTGTGCCAGCCTTCTCCAAGAGTGTCTGTTTGTATATAAATCAAATCTCAAAGTGTATGTGTGTCAGCTACTTGGGCAGGGACACAAATCAGTGGTTGAACAGAGAGGGTACTGGAGGTTTTGGTTTGACCACTCAGGTGAGATCTGAACCCTATAGCTGTGCCAGTGGGGAGTCTTATTGGGGATCTGGAGAGAAAGGGAGAAACCACCCCCAGACTGACTGTGATCTCTGTGTGCTCTTAAGGGAAATTGTACTTTACTGTATATGTACTTGTTATCCTCCCAATGTGGATGCCCCTCACTGGTGCTAGTGGTGAGGATTTAGGCTCCTTGATTACTGGGCCAGTGCATGAGCATCACATATTAATTGTTTGGCAGTGGTGGGATATCCACATCAAATATTAATTGGTTGATAGTGGTGAGTTATCCACATCACATATTAATTTGCTTGTAGTGGCATGGATAGTGCAGTCCTGTAGTTTGTGTACAGTGATCACTGAAGGTGTTTTGTACTCTAAATCAGCCGCGCAGTGAAAATTCAGAGTTCAGATCACAATTATTTTATTTCTTTTGTTAGCTTAGTTAGTCAGGGAGGGCAGGCAAGCATGTCAGCAGAGGAGTATGGCAAGCTGACAAGGAGCCATTTGGCTGAGATGTGTCAGGCTAAAGGACTGGTGCATGGAAACCTGACTAAGGCAGACATGATTGCAGCTTTGGTCACAGCTGCATCTGAGAATAGCAACCAGGAAAATGATCAGACTGGCTGTGGTGATGTACAACACTCAGAGGATGGACAGCTCAACCTTTCTACAGAAGACTTAAAAATCCATCTGGAGCTAAAGAGACTTGAGTTGGAGGCCAGACATTTGGAAATAGAAGCAACAGAGAGACTGAGGTGTCTAGAGACTGAGAAACGGTTATGCCTAGAAGCTGAGGAGAAGGAGAGGCAGAGGCAACATGAAAAGGAGATGCTGACTCTTAACCAGAGTTATGGAGGTAATGAGGAAGGGAGTAACTGGACCCCAGAAACACAAAAGGTCAGTAAATTTCTTCCACAGTTTACAGAGGGAGATAATTTTGATAGTTTCATTCATATGCTTGAGAGGGTATGTAAACAATATAATGTGACCAAGGGCTCTGGGTATGGTTCCTAACCTCCTTACTCCATGGTAAAGCTGTAACTATTTTGTCCAAACTGTCTGACAATGACTTCTTAAATTATAATGCTGTAAAGAATTGTTTGCTAGAATTTTTTAAGCTAACATTTGAAGCTTATAGGAAAAGATTTTGTGAGCATAGACGGAAGGCAGATGAAAGTGTGTGTGAATATGTTGCTGAACTGAGCAGTTATTTTCATAGGTGGGTGAATGGGTGTCAGGTCACCACTTTTGAAGGGCTGGCAGACCTTTTGGCGAGTGAACAAGCCCTTAGCACTTTGCCTGAGGAAATGAGGATCTGGTTAGCTGATAGACAAAGCTCTACTGTAGATGAGTTGGAAAGAAGGGGGACCTATACCTAGCAAGCAGGAAAGGGACCACCAGTGCTGCTCATGGGTCTAAGGGAAGCCATGGTTGGCAGCCCAGACTGCCCCAACAGAATCTGCCAGTAATTGGGGAAGCCAACTAGTCCAGGTACATGTCCAGGACCTAGGGTTAAATGTTTTTAATACAGCCAGTGGGTCATGTAGCATACAGATGTACATGGAGGCAAGGTGGGGAACAAAGGGTGGTATAGCCAGAAAGTGGGAATGACAAAATGCTAATAGTAGGTTGTCTTGAGACAACAGGGGTACCAAACTACCATCCTGCAGATGTCTTGATAGGGAAGGATTTTGATAATGCAGTGCCATGTGTTAATGCTGTTACACGCAGTCAGGCTTGGAAACAAGCATGTGGGACTGGTAGCCTTGGGGAGATCCAGACAGACCACACACTTGCAGCCAGGTCTGGTGAGGTGGTTACTTCAGGGAGGGAGCAACCCTGCAGCAGTGAGACAGAAGGTGAACCACAGCTGCTTGTGGTACTGATGTTCCCTTGGACAGAGTGACTGCAAGGGCAGAGGTGAGTAGTAGTAGTACCCAGATTGACAGTGAGGCACTGCTATCAGAGGATGCCAGACTTCCTGTGGAAGGGGAGCTGGGAAGGGTTACAAAGAGAGAGTTGAGACAGGTTCAGCTCTCAGACTCTAAATTACAAGGCATGAGGCAGGTATCTAGTGAGGCACCTGATTCTCAAGGGAAGGGGGGATCTGTATACTGGGACAAATGGTTACTGTATAGAGAGTGGACCACTGAGGGAGGGCTAGAGGGTGAGAGGATACAGCAATTGGTAGTGTCTAGAGCCTACCATCTGGCACTTCTAGCCATAGCCCATGATATTCCCTTTGCAGGTCATATGGGCATAAAATGTACAAAGAGATGTGAGATGTAACAGTGTACTGCAAGACCTGTGAGCAGTGCCAAAAGGTAGGCAAGGCAGGAGACAAGGGAAAGCTCCTTTGATGCCTTTGCCTGTGATTGAGGAGCCACTTCAGTGGGTAGCTATGGATATTGTGGGGCCTGTGAGTACTCCAAGCTCCACAGGGAAAAGGTATATCCTACTGGTCATAGATTTTACTACAAGATACCCTGAGGCAGTGACTTTGTCCTCCATTGAGGCAGAAAAGGTGGCAAATGCTTTGTTAGAGATTTTCATCAGGGTAGGTTTTCCAAAAGAAATACTGACTGACAGAGGTGCCAATTTCATGTCTGACCTGCTGGCTTGTCTGCGGAAGTACTGTGGGGTGAAGCACCTAAAGACCCACCCCTATCATCCCCAGACTAATGGTCTTGTTAAGAGGTTAAACTCTACACTCGAGTCCATGCTACGGGCATTAGCATACCTGTTCAAAAGGGAGTGGGACAAATATTTGCACCATCTGTTGTTTGCTTACAGAGAGGTTCCCCAGGAATCCATGGGTTTTCACCCTTTGAGTTGCTGTATGGGGATAGGGTGAAAGGATCTCTAGATTTAATTTGAGATGAGTGGGATGGTGAGTGTGAATCTCGGAGTGGGACAAATATTTGCACCATCTGTTGTTTGCTTACAGAGAGGTTCCCCAGGAATCCATGGGTTTTCACCCTTTGAGTTGCTGTATGGGGATAGGGTGAAAGGATCTCTAGATTTAATTTGAGATGAGTGGGATGGTGAGTGTGAATCTCACCAGGAGTCTGTTGTGGCATATGTCCTAAACCTCAGGACAAGGCTCAGGTTACTCATGGGCTTGACCCAGGAGAACCTGGCAGAAGCCCAGCAGCAGAAAAAGGTCTGGTATGACAGGAATGCTTGAGCTAGAGAGCATGCTGTAGAGCAACAGGCAATGGTTCTCATTCCTTTCAGACACAACAAGCTGCAGGCAGCTTGGGAGGGACCCTATAAGGTGGTAAGGAAGGTCAGTGATGTTAACTACTTGGTGGAACTGCTAGACAGGAGGCAGGAGCACAAATTGTACCATGTTAACATGATGAAACCTTATCATGATAGGGAGGCCCTTGTGCTGAGTATTTGCAGTGGGTTGCAGGAGGAGTCTGAGAGAGATCTGGTGACTGATCTCCTCAGTGATGCTGTAGGGCAGCAGGTAATGGTTCTCATTCCTTTCAGACACAACAAGCTGCAGGCAGCTTGGGAGGGACCCTATAAGGTGGTAAGGAAGGTCAGTGATGTTAACTACTTGGTGGAACTGCTAGACAGGAGGCAGGAGCACAAATTGTACCATGTTAACATGATGAAACCTTATCATGATAGGGAGGCCCTTGTGCTGAGTATTTGCAGTGGGTTGCAGGAGGAGTCTGAGAGACATCTGGTGACTGATCTCCTCAGTGAGGCTTGGACTGACACCTCAGTGGAAGGGGTAGCAATGGGGTCTATATTGTTATGTCAAAACTTCAAAAGAGCGAATGCTCTTATATCGATACGGAAAAACTGAACTGACAGAATGTTGAATGGCCAGAATAGCAATTGTTTTCCAAGGGAAAAAATTGCTGAGCCATTGTCCGGACTTTGCCATTTCCTCCACTGTGGTGCGATCTCGGAGTTGGTATATATAAGTAGGGGAGTGTAGGGGTGAAGCCCCCCACTTTATTTTCTTTGTCTATTTAGTTTTTTTTTTGGCCCAGCGATTTGAAAATAATTGCTGTTATGGCCGTTTGACATTCTGTGGGTTCGGTATTTCCCTGTTGATGTAAGAGTGTTCATCTTTTGAAGTTTTGATGTTGCAGTATAGACCCTAGCAATGTCCCAGCAGCTATCTCCTACCCAGGTTCGAGAAATCTGAGCAGTGTTACAGGAGTTTGGGGACATGTTTACTGGGAAACCAGGGTGAACCCACCTGGTGCAGCACCAGGTGGATACAGGACCCCAAAGGCCTATTAGGCAGGCCCCTTATAGGGTGCCTGAGAGAATCAAACAGACTCTGAGGGAGGAGATACAGGAAATGTTGGAACTATGGGTAATTGAGAATTCCAACAGTCTCTGGGCCTCTCCAGTGGTGCTGGTGGCAAAGAAGGATGGCAGCACCAGGTTCTGTGTGGACTACAGGAAATTAAATAGTCACACAGAGTCAGATGCTTACACCATGCCTAGGACAGATGAAGCCCTAGAGCAGCTGGGTGGGGCTAAGTATCTTACCACCATTGGTCTTACCAAGGGTTACTAGCAAGTGCCCTTGACTCCCAGTGCTAGGGAGAGGTTAGCCTTTGTGACTCCTTTTAGCTTGTATGAGTTCACAAAGATGCCCTTTGGGATGAAAAATGTCTCAGCAACTTTCCAGAGGTTGGTAGATCATATCCTAGCAGGAGCAGAATGGTTTGCCCTTGCTTACCTAGATGATATTGCCATCTACAGCCATTCCTGGCAAGAGCACCTTCTGCATGGCAGGGAGGTGCTAGGCAGACTACAGAGGGCAGGGTTGACTATTAAGCCCAGCAAATGCCAGGTGGGTATGGCAGAGGTCTCCTACCTGGGACGTAGAGTGGGGAGTGGTAAGATCAGGCCAGAACCTGCCAAAGTGGAAGCTATTACAGGCATGGCCTGCACCTGTTACCAAAAAGCAGGTGAGGGCATTCTTAAGGACAGCAGGGTACTACAGAAAGTTTGTCCCCAGTTATAGTACCATAGCTGCACCCCTCACAGACCTGACAAAGAAAAACAGGACAGATAAGGTAGTGTGGACCACAGCATGTGAGCAGGCATTCCAGAAGCTTAAAGAAGCTTTGGGAGGACCCCCTGTGTTAGCCAGTCTAGATTACAGCAAAGAATTTGTTATGCGGGTGGATGCTTCAAACCAAGGAGTGAGGGCTGTACTTAGCCAAATTTCTTCCGAGGGAGAATAGCACCCAGTAGTTTATCTCTGTCATAGGCTCCAACCCAGGGAGGAATGCTATGCAGCTGTAGAAAAGGAATGTCTAGTTATAGTGTGGGTACTGCAGAAACTTTAGCCTTATCTGTATGGAAGGAAATTCACTGTAGTTACAGATCACAATCCCCTAACATGGTTACATCGAGGCAACCAGCAAAATGCCAAGTTGCTAAGGTGGAGCCTAGGATTTCAAGCATATATGTCAGTGCAGCACTGCAGTGGGATTAGCAATGCCAACGCAGATGGGCTGTCAAGACAGGGAATGGGGTAAGGTATACCCAGATAGACTCAACCCTCTCAAACAATGTTTTTCAAGGGACACTTGAAAAACTAGCTTGATTTCTCAGGGGGGGGGGGAAGAAATGTGAAAAACTGAGGGGCTGCCAGCCTAGCCAGATAGAATTTTGCAAAGAATTCTATGTCATTGTAAATATTGATATGGTCCACAGGCTGGCTTCACAAATGTAAGAACACTGTGTTATGTGCTAAGCTTAAAAAATGTAACCACAGTGCACCGTGCTGGAAGAAAGCTGATAAGTAAATAATTTACAACTCTGTGTGATCTCAAGCTCAGAGACAGGATGTCTGGGTCAGGAAATTCTTAGTATTGTCCTAAGACAAAGATAATTACTAGGTTTCACATCTAAAGTGTCTTTTATTGCTGTGGCTTCCTGGCAGGTGCAGCTTACAAAGAAATGTTAAATTTTAAGTTTGGTGAGCCTAGGAAACTTAAGCAGAAGTGTCAAGAATGATGTAATCTGAAATGACTCATCAGTAATGTGTATTATCAATTTAAGACTTTCTCAGAGAGAAAGATTTAGCATTTTATATTTTGTTCTGAAGCTGACAACAACTCACCATCACTTGCTTTGGCTCTGTAAGTAGGATCTTAGATCTTAGTATTTCTCTTAGAGATAGATAGATATAGCAAGATTAGTCTAGCTGTTTTCTATATTTATGTCAGACTGGCTTACAATGTTGTTTTAAAGTATTTCCTGTGATTTCTGAACTCTCTAATGTTACTGTGTTGAGTTAATGAGCATTGTCTTGTGTTTTTTATTATTTATTATTAAATATATTTAAACCTTTGAACTGTGGCTGTTTTGGGTAGAGATAATTTAAGCTCTTAGAGTACTTACACGTATTTGGTGATACTGTATAGGCCACTCCTAAATATCCTTCAAGTCTTAGCCACATTTACCAATTGGATAATAATAACATTGCACAGTAAAATTGGACACCCTTTGCTAAGGGCCTTTATAGTAGCTGATAGTAGTGGTTGGTGGCATTTGGTACTACTGTATAGTCTGGGCAGAAGGGGGCATAGCTAGTGAACCTGTGCCAGTCTTCACCAGGAGTGTATTTATGTTTGTATATAAATCAAATCTCAAAGTGTATGCGTGTCAGCTACTTGGGCAGGGACACAAAGCACTAGTTGGACAGAGAGGGCGCTGGAGGTTTTGGCTTGACCATTCGGCTGAGATATGAACCCTATAGCTGTTGTAGTGGGGAGTCTTATTGGAGATCTGGAGAGAAAGGGAGAAACCAGCCCCAGACTGACTGTGATCTCTGTGTGCTCTTAAGAGAAATTGTACTTTACTGTGTGTGATTGAAGCTCCTTGATTACTGGGCCAATGCATGGGCATCCCACTTGCTATTAACCAACATGAGTAACCACTGCAGCACCCCTATAGTATCATTCTCCCTGGTAAGAGCCAACCATAAAGCAGTCATGTTTGAAGTCAGCATCTCCCTTGACCCCCATCTAGCTAGGGTCAAATAAAAAACTTCATAGCTGATTACAACCTCCTAAGGGATGGTATAAACAGCTTCACACCCCCTCCCCCTCTGTAGGAACTGGCACCAATGTCCAAATCTGCAACAAAGTACTATACAAGCATTTATATAGATGCATGGAATCAGGAATACCTGACAGGACAAAATCATTCTCTGCAAGGAAGAGTAAATCTGTCTGGTGGACATCTGCAATATATAAACTATATAACAAAAGGAAAAAAATTGCTGTCCAGGACCAAGAAGGAGCAGGTTCCCAATTGGAAGCAATCTCTCATTAGCCTAAACAAGCAAATAAGAGCACTAGTGAAATCCTCTAAAGCCAACTTCGAGTCCAAATTGGCCACATTTACTAGAGGCAATCATAAGGCCTTCTTCACATATGTCCGCAATCTCAAAGGAAGCACCCAGATATGCTCAGAACTGGTGGTCAAGGACACCACATACACAAATGCTGTAGATATATCCAATCTTCTGTCTGACAGATTCAGCAAAAACTTCTCCCCCCATCAGTAAATCAGGACATCCCCAGTACCTGCCCCCCACCCCTTATCTCTAGGGAACAGGTCATCACTGCCCTCTCAAAGGCAAAAAATACAGCCTCCATGGGACCCGATAACATCCCAGGCTGCATCCTACATGAACTCAGGCATGAGCTTGCAGCACCATTAGGCACCCTATTCAACCAACTGGCTTTATCCCAGCCAAGTGGGGGACAGCCACTATCATCCCTTTACACAAAGGTGGAGCATCCACCGATCTAGGAAATTATAGACCCATCAGCCTAACTAGCCTGATCTGCAAGGCCATGGAACAGATTATCATGGACCTCATTAAAAGGGACACTGGCAACCACCAAACACTTGACTCCACACAGTTTGGCTTTGTCAGGGGGAGGTTATGTCTGTTAACTCTAGTCGACTTCTTTGAGACAGTCACCAGAGCCATGGACAAGGGGAAGACAATGCATACTGCCTACCTTGACCTGGCCAAAGCCTTCAATACTATCCCCCACCCAGGTATAATAGATAAACTATCTCAACTATTCATTAATCCATATGTTACGAGATGGGTAGCAAACTGGCTCACTGATAGAGCCCACGTAGTCAAAATAGGGGAAGCCACCTCAAGCAGTAGATCCATAATGAGTGGCGTACCCCAGGGATCGGTCTTAGTGCCTCTGTTATTTGGGATATACTTCTCTGAGGTGCAGGCCAAAACCAGTGGGCTATGGCTGACCAAGTTTTCAGATGACTGCAAACTGGGCACGGTCAATTCCCCAAGTGATGTGGATGTCTTCCAAGAGGGTAGCACCTAAACAAAAGACTGGTGCCAGAAACATGGCCTCACGCTGAATGCCAAAAAAGGCATCATCATCCCCTTTGGGGAGAGTGACATCCAAACATATTATCACATTAATAACAATGTACTAAGTACACAATCAGAAGTGAGGGATATGGGCACCCAGGTTGATAGCAACTTGACTTTTGCCCATCATGTTGGTTCTATTGTATGAAAACTTTTTACATGGCCCACCTCATAAGTAGAGGTATCTCATCCAGGGACAAAGAGGTCATAACATCCCTGTATTCTTCCCTTATAAGGCCAGTTATTGAGTACAACACCCCCTTCGGCATATACCTCACAAAGCACATGCAGCAGCCAGAGAGACCACAGAGGTTCCTCACCAGGAGAATTCAGGGCCTCAAACATCTACCCTACACAAATTAGACTAAAAGCCCTGTCCCTCTATTCAGTTTCATACAGACAGAGGTGACCTCTGTCTGGCATACAAAGCAATCTCAGACCCCTCCTTGATGGGACTGCTGCATACCTGCAAGTCAAGCTCCACTCGAGTAACCCATACCCGCAACTTCAACCTGGTCTGTGATATCAGTAGGACTTGTTGTTGGGACAGATTTGTGTCCCAACGACTCCCCCATCACTGGAATAGACTCCCTCTTCATGTCAACCAGAGTACTTCATTACCCCCCTTTTTAAGTACAACCTAGATAACTAGATGGGAAACAGAAAATACACTCCTGGGATTGCACATGTGTCCCTGCTGGACAGGGGCTTTGGGTGCTGACTTATCTAAACATGGGCTAAACTCTTGACTAGGCTTATAAGGGCCACAGAGCCAATAGCCTAGTAACCTCCTATGATCCTATGATCTTATGATCCTAGCCATTGAAAGAAAACAATTAAAAGAAAGAAGTATTATGTCTTTATTGTTCTTTATCAGATTTGTCTCCATGGAGACATGAGAACCAGATGCAGGGTTGCTTCTGCAAGAATTTATTTATGTATTTGCTAGCAGAGAGCTTTATTGTATTCAATGTTCTTTTTTATTTATTTGCTTTATCTTAGAACTTGTTACTAGACACAGGCAAAAGTCTTAATCCAGTCATTTCCCTATGCAAGAATGAAAAAAAAAAACACATCAGTTTTTCTTTTATCATACTCTTTTAAATAGACTTTTCTTCTTTTTTTACACTGCAGTGCCTACAGTTCTTAAAACTAAACAGGCAGAAAAAGAAAAGAAGGAAAAAAACAGGGGTATCTGTTCACTTTAGTATCCCCATTACACTTGAAAATAACTGAGAAAACATTATTTTATAGCACACAGATATCATGCACTATACAAATATTACTGTTAAGAACGAAAGTTTGCTTTACTTACACTTAACTCTTTCCTTCCTCTTCCCCTCTCCTAAGTGTTCCTCCAAACATTAATTGCATACCCTACACAAATAGGCTAAAAACCCTGTCCCTCTATTCAGTTTCATACAGACAGAGGTGACCTCTGTCTGGCATACAAAGCAATCTCAGACCCCGCCTTGATGGGACTGCTGCATACCTGCAAGTCAAGCTCCACTCGAGTAACCCATACCCGCAACTTCAACCTGGTCTGTGATATCAGTAGGACTTGTTATTGGGACAGATTTGTGTCCCAATGACTCCCCCATCGCTGGACTAGACTCCCTCTTCATGTCAACCAGAGTACTTCATTACCCTCTTTTTAAGTACAACCTAGATAACTAGATGGGAAACAGAAAATACACTCCTGGGATTGCACGTGTCCCTGCTGGACAGGGGCTTTGGGTGCTGACTTATCTAAACATGGGCTAAACTCTTGGCTAGGCTTATAAGGGCCTCAGAGCCAATAGCCTAGTAACCTCCTATGATCCTATGATCTTATGATCCTAGCCATTGAAAGAAAATCATTAAAAGAAAGAAGTATTATGTCTTTATTGTTCTTTATCAGATTTGCCTCCATGGAGACATGAGAACCAGATGCAGGGTTGCTTCTGCAAGAATTTATTTATGTATTTGCTAACAGAGAGCTTTATTGTATTCAGTGTTCTTTTTTATTTATTTGCTTTATCTCAGAACTTGTTACTAGACACAGGCAGAAGTCTTAATCCAGTCATTTCCCCTATGCAAAAATGAAAAAAAAAACACATCAGTTTTTCTTTTATCATACTCTTTTAAATAGACTTTTCTTCTTCTTCTTTTACACTGCAGTGCCTACAGTTCTTAAAACTAAACAGGCAGAAAAAGAAAAGAAGTTAAAAACAGGGGTATCTGTTCACTTTAGTATCCCCATTACACTTGAAAATAACTGAGAAAACTTTATTGTATGGCACGCAGATATCATGCACTATACAAATATTACTGTTAAGAACTAAAGTTTGCTTTACTTACAGTTAACTCTTTCCTTCCTCTTCCCCTCTCCTAAGTGTTCCTCCAAACTTTAATTGCATGAAGTAGGGCATATGCTTTAGAGTCCTCTACAAGTTTAACAAAGTCAAAAATGTCCATTATTTCTAGGTTTTCTTATTCTGCTATATTTCACAAATATAATTAATGTTTTATAATCCCACATTTGTCAATGTCTGAGTTGTTGGTTTTATTCCTGTGTATCTCCATCTCCCAAGTCTAGTCTCTGCTTCCTTTCCAACATACTCTTGGTTCTTCTGGTCAACTCTTGTGCATTTTTCTGTCTCTCTAGCATTTTCTGTTGAAACACTGGAAAAGATTTGATTGGCACAGTCTCTATGTGGTCTTTATTACTAGAAGAACAAGAAGCAGAATTGCCTGTTTCACAGCTCACTTTTTGTTGTACAAATGTTTGTATTTCCTGCTTCTCGGAATAATTCAAAACCTTGGTAGAACTAAAGGCTAAAGATATTTAGGAAAACTGTGATAGAAATTTCTTAGAAGGACTTGCAAAGGTAAAGACACTACAAAGTAGTAATGGAAAGTTTAATAAACAGGTAGAATAGCAGCTCCATTTAGTGATGGAGGCTTTGACATTTAATAGCATAAATGAGTACAGAAGTATAGCAATTAAGCAACTGCATTTTGATAGTAACCCAAAAGTGCTAAATCTGTTAGAGCAAAAATGTTGACAAAAGAAAGTAGAAAAATCAGTAGTAAAACCTACAGACCCTAAGGTAAGGAAAATGACCAAGGACATGGAAGAAATATTGGAGTTAAACAGAATTTTTGTTTTATGAAAATCTGTATAGAACAGAGGATCTAGAAAATCAGGCGAAGAAGCATTTTTGAGTTTCTTGAATACAACAACAACGGTGAAGAAGGATGGCAACTAATGATGTAGCTCAAGAGCAGAGTACAGTTAAAAAAGAATAATAAGTTGGGCATATAAAATATTTCAACAGACCTATAAGACCAGTTACAGGAGATAAGGAGAGACTGAGAGAAGAGGATAGATATGCAAATTATAAATGCACAATGGGAAGAAATTTGTAGGGCATCTAAATATGCAACAAAAGACATGAAATTCAGAATATTTGCATGAAAATGTTTCCACATGTATTTTCATGCAACCAGACCTCATGAGATTTTTTTCCTTCATCTACAGAGTAGATTTTGGAGAAATGATAAGGAAGGGAGAACAACCAACATGTGCCTTGGGAGTATGTGGATTTGACTGATTTAAAAAAAAACATTACAGACTATTCAAGTACAACTACAGGATGAGCAAGTAAACATAAATAAGGAATGACTTTTTAAGATGGCATTTAGATTTAGAGGTGCAAGGTACAGGAATGTTTTACTGAGTTTACTGATGTTGCCAGCCAAAAAGGTAAACACCAGAAAATGGAAATCAAGGACTATACCAACATTAGTGGATTAACTGAAACAGTACAAAAGAAATACAAGAAAAAGAAATGAAATCACTGAGAGAAACAGAGGCAGTAAACTACATTGGCTTTTTAAGAGTTGATAAATCTGAACTACTCTATGGAGAGCTGAAGAATGTCATTAGTTACATTTCCCTTTGTTGTAAATATAATATTTAATTAAATACGGGTCAAGCCTATTGTTTTGTCACCTTACCAAAATGCAAATAAACATTAGCAACAATACGTGTCCTACTATTAGTTCTCCATTGATCTTCTACATCAGAAAGGAATGTTCAATACAGTCACTACACTTGTATGTTTTCCCTAGCATCTCTAAAAATTATAAGACTAAGGTGAAGCCAGACCTGCATAACTAAGGTTGGTTTTTTGCTGCTAAATGCATTTCTAATAGTCACTTTATTCAATATTTGTTCCTCTTTTTTTTTTTTTTTTAAATGTATATACCTACATACATACAAATATTTCAAGCATGGGCATCAGTGCCCTTCTAGCCTGTCAATATACCAAAACAGTTGTTCCCATAATAAGTATCCAGGCTGTTCTTAAAAATATCTAAACTAGTGCTTGATTTAATGTCATTTGGTAGTCTGATCAATGCATCAGCTAGTCTATCAGAGAACCAATCAGTCTGTACATCTGTCGTTCCTGTATAATCTTCTGCATAGGTTGTCTGATGATTCTATGCTACTATTTTGATGTCCTGAAACATTCCCAGAAAGAGTTGTCTCTAAATGCCCTACATACTTGAATAAAGTTTCCTCTTAAGTGTCTACATGAGACATTGTACAAGTTCAGATATTTTAGTCTTTCATAATAACTTAATTTTTCACATCCATGGATGCCTCCAGTAAATTTCTACTGTACTCTTTCCAGTTTACTCATGCTTGTTTCTTATAGGGTTTCCATATTATTATTCCATAGTTAAGTTTGGGTCTAATGTAACTAACAAACAATGACTTCATCATTTCTGATTTCCTACACTTTATAGACCTTTTTATAGAAACTATTTTTCTATCACTATCATTAACCAATTGCTTGATATGATAGAAAAATTCACAAGTGGATCCACTTGTATACCCAGTTTCAATCATTGTGTGCTGCATTAAATATTCACCTTTTAATTTATGTCTCCCAAATCTCATATGCTTAGTTTTTGATGTATTTATAAGCATATTATTTTCCTGTGCCCAAATGGGTCAATTTAGTCAAGTTCGTTTGCAGACATGCCCTGTCTGTAACAAATGTAATCAGTTTACCCAATTTCAAGTAATCTGCAGACTCACCTCCGATGAAAAATATAGTATATGGCGTGACATCCCCACTCAAGGCCATAATCAAGGAGCTGGAATCCTCATCACTGACACTGGAGAGGGATGTTCACTTGTAACAAAAATGGATATACACAGTATTTCCAGATGCAGCTCTGTGCATCAAGCACAATTTCCCTTATGAGCACACTCAGTCTGGGATCTGGAGTTCTCTATCTGTCTCCCTCAAGGTCCCCAGTAAGACTCACTACTGGCACAGCTATAGAGTTGAGATCGCAGCCAAGTGTCCAAGCTGTTTTCCAGCACCCTCTCTGTGAAAACAGTGCTTCATGTCCCTGCTCCAAGCAGCTGACACACACACACTCTTTGAGATTTGATTTTCACACACACACACACACACACACACACACACACACACACACACACACACACACACACACACACACACACACACACACTAACTCACCTGGGAAAGGCTGGCACAGATTTACTAGCTATACCCTCTTCTGCCCAGACTATAAGGTAGTTACACTACCACTAGACACTCCAAAGCTAGCCACTCTAAGGCTCTTGCAAGGGTACCCAAATTATACTGAGTGAAATTAATATTAATGCAAATGGTAGTTTGACCAACAGCAAGGCTTTCAGGAGTGGCCAGAGCTGTCACCAAATATATATATATATATATATATATATATATATATATATATATATATATATATATATATATATACTCTCAGAGATTAAAATATTCTCTAAAACACCAGCCACAATAAAAAGTTTAATTATATTTAATAATAAATAAAAACATAACATGAAAATACTAAATATCTATTTACAGTAAACACCAGAGTTTCATTCACAAAAAATATTAAAATAACACAGACAAATAGATTCACACAGATACAGAAAAACAGTACTTAACTAATTTCACTATATTTTCCTGAGTGATCTAAAGAATTACTATTCCCTGGTCACTTACTTGAGTAAGGCAAGATGACGTAGGTGAGGGGTCCTTCTCTGTCAGTTTCCAGAAACAGACTGCAATGAGACTTTAGTCTCACCTAGTATTAAAATATTATTTTTAGTGATTAGTTTACAGAATGACATAACATACATCTAGTCATCTGATTTCTGGTTCCCATGTTACCCTTGGCTAGAAGTTGTCAGGATTTAGAACAGATGCATCAATAATACACACACACACAGAGCCTTGCTAAGATCTGCTGCAGCTCATGGAAGCCATAAAACAATTTTAAACCTCCACCCTTCAAGAGTAGCAATTATTTCACCCCAAAGACAATGCAGATAGCTTCCTAATACAGACTTTTTGTCTCTGGCTGCATTGAGAACTGTAAGATACAATCTTTATGGCATAAGCCAGGTAATTTAATTTCAAACTATTTTCAAAGCTAGGTGGATTGAGATTTACCTCTTCTCTTCCAGTGTCCTCTCTTAAAACATATGCATTTAAACAGTTACAATAATACATATATATTTATTGCACACTGTTGGTACATTTTTAACACAAGCAACTTTACAAATACATTTTTCAACACAAGCATCTGTACAAATCAGTTTGATATACAAATGACATATAATTATTTCCAAAATTCCAGCTAGCTGTGCTGGCATATGTTACACATCCATTGCCCTACTTTCCCTGACATATATAGCAATACCTCACATTGTCATATATGATTATTTTAACAGTTCATAGGTTTGTAGGTTAATAGGTGAATACTATGCTAGCAGTCATTGTGGGACTTTTCAAACCTAATCATGATATCCCATTTTGAGTTGGCTCAAGAATTTACCTAGGGTATTCAGTTATTGCTTTTTAGGTAAGGTGTAGGATATACACCTATAAGTATTCGAGGGTGGGCCCTGCTCCACATGATAGGGCATTTATGAGCTGCCTCTGTCCATCTGGAGCACAGGAGCTAGTCTAGGGGTAATTTTTCTATTCCCATCTATTGGTTTAAGATGTGTTGAGTAGGGTCAGGGATGAGATTTGTTTTATGTGAATGGGAAGCCTGTTCCAGAGAAGGGATATTCTTTGAGAGGCATACCTGTCCCTCCAAACAGTTCTGTTAATGTTGCAGAAGAAGTTCAGGTCCACGGATTGGTTATTTGACTTGCAGATGTGCAGTAGGGCCAGTAGCACTGGATCAGAAAATACCTTGAAAGCCAGGCATAGCTCGTCTCTCAGCAATCTGAAAGAGTAAAGTGACAGAGTTTTTTTAAGCATCTATTGAGTTATCACTTGTGACATAGGCACACTTACATTTATATAAATGTAATCAAAGCATATTAACAAGTTCACATTCACAAACATTATAGAAGATATAACAGTATATTTTATGTATAATCTAAGCAACATTACATAAACTATTTAATTCCTGTCTTCTCTTAAACCCCATTCCTCCTCAAAAGCATTTTCCTGCATGTATTGTTCCATTTCTTTCTATGCAATTTACTCCTACCCTAAAGTGACAGAGCTTTAGGGCAAAATGAGAACTTTATGTGGTTCAGGCAGTATATTTTCTTTGTGAGGAACCTCTGTGGGCATTTCAGTTGCTGCATGGGCCTAGTGAGATACATACTGAGGGGCATTATACTCAGTGATAGGTCTGATGAGGGCAGTGTTCAGTGAGACAATGATATCTATGGATTTGGATGTCATAGCTTTACTTATGAGTTGTGGAATATAAAAGGACATCCTTACAACAGCAGACACATGGTGGTCAAAGATTATGTCCCTGTTCATGTATGTTCCCAGGTCTCTAACCACTGTATTTATTCTTAGGGGTGCATTGTCAATTTTGTAGTCTCCAGGGGTGGAGGGCTTACAATTATACATTTGTTTTGGTGTTAAGTTTTATATCATGGTTCTGGCATCAGTTGTTTGTTTTGGGCAACCCTTCTTGGAGGATTTCTTGGTCTTTGGAAGACTCTAGAACTACACTGAGGTTACAGTCATCTGCAGCCTTAGCTGCTAGAGAGGCCTTTTATATTGGCTTTGACTTCTGAGAGATAGATAACAAAATGTAGTAGCCCCAACACTGAGTCCTGTGGGACTCCAATTTCAATTGGCTTTTTTCTGTAGGTAGAATCCCATATCCTGACTTCTTGTGTCTTCTCTGTGAGCCAATTGGGAATCCAATGGATGACATATGGGTTTATCCAAATTTAGTGAGCTTTTCCACTACTGCGGTGGTGGTGCTGTGGCAGTGTTGTCACCTCACAGTAAGATGCTGTCCGGTTCGATTCTCAGCTAGAGCATCTTCTGCGTGGAGACATGCGTGAATGGGCCGTACCTTTGTTGAAGGTTGTGTGCCAGAGCTGGCAACTTGGCACGTAAAAATCTACTGCCAATCATTAGCGGACCGGAGTTCCACTGTGGCGACCCCTAACTGGGAAAAGCCGAAAGACACAACAACAAAAAGTGAGCTTTTCCACTGTGCCCATGTGGGGTATTTTGTCAAATACTTTGGCCAGGTGAAGGTAGGTGATATGTACATTCTTGCCTTTGTCTGTTGCTTTTGTGACCATATCAAAAAAGTCCTCCAAGTTGAGTAGTCATGACCCATCTTCAATGGAACCAAACTGGGTTTGATCCAGAGTTTAAAGGCTTCCTCTGCTATTAATGATTAATTCCATTATCAATCTTTCCATGGCTCTATGTATGAGGCTAATCAGTCTTATGGGTCGATAGTTCCCTGTTGTTAGTGGACAGCCCTCCCTTCTGCAGAGGAATGACGGCTGCCATTCTCCATCTGCTTGGCACAAAGCTTATTTGGAGGCTGAGGTTACATAATGTTGTTAATGAGATAGCTAGATCACATTTCATGGCATTTAGGAGATATCCTGTGATATTATCAGGGTCCATAGATGCAGTATTTGTAGTATCCTTGGACAGCACTTCCAGGACTTGGTACTGTGTGATAGTGGGGGAAGATATTCATTTAAGATATTACCTGGGCCTGCCCTGGGTATGTGTGTATGAAGTTGGAGCTAAATGTATTTACAAGCAGGTTTGCTATATCCTCTATTTCAGTATAGGTGATTCTGTTTGTAATCAGCTCAGCATACTGTGGTGTATTGAATTTGAGGATACAGATATAATTAAAGAAAGTTTTGTGGTTGTCCTTAGCCTAAGTGGCTGTTTTACCATCAAATTTGGCTTTGGTAGATTTCATTAGACTCCTGAGCTGCTTGTTAAATTTGAGGATGGAATTTCTAATTTGCTGGATGTTGTATTTCTTTTTCTTGGCCATTATTTTCTTTCGTTCCTTCTTTTGTTATATATCTGTTATATGGACAGTGCAGTGGTGCAGTGGTAGTGTTGTCACCTCACGGCAAGATGTTCTCTGGTTCGATTCTTGGATGGAATGCCTTCTGTGCAGAGTCTGCATGTCCTCCCTGCATTCGCTTGGGTTTCCTTTGAGTACTCCAGTTTCCCCCCATGTTCAAAGACATGCATCTGGAGTGAAATCTGAAAATTGGCTACGTTTCAAGTTGGACTTTCCTGGTTAACAAACGTTAAATAAATAAATCTTATCGATATTATGGTTCCACCAGGGTGGTTTGTGTTTTGAGTTTGCCTTGACCTTTTTCCTAGTGAGTAAATATGCCTCTGTGCAGCTGTTTACATGCTTATATAGGTTCTCTGTATAAGCCACAGGGTTTTGTTGTTTAGTGGGGATTTAGATCTTTCGCAAAATCCGACTAATAACTGTAAGCCAAGGAACTTGTAAATAAAATACAAATTTATTCTTATCGAATGAAGCGCTTTTCGTTGGCAGAAATCTGTCAACTTCTTCAGATTCAAAACAGTTTTGTGAAATACACACACCACTTAAAACAACTTACTCTTGTCATGTGATCGGCATCAGCTGGTGCTGCTGTTCTAGAGCCTGCTCATATTTAAAGTGATATTACATATAAAAAGCAGTAATAAAACACATTGTGCACGCTGGTACAACATTCAACAGACTGATAAAACCTAATCTAAGCTAAGCAGATTAACTACGCTTAGCAGTCAATATCGACTGCTTAATAATAAAGAATAAATCAATTAGTGTTACAGTTAAACAAGTTAAACTTATGGCAATCCTGGTTGAATAACAATCCTAAGAAGTCAGAAATTGTCAACCAACAACTCAGACAGGATTGGTTCTATGCTGTCAGTTAATTTTACAATACAAGTAAAAGTGTTAAAAATACATTAATAACCAATACGTTTATACAAATTGTACTTAAAAAATGCTAACAAGTGACTATCTCAAGAAGTCAGAAATTGACCATTGGTCAAGGCCATTTTTTTAGAGTACAAATATTTAAGGTTTATAAGAGGTTTGATGTTTATAAAAAACTATTAAGGGCTTGCCTACAAAAATACTTCTAGTTATAAATCGCCAAACTACTAAATAAACATAATCAAAAACACATTGTTGGAAGTTACAAAGTTCCTGCTTCATCTATTTAGACTTTTTAACTTTAAGAGGCAAGTAATATTGTAGGCATCATTCAGGCCAGGACTTAGAAATGCATTTAGTCTCACCTGCCATAACAGCTCACGTTCTTTGAGCATCAAGTTAAATGGTCCACCTCTCACATCAAAGCTCACATGGTCTATAACTTTGAAAAGAAACTTGTAGTTACTGTGTTCAATAAGGTGTCTTGCTAATGGATTGTCATCTTTTTTCTTTTCTATAGCATATGTGTGCTCGTATACTCTATCTTTTAGCTTACATTCGGTTTTACTGATGTAGAAGGCTGAGCATGCTTGGCACCTAGCCACATAAACCACAAGCTTAGAGTTACAGTTGTATTTAGACCTCAACTTGAAAGTCCTACCATTAACAACACAACTCTCCCCTATCTCAATGTGTCTGCACGTTCTGCAGTTACCGCATGTAGTCATTCCTACTCGCCTTGACAGGGGTCCCATACTCTTTCTTTCGAGCAAAGTTTTCAGGTTTGCTCCTTTCCTAAAGACAAGGTTTGGCGCTTGTCCAAGTTTAATGGTCAAAGATCTATCAAGTAAGATTAATTCCCAATTTTTGTTCAAGATAAATCTGACCATTTGACTGTCGTTACTGAAAGTAGTTATGAAACTAGCTTGAAATTCTTTAGTTGTCTCCCCAGCTGTTACTTCTGCTGTCAATGCGCGGTTACTAATAGTGCTGCCCTCTATCAAGTTCGTTACCTCAACATTTATTGTGTTTGCAAAATTACTGTTAAGTAAAGGTTTAACTACACCTAACTGTCTCTTAAGTCTCACTTCTGTTACCAAAGATTGTATCAGCTGTAAGGGGTAGCCTCATTGTATAAACATATTGCTTAACAATAGACACTTGTCGTTAAAGTCTGAGTCTAAAGTAGTCATCCTGGCTGCTCTAATAAGTTGTCCTTTCACTATTGAGCACTTCTGTTGATAAGGATGATTACTAGTAAAATGCAAAAATAGAGTACGTTTCCTTTCTGTGTATTCTAGATACGTATCTCTCATTTATAATGTCTTTGACAAATTTACAATCCAAGTAGTCAATAGAATTTGTGCTAAAACTAGATGTAAACCTTAAGAATTCAGTAGTTGAGTTTAAATACCTAATGAATTCTTGTGCCTGTTGTTCATCGCCCTTGAAGAGGACGAAAATATCATCCAAGAATCTGGTGTAAAATGCTATGCTCACCCTGTGTAGTGGATGTTTAAAAACAAAATTGTTTTCCCAAAATGCCATAACTAAATTGGCAAAACTACCTCCACAGGGTGAGCCCATAACCACCCCACAATTTTGCAAGTAGAACTCACCATTGAATACAAAGAAATTGTTAGTTAAAATTATATCCAATAAGAGTTCCACTAATTGGATTTCTTGTGGTGGGGCGTCCCTAGACTTCATCATGAGGCTTACCTATTCAATTCCATCCAAATGTGGAATTGATGTATATAAGGCTTTAACATCTATGGTTAAAAAGTTGTTGTTTTTATCAAACCTCAATTTGTTAATGTTGTCTAAGAAGGCCCAAGAATCTTTGCAAACCTGTAGTTCTAATAATATGTATTTCTTCAAGATAGAGTCAACTACTTTGGAACAAGAGTACGTAATAGACCCTCTCCCATCAATGAGTGGCCTCATTGGTGGGTCAGTTAGGTTTTTATGTACTTTGGGGGTGCCAAAAAGCACTGGGATTTTAGGCCAGGACAGTGTGATATAATTGTAAGTGTCAGTGTCTATCAGTGACTCAATAAATAAGTCACTGAGGTAACTCTTAATTCGACCATATGCAGTGTTGATTTCATTTAACGATACCTTAGAGTATGCTTCACTATTTAATAACATCAACATTCTATTGTTATAGTCAACAAAGTCCAGAATAACAATCCCACCCCTTTTATCTGGTTTCACTACCCTCACGGGTAATGATTTTAACAAATTCATTAATTCATTTTCCTGTGATGTAATGTTTCGACACTTGTTTCTGTTCCCAAATTTATGTGTCTCCATGATGTGATGAAAGTCCAGTTCACAAATTTGCTCAAATACTCTTAAAGTCTGGTGAAGAGGGGGGTTGAAAGTACTTGGAACACTAAGAGCGTTGTTTGAAGTAGTATGGTTCCCAAGAAAAAACGTTAAGTTCAATTTTCTGACAAACAGTTTCGAGTCAAGAACCAGGTGTTCCAAGCTAGAAGGTTTACTGGGAACAAACGTGTTACCCTTTGCTAGGAAGTCAACTAGCATGGGGTCAATGTGCAAGGAAGAATAATTAAAGATTTTAAAATCCCATGTTGAATTCAAAAGAATGCCTACCCCCAAAGGGGATATAGCCCCTATCTCTTGAATCTGTTGTTGCGTTTGTTCCTCTGGTTCTTCTGCATGTTGTTGAACTTCTTCGGAATTGCTCCTAAGTCTCTGGTTACATGAACATTTTGGTTGGAATCACTTCTATTATTCATATTAGTGCTGTGTGTAGTTGTCCCGTTACTGTTATTGTAATTTTGGTTACGAATTCTTTCACTACGTCTCAGGGTGTTGTCATTGTTGTCAACTACAATAGAATTAGGACTACCCATGTTGTCAAGGGTAGAATCCGCATTGGTGTTAAGCAAAATTTGTCTATTCCCACCTAGTGCTGCTGCTGACTGTGCAGTAGATGGTTTAGGATAAGCAGTGCCAGTATCATAAGCTTGTTGGTCTCTATTAATCTTCTTAAGCTTATTTGTTTTAAGTCTCTCCAATAGCTGATCTATACTAAAAAAGCTTCTTTCATAATCAAACTTGTATCTCAGGAAGTCCAAGTCTATAGTGATCTCAGTGTTCAAAACAGACACTTCCTTAATCAAAGTTTCAATATAAAGGTTGTAATGTTTAATCATTAAGCTCATTAAGTCAAAGCCTTGTTTGTCAAACAAAGATACCAGTTCAAGATGAAAAGGTGAATCAGCGATTAAACTGGTGGGGTATTGGTGATAGTGCAACCCTTTAGGAACAAAGTGTTGATCAAGACAAGTATTAAAATACATGACTTCTAGTTGGAGCTTTTTCATTTTTAGTAATTTGTTATCAAACAATTTTAGTTTGTCATTAATAGTTTGTAAACCAACCTGTACGTTGTTTGAAGAACTAGCTGGTCGCTCACTGTTTAACCCATTCACAAATGACAAGTTAGAAGTGTTTGTAACCCATTCACTGAATGTTGGAGCGCCAATAAGCCCTGTCCTCCCTTGTATCTCTGGTTGTAATTGTAGTCCAGTGGGTTGTTGTCGACTACCCTGCAGTCCAGCTGAAAAATGATTCCCTGGTGGCCCTTGTGCTGCTGGAATAGAGTTGTCGTTTGTATCTGTCAAACAGGTCGCAGCACTGCCTGATGGACCAACTCTAAGCGGTGCATTAGTATTAAAAGAAACCCTTCCAGAATTGAAAATGTTGTCTTGTTGTCCATCACCCCTACTAGCTTGTTGTGAAAGGGATTTATCCATTTGGTCCAACCTAGTAGAAAGTGAATCGAGCCGTTGGTTCATGAGGTCCAAAAGCGAGGTTAAATTAAGTGGTTCTGTTTGGGGTTGCTGTGAGTTAAACAAGTTCGGACTCGCAGGACTGTCGGAAGCACCAGACGCCATGAGACAAACCAAAAAACAAACTGATAATCCACAAAATACAACTAATAACTGTAAGCCAAGGAACTTGTAAATAAAATACAAATTTATTCTTATCGAATGAAGTGCTTTTCGTTGGCACAAATGTGTCAACTTCTTCAGATTCAAAACAGTTTTGTGAAATACACAGACCACTTAAAACAACTTACTCTTGTCATGTGATCATCATAAGCTGGTGCTGCTGTTCTACAGCCTGCTCATATTTAAAGTGATATTACATATAAAAAGCAGTAATAAAACACATTGTGCACACTGGTACAACGTTCAACAGACTGATAAAACCTAATCTAAGCTAAGCAGATTAACTACGCTTAGCAGTCAATATCGACTGCTTAATAATAAAGAATAAATCAATTAGTGTTACAGTTAAACAAGTTAAACTTATGGCAATCCTGGTTGAATAACAATCTTAAGAAGTCAGAAATTGTCAACCAACAACTCAGACAGGATTGGTTCTATGCTGTCAGTTAATTTTACAATACAAGTAAAAGTGTTAAAAATACATTAATAACCAATATGTTTATACAAATTGTACTTAAAAATGCTAACAAGTGACTATCTCAAGAAGTCAGAAATTGACCATTGGTCAAGGCCATTTTTTTTAGAGTACAAATATTTAAGGTTTATAAGAGGTTTGATGTTTATAAAAAACTATTAAGGGCTTCCCTACAAAAATACTTCTAGTTATAAATCGCCAAATTACTAAATAAACATAATCAAAAACACATTGTTGTAAGTTACAAAGTTCCTGCTTCATCTATTTAGACTTTTTAACTTTAAGAGGCAAGCAATATTGCAGGCATTATTCAGGCCAGGTCTTAGAAATGCATTTAGTCTCACCTGCCATAACAGCTCACGTTCTTCGAACATCAAGTTAAATGGTCCACCTCTCACATCAAAGCTCACATGGTTTATAACTTTGAAAAGAAACTTGTGGTTACTGTGTTCAATAAGGTGTCTTGCTAATGGATTGTCATCTTTTTTTCTTTTCTATAGCATATGTGTGCTCGTATACTCTATCTTTTAGCTTACGTTCAGTTTTACCGATGTAGAAGGCTGAGCATGCTTGGCACCTAGCCACAAAAACCACAAGCTTAGAGTTACAGTTGTATTTAGACCTCAACTTGAAAGTCCTACCATTAACAACACAACTCTCCCCTATCTCAATGTGTCTGCACGTTCTGCAGTTACCGCATGTAGTTATTCCTACTCGCCTTGACAGGGGTCCCATACTCTTTCTTTCGAGCAAAGTTTTCAGGTTTGCTCCTTTCCTAAAGACAAGGTTTGGCGCTTGTCCAAGTTTAATGGTCAAAGATCTATCAAGTAAGATTAATTCCCAATTTTTGTTCAAGATAAATCTGACCATTGGACTGTCATTACTGAAAGTAGTTATGAAACTAGCTTGAAATTCTTTAGTTGTCTCCTCAGTTGTTACTTCTGCTGTCAATGCGCGGTTACTAATAGTGCTGCCCTCTATCAGGTTCGTTACCTCAACATTTATTGTGTTTGCAAAATTACTATTAAGTAAAGGTTTAACTACACCTAACTGTCTCTTAAGTCTCACTTCTGTTACCAAAGATTGTATTAGCTGTAAGGGGTAGCCTCGTTGTATAAACATATTGCTTAACATAGACACTCGTCATTAAAGTCTGAGTCTAAAGTAATCATCCTGGCTGCTCTAATAAGTTGTCCTTTCACTATTGAACGCTTCTGGTGATAAGGATGATTACTAGTAAAATGCAAAAATGAGTTAGAGTACGTTTCCTTTCTGTGTATTCTAGATACGTATCTGTCATTTATAATGTCTTTGACGAGTTTACAATCCAAGTAGTCAATAGAATTTGTGCTAAAACTAGATGTAAACCTTAAGTATTAAGAATTCAGTAGTTGAGTTTAAATACCTAATGAATTCTTGTGCCTGTTGTTCATCGCCCTTGAAGAGGATGAAAATATCATCCAAGAATCTGGTGTAAAATGCTATGCTCACCCTGTGTAGTGGATGTTTAAAAACAGGGCTCACCCTGTGGAGATAGTTTTGCCAATTTCGTTATGGCATTTTGGGAAAACAATTTTGTTTTTAAACATCCACTACACAGGGTGAGCATAGCATTTTACACCAGATTCTTGGATGATATTTTTGTTCTCTTCAAGGGCGATGAACAACAGGCACTACAACAACAGGTATCTAGAATACACAGAAAGGAAACATACTCTAACTCATTTTTGCATTTTGCTAGTAATCATCCTTATCACCAGAAGCGTTCAATAGTGAAAGGACAACTTATTAGAGCAGCCAGGATGATTACTTTAGACTCAGACTTTAATGACGAGTGTCTATGTTAAGCAATATGTTTATACAACGAGGCTACCCCTTACAGCTGATACAATCTTTGGTAACAGAAGTGAGACTTAAGAGACAGTTAGGTGTAGTTAAACCTTTACTTAACAGTAATTTTGCAAACACAATAAATGTTGAGATAACAAACTTGATAGAGGGCAGCACTATTAGTAACCGCGCATTGACAGCAGAAGTAACAAATGGGGAGACAACTAAAGAATTTCAAGCTAGTTTCATAACTACTTTCAGTAATGACAGTCAAATGGTCAGATTTATCTTGAACAAAAATTGGGAATTAATCTTACTTGATAGGTCTTTGACCATTAAACTTGGACAAGCACCAAACCTTGTCTTTAGGAAAGGAGCAAACCTGAAAACTTTGCTCGAAAGAAAGAGTATGGGACCCCTGTCAAGGCGAGTAGGAATGACTACATGCGGTAACTGCAGAACGTGCAGACACATTGAGATAGGGGAGAGTTGTGTTGTTAATGGTAGGACTTTCAAGTTGAGGTCTAAATACAACTGTAACTCTAAGCTTGTGGTTTATGTGGCTAGGTGCCAAGCATGCTCAGCCTTCTACATCGGTAAAACCGAATGTAAGCTAAAAGATAGAGTATACGAGCACATATATGCTATAGAAAAGAAAAAAGATGACAATCCATTAGCAAGACACCTTATTGAACACAGTAACCACAAGTTTTTTTTCAAAGTTATAGACCATGTGAGCTTTGATGTGAGAGGTGGACCATTTAACTTGATGCTCGAAGAACGTGAGCTGTTATGGCAGGTGAGACTAAATGCATTTCTAAGTCCTGGCCTGAATGATGCCTGCAATATTGCTTGCCTCTTAAAGTTAAAAAGTCTAAATATTGAAGCAGGAACTTTGTAACTTACAACAATGTGTTTTTGATTATGTTTATTTAGTAGTTTGGCGATTTATAACTAGAAGTATTTTTGTAGGCAAGCCCTTAATAGTTTTTTATAAACATCAAACCTCTTATAAACCTTAAATATTTGTACTCTAAAAAAATGGCCTTGATCAATGGTCACTTTCTGACTTCTTGAGATAGTCGCTTGTTAGCATTTTTTAAGTACAATTTGTATAAACGTATTGGTTATTAATGTATTTTTAACACTTTTACTTGTATTGTAAAATTAACTGACAGCATAGAGCCAATCCTGTCTGAATTGTTGGTTGACAATTTCTGACTTCTTAGGATTGTTATTCAACCAGGATTGCCATAAGTTTAACTTGTTTAACTGTAACACTAATTGATTTATTCTTTATTATTAAGCAGTCGATATTGACTGCTAAGCGTAGTTAATCTGCTTAGCTTAGATTAGGTTTTATCAGTCTGTTGAACGTTGTACCAGCGTGCACAATGTGTTTTATTACTGCTTTTTATATGTAATATCACTTTATATATGAGCAGGCTCTAGAACAGCAGCACCAGCTGATGCTGATCACATGACAAGAGTAAGTTGTTTTAAGTGGTGTGTGTATTTCACAAAACTGTTTTGAATCTGAAGAAGTTGACACATTTGTGCCAATGAAAAGTGCTTCATTCGATAAGAATAAATTTGTATTTTATTTACAAGTTCCTTGGCTTACAGTTATTAGTCGGATTTTGTGGATTATCAGTTTGTTTTTTGGTTTGTCTCAGGGGATTTAGATCTTGCCAGAATATCACTTAGCAGTAAGCAATGCCTTGGAGAAATTTCTAAAAGTTTCATAGTTGATGGGAGTTATAGGCTTTAGTTTTATTTTGAAGGAGACATCTTTGTAGTCTGACCTAACAATTGAGGACATTGCACTTAGAATGGCACATAATTCCACCATCTTAGTAAGGACAAGATCAAGGATGTTATTTCCCATAGTGGGGACACAGACTAGCTGGTCCACGAATCTCTGGGTAGTGCAGTAGGGGTGGTGAAAGTTTCCCAGTCTATAGTGTGGTAATTGAAGTCTTCTAGGAGTATGGTGTTGGGTTTAAAGCACATCGACTCCAATTCATTTAAGTAGGCAGTATGGGTTCCTGGGTCATAGAGATGGTTCTGTAGCTTGTTATTATATGGTAGGGTACTTTGCCTATGGAGACCTGGCATGTTGAAGCTTGATGGTATTATGATATCAAGCAGCTCGATCAGCCTTGAGGTGAACCTCTTTTGGATTAAAATTGAGACACCACCACCTTTTGTCTCTTCCTGTGCATTAGGTGGTCTAAATGTGTTGAAGACACTGCAGCCTTGCACTGCCAGGGTACTCTCCATTGGTTTAAACCATGTCTCAGTAACTACACAGATGTCTGTGCTCTCCAGGGCGAGTAGAGTAGAGCTTGTATGGAGTTAATATTTTTGTTTAGGCTCCTGACACTGAACAGTAGTACATTTATATTTTCCCTTTTATGTTTTGCTATGCCATTGGATTTATCAGGTTGGCATTACCTAAAAAAGGGTACTATGGAGGTGGACAAGTTTTGGTCAGTATATGAAAGCCTTGTGGGCATAGGTATAGGCCATCCATGGCAAAAGAGGACTGTCTACCATCTTCCCCAAGCTGATATATGTATACTTGACCCCCCTTTGAATAACCACAGAAACTGAGACAAGTGTTGAAGTCAATAATCTTTTATTCATGTAGACGTTATTCTCAGTGATGGTAAGATGCTACTCAAGGGTAGGTTCACACCTGCCTTGGTCACATATTCCAAGAGCTCCATCACGTCTCCATTCATATAGTCCAGGGAGGTATGTCTCAAGTCATTTACTCCTGCATGTACTATGAATGTGTAATTTGAGTACTTGTGGTGTGCTTACTTGAGTGTATGAATGATGTGGCAGATCCTGGCACTTGACAGACAACTAACCACAACCCTGTCCTTACTCAGCCTCATGAGGTGTGCATCAGTATATCTCACTATGTCATCTTTGACTAGGATGTTAAATTGTGCGGTGTTTTCCTTTATGGGCTTCTGATCTGAGACACTGAGATATAGATGCATGTTTCATGGTGGGTGCTGCTTGAGCTGTGTGTTTGTGAGGCTGCTGAGGGTACTTGCTTTTTAGGTTACATTTAGGAGGCCTTTGTAGTTTAGGTAAGTTACTTTTAATAGCTTCAGCATATGGGAGTCTATGTGTTTGTGATAGGTATAATGTGGTATTGTATGTTACTGACAGCCTGATTGCCATTTGTAGTGGCTTTATGTGAGAACGTTGCCTCCACTGATATTATATAACTACATAACTAAATCTCTTATACACTGTGTCAATATGTTTAAAATAGTTGGTGGTTGTCAGTAAACATGAAACAATTTTTACATTGTCTCAGGATGCCCCATTCAATCAAGCTGGCTATGCAAACAGTTGGAAAGTGCAAGTCCATGGTTCCAGGAGCTTACTAATGTGGATTGAAAGGGGAAATAGTGCCTCTGAGGTTTGAAGTTAATATCTGGATGTGCTATCTGTCTGGTTGTGGAAAAATTGATGGTTAACTGATGGTGCTAACTGTTTAGTAGTGGAGTTGGAGTGATCTCAACAAAGCTACACCCATCTATGAATCAATGATGTTTTTCTCATTCGCTCACCAGATGCATAGGGTAGCACTAATCCCAAGCTGCTTCCTGAGACATTGTACCAACCTAGATGTTGATGAGTTAAGTACACTTGCTATAGTTTTCTAATAAATGGCAAAATGTGACATTGAAATAGGCAGGGCAAAAAAGAGTCATGCAAGGTTAATAACTGCTAAAGCTGGTCTGCGGCCAGTATATTAACAGACCCCTCCAACAGAGACTTTCAATATATCAGCAGCTAATGTAGAAGTGCCAAAGAACTTGGGGAGGGTAACAGCTGTGGTACCCTTGTATAAGATGGGGAGTATGAAAGAACTCCATGAAACCTGAGGAGCATTAGTTTAGGAATAGTGAAACAGAGTCATGTGAAAAATTCTGAGGGGAAGAACAGTAGCCTTTAAAAAAACAACAATCTCTAGGACAGTAGCTATCAACAGTTCATGGCCAGAAGGAGGTGTCAATCAAATCTGATCCAGTCTTTTGACTGGGTAACTGGAGAACATGATTGCAGAATACTTGTAGATGTCATCCACCTGGACTTCACTGAGAACTTTGACTGTCATGTTGTCATCCACCTGGACTTCACTGAGAACTTTGACTGTCATGATGTCATCCACCTGGACTTCACTGAGAACTTGGACTGTCATGATGTCATCCACCTGGACTTCACTGAGAACTTGGACTGTCATTATGTCATCCACCTGGACTTCACTGAGAACTTGGACTGCCATGCAAAGCTTGGTGAAAGGAAAGCTGGAGTAAAGAACTGAATAGCTAGTTGAGTGAATGGTAGAACACGGGGGTTGTGCTGAAGAGGGACAATGTTAGAAATTAGGGACGTGACTAGTGGAGTACCATAGAATTGTGTCCAGTACTCTTCAGTAAGCTTGTCCCAGAGATACCTGAGGAAGAAGATAAAAAGGATCAGCCACTTTACTGATGATAGAAAAGTGCATCAGTTAGGGAAGTAGAGAAAGTCAAGTAAAGGATTTTGAAAAGCTAAGCAAATTTTATTTTTATTTTATTTATTATTTGTTGACTGCAAAAGTCTGACTTGGAATGAGCCAATTTTCAGTGGAGGCCTGGGGAGAAACACTCCAGACACGTCTTTGGAATGTGGGAGGAAACAGGAGTACCCGGAGGAAACCCACATGAACGCAGGGAGGACATGCAGACTCCACACAGAAGGCACTCAAGCTGAAAATTGAACCGGAAAACCTCTTGCTGTAAGGGGGACAATGTTAACCGCTGTGCAGCTCTGGAAAGAAAGATGGCAGCCGAGTTTCACTGCAAACAAAAACAAAGTTGTGCCTTTGGACCACAATAGTACTGATATGAAATGTCATCTGCATGGACTAGAATTTACAACAAAAAAGCAGGAAAAGAATCTGTAGTCTGGTTACATGTGGACTGGACCACTGAGGGTAGAGTGAGAGACAGTGCCAGCAGCACACAAAATGCTGAGCAACTGGGGGTGCTATCTGCTTAGTAGTGGACATAGTGCTGGTCTCAACAGAACTGCACACAGTTATGAATTAGGGGAACAGATTACAGGACAAAAGAAGCAATGCTTTTACTCTGCAGGGCCTTGGTCAGAAGATATCTTGAGCACTGCTTGCAGTTCTGCTGACCATATGAGGAAAAGAATATTAATCTGCTGAAATGAATTGGGAGGATGAAAGGAAAGGAAATGATTATGGCCAGAAGCCAGACTTGAGACCAGAAAAGATGGCAGGCATGAGATATTGCTGCACAGATTATGTCAGGGAGACGTGAAAACTTCATTCTGAATAGGAAGGACTGAGGGGGAAGCGGGATTGTAGGCAGCAAATTGCAGGGCCGTATAACCCCCTGGATATCCAAAGGCACTTTTACACACAGAAGGTTGTAGGCCCCTGGAATGGACTACAGAATGGATGTTGAAGAGGGAATCCACACACAGATGCATTCAAGAGGGCATGGGACAAGTGGAAAAAAAGGTAATGCGGAAGGTGGGGATGGATTGGAGGTAGCACATAAAGGCATTTTTAATAAAGGGCAGACTAGAGTGACTTATTGTTTCTTTCTACTATCAAGCAAATTTAATGTAAGTAAACCTCACTCATCTGAAGCTCTAGTCTTTTTTTTTCAAATATGCTTTAACTTTCTCTAACTTGATGGGCACTTTATTATTGTGTAATACACTTACCAAATATAGTAATTATTATTAATTCCTTTTGGGGTGTAGATATCTACTAATTTTATTCTCAGTGGTGATTTAGATTGCACACCTAATTTATTTATTATTTAGTAAGTATTTTGACTGTGTAAGACTCATTCATACCAAGATCCCTTTACAATGAAGCAGAGGGTTATCTAAGTCTGTAAAATAAAGAAAACAGTCCTTTGTGTGCATGCTTTTGTGATGTAAAGAATAGAGCCCATTGTGTCACCCATATCTCCACTGGAGTCCCACAATGACCCACCATACGTATTTACCAGATATTCTTGCTCTAGTTTACAAGCTACAGTATTTTATACAGTACTGTCAACAAACACCTATAACTTGACCATTTTTGAGATTTTGGGCCCACATTTTCAGTATCATTTCTATGCCACTGAACATTATCAATTGTGTTGTCACTGTACAGTTCTACCTCCAAAAGTGATCTCATACAGTGATTGCAAAAAGCATCCTTTTTTGCAAAAAAAGCATCCTTTTAAGACAGGTTTTGAGGGCTGTGTAGATTCATAGGAGGTTACTAGGCTAACGGATCTAGGGCTTTTACAAGCCTAGCCGTGTAATACCCTAATTGACCATAGTTAGATACTTGTTAGCAGAGTAATTCTATGATCAGCACCAACTGCACCTGTCCATGAGGAACAAAGATGCTACCCCTGGGATGAATTTAAGGTCCCCATCCAGTTGTCAAGGTTGCGCTTAAATAGGGTCATTAAGAAGCTCTGCTTCATGTGAAGTGGGAGCTTATTCCAGAGGAGCTGCAATCTCTTGGAGATACATCTGTCTCTCCGACATGTTTTGTTAATGTCACAGGCCATGTTGAGATCCCTGGAGAAAGTGATTTTTGTCCACTTGATTTGTGGATGTGCAGCATTTCCATTGGGGGAGGGTCAGAGACTGCTCTATAGGGTAGGCATGGGTTGCCTCTCAGCAGCCTGTATGATACAGAGTATACCGACAGGGCTTACAGTCTTTTCATGTAGGTCATGCTTCAAAACCCTGGATCCACTTGGTTAGAAAGCTCTGTGGTCTCAACAGTTGCTGCAGCTGTCTGGTGAGGTACTCAATTAGTGGTCTGATAAGGGTGGAGTACAGCTGAGTTATCACCTCCTTAGTCTTGGATGTGATGCCCTTATTTATGAGATGTGCAATGTAGACACATAGTGATTGAAGTTAAGATTGTTATTGAACTGTGTTCCCAAGTCTCTCACCACTGGGTTTGAGGTTAGAGGGGTGCTATTTATATCATAATTAGCAGGGGCTACTTCTCTGCTGCAGGAGATAATATGGCAATTTTTGTGTTTAGTTTTTGTCCTTGACTTTGGCACCAGTCATTTGTCTGCATCAGCCCCTTCTGTAATACAACGTCACTGGGGGACTCTTTAATTGAGTCCAGTTTACAGTCATCTGCAAACTTGGTAAGCCACAACAATCTATTCTCACTTGGACTTCAGATAAATAGATTCCAAACAGCGGAGGGCCCAGAATAGATCCTTGTGTCACCCCACTGGTAACTGGTCTACTGGTGGAGATGGATTCCCCAACTTTGACAGTGTACGTTCTGTTGGTGAGCCAGTTCGCTACCCATATAGTGATGTATGGGTTAATCCCAAGCTGGGAGTTTCTCAATGATCCCTGAGTGGGGGATTGTGTCAAAAGCCTTGGCTAAATCAAGATAGGCAGTATGTACTATGCCCTCATCCAGGTGACAGGCTTTGGTGACATTCTCAAAGATGTCCACCACGTTTAATAAACAAGATCTACCTTTGAAACCAAACTCTGTCGGGTCAAGAGTGTGAAGGTCACCTATGTCTTTGTTATAAGATCCATGATGATTCTTTCCATGGCCTTGCAAATAAGGCTCGTTAGGCTTATAGGCTGATAGGTCTCAGGGTCGGTTGATGGACCCCCTTTGTGCAAGGGGATTACTGTTGCTGTTCTCCACTTTACCGGAACAAAGCCAGTGCTCAGGCTGTGGTTAAAGAGACTGCCAAGTGGTTCCTCTAGGTCTTGTTTTATATTGTTTAAATAGAAGCCTGGAATGTTATCTGGTCCCATAGAGGCTGTGTTTTTGGCCTTGGAGAGCACTTTTATGACTTGTTCTTTGGAGATACTCAGTAGAGGACAGGTGCCAGGAATGCTTTGGGGTATGGTTGGTGGGGACAGGTGGGTGAAGTTATTGCCACATCTGTCAGCTAGCAGGTTGTCAGTTTCCTCAGGTTCAGTGTGAGTGGTACTGTCCACTATAAGTTTGGCACACAGCTAGGCATCCTTTTTTAGGTTTCAAACATAGCTAAAGAATGCCTTATGATTGTCTTTAGCTAGGGATACTAATTTAGTCTTGTGATTAGCTTTAGAGGATTTTACAAGATATCTGATTTGCTTGTTCAAGCTGTGGAGGTTATTTTTCCCTCTGGTGAGTAATTTCCCTCTTGTTCTTAGGTATCAGTTTGTTTCTTTTTTTATATAACTTAATTATACTTACAGTCCACCAGGGTGGCTTGTTTTTTCTGAAGGACATGTTTTTTTCCTGTCAGGTACAGCCAAGTCAGTACATTTGTTTTAGTGGCTGTATAGGGCATTTGTGTACTCTTCTACATAGGAGTCATTGTTGGCTGAGTTAGCAGGGGCTTTGAAACATTTTATACCATTGCTTAGTAGGCTATAGTTTGCCTTGGAGAAATTTTCAGCTTTTTTTTTTTATCCTGTGGGGGTGTCAGGTCTGATCTGTACTTCAAACAAGACAGATTTATGGTCTGACCTTATCACGGAGGGCAACACACAGGAGATAGTGCAGTGGCCCCCATATTGGTGAGCACTAGGTCTGGAACATTTGAACCCCTTTTGGGGGTGCAGACCAACTGTTTCAGGGTATTTAAATTTACAAAGTCCGGGAACTTGATAGTGATCCTGTTTGTGCTCCTTTAAGTTGCCCAGTCAGTGGAAGGATAGTTGAAATCTCCCATGACCAAGGTGTTTGGGTGTATACTGAGCAACTCCATCAAGTCCAGGGAGGCGGTCTACTTCTCCTGGTTCATGGTGGGTGACCTATAGCTGGCAATGATGTGGTAGAGTATTTTGCCTATAGTTATTTGGACCTGGAGTAGCTCAAGAGAGTCAGAATGTTTTAGCAGTCTGGAGGTGTATTTGGATTTAATGAAGATGGATACACCTCCACCTTTGGTTCTTTCATGCTCATTTTGAGGTCTGAATGTGTGAAAGGCATTGTAGCCTTGTATGGCTGGGGTGCTATCTGTGGCCTTGAACAAAGTCTCAGTGACTGCACAGATGTCAGCATATTCCAAGGTGAGGAGTGCTTCCAGGGAGTGCAGTTTGCTGTTTAGGCTGCTAGTATTAATCAGCATGGCCTTGAGTTTGTCTCTAGTGGATTTCTTTATATCAGAAGTTTTGTTCTTTTAACATTGCCTAAAAAAAGGAATTATGGGGGATGCAAGCATCTTAGATAGTATCTGAAAGCCTTGAGGAGACAGGTGCAGACCATCCCTGGCAAAGCAGTGTGGCCTGTTGACCATGTCTTCCCAGGCTGACAGATACTGGATCCCCTTGGAGTGACAACAGAAGCTAAGCCAATGATTGAAATCAATCATTTTTTGTCTGTATTGTGGCATCATCCTAGGTGAAGACAGAATACTGCTTAGGGCTAGGGACATACCTGCCTGGGACATATAATGTGAGAGTTCAGTCATGTCCCTCTTCATACAGTCCAGAGATGTATGCCTCAAGTCATTCATTCCAACATGTACTATGACAGAGTCATAACTTTAATTGCTGCTGAGTAACTTGAGTGCGTGCATAATTTGATGGATCCAGTCACCTGATAGGCAGCTGACCATGACCTTTTCCTTGTCCAACCTGGTGATGGGGACATCTATGTGTCTCACTATTGTCACCTGTGACCAGGACAATAGGTTTTGAGGTGTTTTGCATTAGGGGATTAATTGCTGAGACACTGATATGTGTGTTGTTATATGTAGTGGTGGATTCTGTTTATGTACCAGTATGTGTGTGTTGTTTGCATTTGGGACACCTCTGGTCCTTTGGTAGGCTATTAGTGAGCACCTCCACATATGTAGGTTTGTGCCTTGACTTTATCTTGTGTGAGAGGAGAGATGTCTGTGCTGACAATCTGTTTGATGTCTTGTTTATTGTTATGTGAAAGGATTGATTCCAGTTTCATGGTATAAATACATCTCTCACATACTATATTTGTTTACTTTAGAAACAAGTGGTTGTCAGTATGCACTAGGCAATTGCTACATTGCCTCAGGATGCGCATGTCAATCAGTTTGGATGGAGAAATATTGGGAAACTGACTGTCCATAGTAGTAGGTATCCTTGAGTATTAATTTGTGAGAAGGGCAAGTTAGATCAACTTTTTGCTCTGGGATTGAGAAGGGGACTTATTCTATAGATCTGCTTTTGCACTGGGAATAACAAGAGGACTTATTCTTTAGAGGAACAGGGATGAAAAGTGTGGCAACACTGTACAGTGCTCAGCTCGGTTGCTTGCAGTGCAGAAGTGCACAGTTGAGTTGCCCACACAGCAGCTGGAAAGCCTGGGAGGGTTTCACTGACTGGTATATAGGGAAAAAGTGATTTTTGGTGTTTGCGTCTATACAGGGCACTGCTAAACCCTGTTGCTCCAAATAAACAAATTCTTTTTCTTAGGTCCAGATAGCTTGGATTCAAGCAGAAGCACTCTAGACCTCTATCAAAGGATGCTAAATGCTGAGCAGCTCAGGTTAGTTGAGCCAAAACCTGTGCAAATGCAAGGCTTATATACAGGTGAAATTAAACAGTTTTAAACTAGTTTGCCAATAGGAAATTACACAATGATCCTTTCTCCAGCAAACCCCAGCTCAGACAAGGCTATATCCACACACTTCTGCCACAAGGGTGCAGGGGAACCTTTCTTAATGTAAGATGTTTGGATCTGAGTTTAAGTGTATGAAAAACAGGCTAGATTCAGCAAGTCTGGATCTAGTCTGTGCAATCTTAACAATATTTCAATGGAAACGTGCAGATAATGAAGCAGGCACTAATAATAACCAGTCAAAAGGGCACAAATTAATGCAGTAAAACAGTAAAATGCAGTTAAAAAGTGCAGATAAGCTCCAAATAAACTTAAATTATTTTTCTTATCTTTTGATGGCTTGGATCCAAGCAGAAACACTAGACCTCTGGGTGTTTTTTATTGTTTATTAGTGAGGTAATATGCATTACAAAATATTTATTTATGATTCATTTATCAGGCTATGCTGCATTCTTTCTGCCTAATATCAAATGCACTGATATGGCATCAGACTCATTGACAATGGCAGCTCCAACAGTGGCATATAGGGATACAGTCCTATCTAAGACCTGGGTAACTCAAATTTAATTAGCAACTCAGGGGCTTGACAGTGGGGAAGAGAGGATGAGTGTGCCTATCCAGAGGGATCAGGACAGTGCAGGGCATCTCACTGTGCTCTGGCAGAGGATGCCAGGGTGGTAGGCAGGAGGACAGAGAAGATGTGACTCTTCTACATGACTGAGGATGAGGGGACACACTCAGTTCCATTCTTCATTTCCAGTCACCTAAACACATGCAAGCCACAGTATGACTGCTCCGTGCTTGTTCCCTGTTCCACTTTCTGTTTTGGAGCATATTACCCCTCACAAAATCCACCTATGGGGGACTGGGGGGAATCTGTGCCTGGTCCTGTTCCAGTAATAAGACCCTCCTAGTGTTGGTTGCACCAGGAAGTGTCCTGGGCTTGGGAAGCAGAAAGCAGGAATGATGTGTAGTCATTGAGGTAGCCTGAAGTCAGAGATGGTAGGCAAAACAAATAAATACCAAAGTAAATAAATAAATAAAACAATTATTGCCATGGCTATGTACAACGGTGCCATAAGGCAATATTAACTCATAGGCAGTAAATCATAAAGGAGCATGACCATAGTTGAAGAATAGAATACATTCATGAAGATAATTATATTACAGCATATTAGGAAGATAAATATATATAATACATGCAAAATACAGAGATACACATAATTATTGCATTTCCACAGTTTAACTTTATTCGTTAAACAGGCAGTAGGCCATTGAGTCAGCCTTCCTTTTCAAGTTTAAAACATGATTCAGTATGTATATAGCTCAAATATATTTTAAGTAAGAAGTTGCACTCTGGTAGGAAGGTTCCCTGCTGTTGGCCGATGGTAAACTGGATGACATTTTAAATGGTCAGGTACACTTACTAGTTATCTGACATGTCAATTGCTGTTATTCATAAGAAATCATTACTACTGTGGTTGATATTTTTGCTCTGGCAGTGACTTGAAGTTTCTGTTTTTATTTATTTTTTTCCTCCATGGTTGTTCAAATGTGGAGTTAGCAAATGTACTGTTTCTTATCGGGCTGAAACTTTAACCGGTGTGTTTCATCCAATTAAATCTTTAGCTGGTTTTAATTCATCAAGACCTAGTGCAACCAATTTAGAATTTACCAATAACTACAGTATTTACTATAATATATCCTTCTTCTTAATAGAGAAAACTTTGAAAATGAGAATGTAACAACACACTTATGCTATTAAGAGGGATATTACTAATGTATTAAGTAAACATTCTAGAGACTGTTTAAATTTTAATAAGTTTCTTTTTTGTGTGTTGGAAAAGGTGGAAATGTATGCTATGGGAGGAAATTGATCTTCATTCCTAGAATAGAGGGAAGTGTATTGGCAGATTTTGCTTAATGCAACACAGCTGCCAGGAAATGATAAAATTTCAATAGCTAGTCTGTTGATGCTTAAGGCAGACAAATTCTGAATCTATTCTAGTTTATGTGTTTTTGATGGTTTACTATCAATATGTTGAATGGCAAAATAATTTCTGTTCGACTTATTGAAAAACCTCGAAAGTCAAAATACAGAACAAGTCACAATGTCGAATCAGCTGAACGAATTCAGCAGATTCAACATTGTTTATGAACACATCACGTGATGTCCGTATAGGAGCTCACTTAAAGTAAACTCTTATACCTAACATCACGTTTTTGCAGGGGGGCAAGCCCCCCTGTGGGGGCCCCCCACACCCACTGCTAACTACATATTCCAACTCCGAGATCGCACTGTAGTGATGAAAGGAATGAATTTCCACAACCGCACTCTACCGCAATCTCTGTACAGTTCTTCGAATTTATATTAGCGAATGCACAGTGCATTCACTAATATAAACTTTCAAATATTGAGATGTTCAACCAGATGAAAATTTGAACAACTGTATTTCGAATTTTTCATCTGCGTGCATCTCAGCTCGAGATTATAATAGTAAACTGTTTTTGACATTTATTTGTTTCATTAATTTTCTGAAATAATGTAATTTTAACTTGGTAGTGTTAGTGGATTGTATGATATTGTTTGGATTTATGTAATGATATTAGTTCAACTGACGTGTTTTAAAATGATTGGATAAACCTTATTATTTATTTGTTTCATTTCATAGTGATTTTAATAATTGATGATCTGTTGTTTCATTCCAGCATTCAGTAACTTTTGTTTCTTGTTTAATTGTCATTAACACTAGAGAAGAATGAACTGATTAATGCTGGGAGTTTGTGGGAGACACTTGTTAATTAAGCTTCTTAGTGATGAAATGATTCTAGATTATGCAAGCTGTGCTGATGTATTCAACTAAATATGGGACTCTTAATGCATGGAAAAAAAAGAGTATTTATTAACCAGGATAATGGACTAATTTATAAGTTTAGGCATATTGGCAGAATGCAAAAGGTGAAAGGAGATGCAGCAAATAGCAGATGAATGAGTAAATAAGGATGATTCAGACCATGATTGTTTAGTAGTACTCTACAATGGAAGAAGTCTAGGTAGGACGATGGGAAGGCAAACAGTGATGCAGGTATCAGAGAAGTACCAGCCAATGGCAAGAAGGCATGGGACAAAGAGATGCCTGAGTATAGGTTGTCCAGGAATGACAGAGAATGGAGAGCTGGGGGTGGAGTTGCAAGCTACATAAGTAAGGCAAAAGATGTGAGGGCAAAGAGAAAGGAGAACACCAACCAAGAAACAGGGAATGGGTGCAGCCATTGTTAGAAACCAGCTTGAGTGCCATGGAAGCTAAGGTAGAAGATGCTTTGGACAGCAGGTGAAGTGACGCAATGTACCATCCAGCAGATACACCAACAGAGGATGATGACAATGAGGAGGAGAGAATAAAGCACTAAGGCAGCAGAAAGAGGTTAATACTCATTACTTATGGAGATTGGGAACTGCCAGGAGCAGAGTAGAAGAGTCCGAGCTTAAACAAAGAGAGGGACTTGGGGATTGTTTCAGGTCCTGGACCATGATGGATTCAGTCAGCTGGTGTAGGACTATAAAAGACAAGATAGAATTGTGGCTATGCTCCTAACCAGTGGAGATGGTATCATGATTTTCCAGCTTAAGGCACCGCTGGCCAACAGTAATAATGCCATTGTGTGGATTAAGGTGGTTCAGCAGTGTAAGAATAAAAAAAAATAGGAAAGAAAGAAAATTGTGTGGGATTTTAGAAAAGTAAATTATGCTGTGTTGAGTTAGGAATATAAGAATAACACTAGGCAAGCAATCACAGGAACTGTAAGAGTCCTAATCTACCTTTGAGCAGGCACACTTAATAGTTCTGTATGGCCAACAATGATTATAAGACTGGAAGCAAATCTAGGGAGTAAAAGTTAAGGGTATGAGTCAGGGATGGAGTACTTATGGCAATGGACAATGGTGTGAGGGAGAGAAAAAAGAAAAAAGAAAAGTAGGTCAGTGTAAGTACACAGGACTTTGAGGAGAAAAAATAGGCCAAAAGACAGGGCATCCAAGTGGTGGAAAGGAGGGGGTGGGAATGTAGAGGAGGTACAGTACAAGAAGACTAGTAGAAGGCAAAGGAGATAAGGGCAGCAAAGGCTACATTTGAAAGTGGGTAAGCAGAAGGCATCGAGGGAAGCCACATATGCACTAGAAAGAAGAAAGGACAGAGTTGACCAGATTTTGCAAAGATAGGAGATAGAGCACATAATACTTTGCTTCAAGGAAAACAAGGGAAGGATACCATGATGGGTATGTGATTATCAGACTAACTGCCTTAGGGGTCTTTTTAAGCCAAACCATGCTTTCCTGAATGTATCTTGCATAATTTGATACCCTGGGGTAGGTTCATAGGCTTAGACGAATGGTGGTCAAGCAAATAAAGGCAGCTTCTGTCCATAAGTGTCATAAGTTCCTGCCTGGGTATAAATTTATGATTCCCCATCTACTAGTTTATGTTATGTTTTTATTTGGTTAGAAAATAACTCTGCTTCAAATGGATGTAAAGCCTGTTCCATTGGAGGGCTAGTCTCTGAGACACATACCTGTCCCACCAACATGCCTTATTTATGTTGCAGTCATGGTTTAAATTCCTACATCGGGTATTTCTGATGCTATTAATTTTGCAGATGTGCAATGGATCCATCAAAGTGGAATTAGAGCATGCTTTGTAGGCTAGGTATAGATCGCCTCACAGCAGTCTGTAGACGACTGAGTACAGGGATGCGGCTTTGAGGCATCCCATGTAGGGCATGTTATTTACACTCTGTATTCTTTTTATGAGGAACCTTTGTGAATACTCTAGCTGTTGCAAATGCCTCATTATAAACATACAAAAAGGGTGCAATGTACTCACTGATGGACTGGATGACAGTTGAGTACAGAGGAACAATGACATCTTTGATCCTAGATGTCATACCCCTGCTTAAAAGGTGTGCAACATAGAAAGATTTTCTCACTACAGTAAACACATGACTGTCAAAATCCATTGGGTCTGCTCTTATGGGTATATTATCAATGTGGTAATTTCCAGGAATGACTGTCTTTTCAAAAGATACTATTATGCATTTCTTTCCATTGAGTTTTAGACCATGGCTCCAGCAAAAGCTATTTGTGTCGAGCCTTCCTGAAGGGTATCTGTGTCTCTGGGGGATTTGATGACTGAGCCTAGTTCGCCCTTGATGTTGGCCTTTACTTCAGAGAAGTAGATGAGGATTGGAGGGGCAAAGGTAGCACATTTAGGGGATTGACTACTCCCTGTATTTCCCAAATGTACTTTTTCACAGATAGTGTTGTGGACTCATGCAATGGACTTCTAGAAGAGTCCTGGCTTTACATGCATGTGTTCACGGTTTGACTACCAACTAGTGCTAAAATTATAGGGGTGGGAGGCTGGCATAATGGTTAAGGTGGTTGCCTTATAGACACAAGGTGCAGGGTTTGATTCTCACATGGGGTAACTGGCTAGCCTTAAAATGGTCCATAAGGGCAGTTAGCCTAGTACTAATCTATGAACCTAGAATGGGTGTTGGACAGGTAATTTACATGACATGCAGCAAAGGTGGGACAACTGTGAAAAGGTAACAGAGAAGGTGCAGATCCTGGGAATTAGAATGTTAAATGCTCTTAAAAACAGACAAGGTACACTTATTATTGTCTTCTGCCATTAAATTTATATAATGTAATGTAAAAGGACACATTCCAGACACTGCCTTGGATGATATGCAAAAGCAATAAGTATAAATCATCAAAACAATGATGAAAACCACATCTGTAGTACTCAGTGGTCATAATGAGCAACAGCAAGAACATTTGTATATAACCCTGTAGAGAAGAGCAGACCATCATAACGTAACTAATTCTTAACTGAAAACAGCACTTAGGTAATAAGAGTGGGGATAATATTTGCACTTTACCCTCTCAGGTAAGAAACCAACCCTAATTTGATATCATCACAGTTCCTAATACCTAGAGATAAGGAGTTACAAACATTCAGGCTGACATCAGAAGGGGAATTCTCAATGTGTTGTTCTGTCTGTCGAGTAACAGGGATCCAGTAAAATGTAATATCATGGAGTGGGAAGGGAGAATTGTTTCAGTGTCGGCCTAGAGGTAAGGTGTGGAAAGTGGCCATGCTTTAGAACCTTAAGAATCAGAATTTGTTTAAAATGGCATACTGTTTTTTTTTTTACGGCAAATCAGTTGGCCTATTGGTGTTTTCTTTTGAGTGCCAAAAAAGACTAAATCTGGAGATCATGGAAATGAGAACCTAGATGTTGTATAGATTAGAGGAGGCACTAGTGACTGGTAGTAGGCTGTACTCCAACTAAGCAGTGGGTCATAGCCGGCCTTAGGCATAGGCCTACTAGGCGGCCACCTAGGGCGCCGCTCTAGCAGGGGCACTTTTCCAGTATTAATTTGAAGTAGGTAGACCAGGATGGGGGCACCAGGTGGTGAGAGGGGGCAACATGGAGCCCTTTTGCCTAGGGCACCAATTCATCTATGGCCGCTCTTGCAGTGGGTGCACTGATTTCAGGGGTAATGAACCTGAACAATCTCCAGAAACCAATGTATTTCTATTGGTTTTGTTATTAAGCTATATTAGCTGAACACTTTCAGAACATGCAAAGTCTAGTCAGATACCCCAATAAGTAAAGGGAAAAATCTCAACGAATTTGTTGTATAAAGTAAAACTACTAAAATATGTTAGTCTAGAAAGAATGTTAAACAACACACATGTCATCTTAGCTCCAATAAGTGTAATAAGTGGAATAAGTGTAGGTCTGTAGCACAACTGTCTTTGCAGAATTAGTACTTAACATGCATGAAAAAGCAATATGTGGAGTCCACTGTCCTGCAAGAGACATAATTCTCAAAAGAAGAAACTTCTAAAAATGCGGGGAATATATATAAATGGATTTCTGTTTCAATTTATAAGACAGGCAAAAAGGCTTAAGCAATGATATCCAGAAATCTGACTTTGGAGATAAAAGAATGACAGATAAAAATCTGTTGTACAGTTGATTACAAGGGAATGCTACCAAATATATGAACAGTAGACATATTTATGTCCTTCTATCATCCCTCTGTCAAATTTGTATGAAATTTGAACAGGCCAGTGAATGCCAGCTACTTTTGGAAATCACTTGCCTTACAGAAGACAGAAAAGGTGTCCAGTATAAGGGAAAGTGTATAGACTTGGGGCCAGTTTAAGAAATAGCCCTAGACATTTCAATGGCTACTTGCCTGGCTTGGGAGAATGTGAACAGCTATGCCAATGTGCTCCTGGAATAAGGGAGGGATCGATGGACAGTGGAAGGAAGGCACAAGGAATCCAAGGCCTAGGACATAAGGGGGTATCAGGCAGAAGACCGTGGCATATGACCAGTTGTCACAGTCTGCCTTAATAGTGACAGTGATCCGCTGTGACTGTCAAGATGCAGCAAAACACCCAGACAGAAAGAACCCTACAAGCAAGGCCATCTGCCCTAAATGGTGCATCAGGAAGATGCACAGACGCTGAATGACAAGGAGCCATGGCAGACATAGAAGAATGAAAGTTCACCCGAAAGCCAGAAGATGGCAGCACAGGTACAACATTTTAGAGCTGGTGATGTGCACACATACTGCAGTGACAGGAATATTCTGGAGACATGGCCTAATAAGTGGCACCTAAGCTTATCCATGTGTCCCATAGTATAATAAAGTAGCATAGAAGGCAGGGGCACCTGGAACTCACAGAACTCTAGACTGCTGTGTTGGCAGTCCAGATGGGGGGGAAGGCATCTCTGCCCTGCAGATGCCCAGAAGTCTATGCAGTGACAACCACATAGAACAGAAGAACTCTGGACTGCATCATCTGCAGGCTTGAGCCTACTGTCATGGGGAAACCAGCCAGGAGGGCAGTTGAGCCTACACTCTCATGGGGAAACCAGCCATTAGGTTGCGTGGGACTCAGGAAACACTGACTCAGGGAACTGATACTGCAGATGAACTTGAATGGGACTTAGAATAAACACTCACTGAATTCAGGTATCAGGAAACACTGACTCAGAGAACTGTTACTGCAGATGAAAGTGAATGGGACTGAGGATAAACACTCACTGAATTCAGGTACGTGTGTGTGTGTGTGTGTGTGTGTGTGTGTGTGTGTGTGTGTGTGTGTGTGTGTGTGTGTGTGTGCGTGTGTGTGTGTGTGTGTGATGCCCCAGTTGCTATATGCTGGTGGCTAGAGAGAACTCAGGATACATGGTGGTGGGTTTGAACCCTGTACCTTGGGTGCAGGTGGCAAGATCCCGAATTCCCTACCTACTATTATTTGTAAAAAATTTGCAGATTTTTGCCTCATATTTCTTCTGTCCTGTTCCTCATAAAATATGTGGTTTCTGTATTTTTTTTTCTTTACACAGTCAGTCATGCAGTGGTAGCATTGTTGCCTGACAGCTACAGGTTCTCTGGTTTGATTCTTGGCTGGGGTGCCCTCTGTGTGGAGTCTGCATGTCCTCCCTATGTTTGTGTGTGTGCTCTGGTTTCCTCCCATCTTACTGTCTGGAGTGTCTCTGCCTGGGCCTCTACAGAAAATTGGCTTTTGTTCCAAGTCAGACTTTCCTGGTTAACAAATGTTAAATAAATAAAAATAAAATCTGTGGTTTCTATATTTTTTCCCTTACACAGTCAGTAGTGCAGTGGTAGCATTGTTGCCTAACAGCTACAGGTTCTCTTGTTTGATCCTTGGTTGGGGTGCCTTCTGTGTGGAGTCTGTATGTCCTCCCTGTGTTTGTGTGGGTTTCCTCTGGGTGCACTAGTGTCCTCCCATCTTACAAAGACATGTGTCTGGAGTGTTTCTCCCTGGGCCTCTGCTGAAAATTGGCTTTTGTTCCAAATCAGACTTTCCTGGTTAACAAATGTTAAATAAATACAAATGACAGGCACTTGAATTTCAGACTTCATATTCTTCAGAAAGTACATGGTAACACTAAACCTTTTATTCTAGTAATTTTCTAAGTTTATAAGATAGACATTTTAAATTTGTCCCTATTTTTGGGACTGTATTATTGGTTTTGCCCAGTTTTTTTGTGCTAAGATTGAGAGCTATGGTGAGAACTGAATTCACTGATTATGTTGTGGGCTGTAATCCCCCATTACTGGCTTTGTCCAGGTGTTTTTTGCTAAGAGGTTGAGAGCTATGGTGAGAACTGAATTCACTGGATATGTTTATGGGCTATATTACCACATTATTGGCTTTGTTCAGGTGTTTTGTGCTAAGAGGTTGACAGCTATGGTGAGAACTGAATTCACTAAATGACAGCCATTTAAGTTTCAGTCTTCTTCTCTTTCACAACACAGCTGATATGGCATGGTGGTATGTTGCTCTGACTGTTTTGCAAAGGGTCCTGGGTTCAAGACTTGGCAGTGAAATGTATGGTGGTAATGCAGCATTATATTCTAGCAACTTTCCAACATTATACAAGCAATGTTTAAAATGTGTCCCTGGGTTTTGGGCTTTTGTCCCCCTCCAATAAATTTTGGCTTTTTCCAGCTTTCTTGTGCTGCAAAGTTCAGAGATACAGCTGAGTGTTGAGTAGATTTTACAAGGAGCTAAGAGCTGCAGGGGAACAAAAGTTTAGTGCTGCTCATACTGACTTTGCTTACACTGTTAATAGCACAACAGGTAGTGTACTTGCTTTTGATGCAGAAGGCTGTGGGTTCTACTCCCACAGTAGGTAGATGCATTGCTGATACTGTACTGTGTTGTAAAGGGGGTGGATACTGCAGTCCTTTTTAGCAATGATACCTAGTAACTATGAACCTGTTATCAGTTTGCCATCCATTCCCTATTGCAATATTATTAGCAATTTATTCCTCAAGGGCAACAGGCACTTTATTTGTAGATGAAACAATAAAATATTAAGTTGTTTGCTAGCAGCAACCTCTTCATTAGTTACAGATCTCTTTAATGTGGAATTATTTAGATGACTTTTACTTCTTCAGAGATTGTGCATATTTACTGATACTGGTGGACTGTAGAAGTTTGATTAGACTGTTATGATGGGAATGTTCTGAATTGGGCAGTTTTGTTATTATTGGTGCATTATTTTGTTTCATTGTTTACTGGAAAAATGTTCAAAACAATAAATTTAAAACACCCTCTAACAACTGTACTGTATTGTACAAGGAATATAATTTAATACAATCAGGAAGGTGTATCAAAGAGCACATGTATGTTTTATGTGCAAGGGGCCAATGATTTGAAAACAGCCCAAAGTTAATCTTTATCTGCCACTGGCAAAATGTATTTTCTTTGAATGTGGGTTTCAATGCTGTTTCAACGAATGTGAGTTTCAAGGGCAGAGAAGTTTTAATGCTAAGTCTGTTTTCATTGTGAGACTGCATTGCTTTGTTTAGCAGATATCTATTAGTGTTTGTACTGTAAAATGCAAAATAAAACTTTCAAATGAAATCCAAATCATCGCAGAAGTAAAGCAGTATGCACATTACAGTGTTTCTGATAAATGGGGCAAAATAACCAAGGAGTGGGACATTGGAATGGCTGCAGGGGGGAGGCTCCATTCGACCATGATTTTTGTGAGGGGAGATGAGCATCAAACTCAAAGACAGCCCTGGCTGAACTATACCTCTCAACTGTCCAGATTTTTGCAGCATGAATAGATTTTTGCTTCTTATTTTTGGTTTGTTCCTCATAAAATTTGTGGTTTTCTGGCAAATCATTTAGGAATGAAGTCACTAAATAATGACAGACATTGAGTTTCAGGAAACCTTCAGGAAAATGCATGCTAAAGCAAGACCTGTTATGCTATCAACTGTCTTAAGTTTATACAAGATCAATTTTTAGTACTGTTACTATGTTCCCCCAATATATTTGGCCTTGTCCTGATTTCCTACATTAAGAGGTTGAGAGGTATGTGCAAATAAATTGCTTTATAGAATTAGGAATATCCAAACTGCTCAACTGTCCCCAATTTTGGCTCAAAATGTTGCTCTCCCACTAATAATCCCTTCACAAAATGGCAATTTTGGAAGAAAACATGGAGGGTTTACAGTTATAAATAACTGTAATGATCATAGTTATAGATTACTTTTATTTCAGAAATGCATGTAGATTATCTCATTTTGTCAGCTGCTCAAGTTAACAGTACTAATATTAAAAAGGTGTCCCTTCTTTGACAGGTTCCCAGCTGTATTGTGTGTCAATTTTATATTTTTGCGTCACATTTTTGGTCCATTTTTCATAAAATTGTGGTTTTCTGGCAAATTAGTGGCAAATCATTAAACATTGAAGTTAGAAAATAATGGCAGACATTTGAGTTTCAGAATTCATAACCTTCAGAAAATTCATACTAATGCAAGACCTACTACTATCCTATTCTCTTTCTAAGTTTATAAGAGCAATATTTAAAAATTGTCCTTATTTTTGGGCCTGTGTCACACTTCTACATATGGCTTTGTCCAGATTTCTTGCTTTGAGGTTAAGAGGTATGAGTGTTAGAGCCATCACCGTCAGCCAGAGACATTTCAAATTGTGACATACTTGTTGCACCCCATTCCCCTATGTAGTGACTCTGGATGTGTCCAAGCAAGGCAAGGAGCAGTTATGCAGTGTAAGCGTGCAGAGTATTCCCCCATCCAAGGTAGTCACAAGTATGACAGTGGCTTTTCATCTGCCCTTGATTTTGCAGAATGTTCTGGTTTTCTGTCATATTTTTATACTGTTGATTTATGCTTCTTATTATTCAGAAAATGCATGCTGTTGCAGTGCCCTGTTGCTCTGTGTTTAAGTAGCAACCCTTTAATGACCATCAGGTAAGCTTGTCGGAGATTGTAAGAGGCAAGTAAGCTTTAATAAGCATACTGTTAAAGAAATACCAACATTGAAAGCCTTTTTGTTGTTGCCATGCAGAGAATATTTACACAAATAGATAACGTATAAGCCTTAGGTACTGAAATGCATATGACAGTATTTGTAATAAAGGACAGGATTACAGTGTTTTCAGAAGCTCATTACATTTGTTGTAGACTTGCAGTCATCTTTTCAGGCTTTACCCATAAACTAAACTGCCAATCTGTCATGTGTGGTCCATAACTTGTGCAGTAATCCTTTATGCAATTTATCTTGAGCTTGTTTCTTGTTTGCTGTTCATTTTTTACTTTGATCATGTCTTCCCGATCAAACAAGTAGATAGCTGTTGTAGGCAGCAGGTCTTTTTTTGGATAAGAAACATTTTTACAACTGGAGGTATCACAGAGATTGCTACTTTCAGCATGTTACTTGGTAATTTTATAAAGCTGAATATAAATTATAATTAAAAAGGAGAAGTGGTTTGAGATGAGTGCTGCTTGTTTTTTTTATACTTGATTTTGACTGGCATTCCAGTAATGTATTTAAAAAGTTATTTATTTTTTCATGCCTCACAACCTTTGCGTTTCCATCTAGATATTAAGTAAGCTGTCATGTAGCCAATGCATTGAAATATTTTTTTCTTCTACATTTCATTTTGTCTTGATTAGACTCTCGTAATGACAGTTTGGCACCCAGGGCAGCGTATTTAATTAAAGTTCCAGTTGTTGTGGTTTTGAGCATAGCTCCACCCCTTTCTAGTTGGCCACCCACCTTCCCATTAGCCCCACCCATTCAGCTGTCTCCTGCAACCCCTCCTTTAATTTGAAGTCACCAGCCACCATTGATAGAAGGATATTGCCTGCACAGTGTTAGGGTCAGAAATAGAAGACCATCAGCCTGCAAAGGTGAACTCAGGCATAACACTTTGTGATGTGGTGTATGCCTGTTCTACAGCTAACAGACATATTTAATACACTGATAGAATGTAAAGAACATGTAAAATGACACAGACTGTGTAGACTATGTTAGTGAACATGCCTTTATATAAGATCGTAGGATGTTACTAGGCTAATGGTCCTAGAGCTTTTTTAAATCTAGCCATTCATGCCCCATTTATATCTGAAGCCACCAACTGAAGCATTTAGGCCATCATACAGGTTAAGCCGTTCTCAGCAACATGTCCAGCGATGTAAGTGCTGGGGTGGACTGCAGTGTGATATTTATTACACACTAGTTTTCTGCTCACTATTATCATTGTAGACCACTTTATGGAGAGTACTGCTTGAGTTATGACTTTGGAAAGACCACAAAGTGGACAGATATAACTGGGCTAGCAAACAGGCTACATATCAAGTGTTATCAGATTTATGACATTCTTACATACCCAGTTTATGCAATTATAAGCATATTTTACATTCTCTAGTGTATGCAGTGGTGTGCTTACTTACGAACTGATCGTAGGTTTGTACTTGAATGACCCAGGTGCACAAGATACATGCAGAGCAGCACCATCGCTATCCAGTATTCCCAGGCAGAATGTCCACTGCCCATCCAGACACATTATTACCTCCTTCCCTGTCCCCTGTTATGCATGAGGGCATTATGGACTGGAGTACAGCAGCATTCCACCATGCTGACATTGTGTCTTCTATCTTCTTGGGTGGGGCTATGTAATGTTGAGTTTATATCTGTTTTATTGGCCACTGGTTTCATGGGTAAGTCTGTGCCTTTGGTGTAAGGTCACATCTATTTTTTGGCAGCTGACTGCTCTGTCTCATACCACAGCTGTCATAGGATCATAGGAAGTTGCTAGGTTATTGACCCCGTGGCCCTTATAAGCCTAGCCAAGAGTTTATCCCATGTTTAGACAAACAGAGACACAGGTGGAATCTCAGGGGTGCATTTTCTGTTTCCCATCCAGTTATCCAGGTTGTGCTTAAAAAGGGATGATAAGGTAGTCTGCTTGGCATGGAGAGGGAGTCTGTTTCCCAGATGGGGGAGTCTCTGGGACACAAATCTGTCCCAACAACAATGCCTATTGATGTCACAGACCAGGTTCAGGTCTCGTGTGCAGGTTACTTGAGTGGAGCTTGACTTGCTGATATGCAGCAGTCCCATCAAGGTGGGGTCTGAGATTGCTTTGTATGCCAGACAGAGGTCATCTCTGAGGAGTCTGTATGAAACTGAGTAGAGGGACAGGTTTTTTAGCCTATCTGTGTAGGGTAGATGTTTGAGGACCTGGATTCTCCTGCTGAGGAACCTCTGTGGTGTCTTCAGCTGCTGCATGTGCTTTGTGAGGTATATGCCAAAGGGGACGTTGTACTCAATAATTAGCTTTGTAAGGGAAAAATACAGTGATGTTATGACCTCCTTGTCCCTGGATGAGATACCCTTACTTATGAGGTGGGCCATGTAGAAAGCTTTCTGTACAATGGAAGCAGCATGGTGGTCCAAAGTCAAGTTGCTTTCAACCTTGGTGCCCAAATCCCTCACAACTGATTGTGTGCTTAGGACATTGTTATTAATGTGATAATATGTAGGGACGTCACTCTCCTCAAAGGGGATGATGGCGCATTTTTTGGCATTCAGCTTAAGGCCATGTTTCTGGCATCAGTCATTTGTTTGGGTAAGACCCTCTTGGAGGACGTCCACATCACTTGGGAAATTGATGACTGCTCCCAACTTTCAGTCATCTGCAAACTTGGTTAGCCATAGCCCACTGGTTTTGGCCTGCACCTCAGAGAAGTACATCCCAAATAACAGAGGACCCAAGACCGATCCCTTAGGTATGCCACTCATTATGAGTCTACTGCTTGAGGTTGCTTCCCCTATTTTGATTAGATGGGTTCTATCAGTGAGCCAGTTTGCTAACCGTCTGGTAACATATGACTTGATGCTTAGTTGAGAGAGTTTATCTATTATGCCCAAGTGGGAAATAGTGTTGAAGGCTTTGGCAAGGTCAAGGTAGGCGGCGTGCACCATCTTCCCTTTGTCCATGGATTTGGTGACTGCCTCAAAGAAGTTGATCAGATTTAACAGATATGACCCCCAAACTGTGTGGGGTTGAGTGTTTGAAGGTTGCCAATGTCCCTGTTAATGAGGTCCATGATAATCCATCCCATGGCCTTGCAAATCTGTCTAGTTTAGGCTGGTGGGTCTATAATTTCCCGGATCAATGGATGCACCACCTTTGTGTAAAGGGATGACAGTAGCTGTCCTCAGGCTTTGGTTGAATAGGGTATCTAATAGTGTTACAAGTTCATGCCTGAGTTTGTATAGGATGCATCCTGGGATGTTATTGTGTCCCATGGTGGCTGTATTTTTTGCCTTTGAGAGGGCAGTGATGACCTGTTCCCTAGAGATAAGGGGAGGGGGGCATGTACTGGGAATGTCCTGATTTACTAATGGGGGGACAGAGGGGTTAAGTTTTCACTGAATCTGTCAGCCAGTAGGTTGGCTATATCTACAGCATTTGTGTATGTGGTGTCCTTGACCACCAGTTCTGAACTGATCTGAGTGCTTCCTTTGAGATTGCTGACATATGTTAAGAAGGCCTTATGATTGTCTCTAATAGATTTGGCCAATTTGGACTCGTAGTTGACTTTAGAGGATTTCACTAGTGCTCTTATTTGCTTGCTCAGGCTAAGGAGAGATTGCTTTCAATTGGACACCTGCTCCTTCTTGGTCCTGGACAGCAATTTTTTTCCTTTTGTTATATAGTTTATTTCTTGCAGATGTCCACCAGACAGGTTTACTCTTCCTTGTGGAGGATGATTTTGTCCTGTCAGGTATTCCTGATTCCATGCATCTATATAAGTGCTCCTACAGTCCTTTGGTGGAGATTTGGACATTGTTGCCAGTTCCTACATAGGAGGAGGGTGCTGTGAAGCTGTTAATACCATCCCTCAGGACGTTGTAATCAGCTTTGGACAAGTTTTTTTGTTTGACCCTAGCTAGAGGAGGGTCAGGGGAAATGGTGGCTTCGAAAGTGACCTATTTATGGTAGGATCTTACCAGGGAGGATGATACTGTAGGAGTGCTAAAATGGTTACTCATGTTGGTTAATACCAAGTCCAAGATATTATCACCTCTTGTGGGTGGTATCAACTAGCTGTTCCAAGGCATTTGAATTGATAAAGTTGAGGAATCGCTGGGCATTTGTGTACTGGCATGAGTAGTTTTTCCAGTCTATGACTGGGTAGTTAAAGTCACCCAGGATCAGGGTAAAGGATTGAATCTTGATGTATTGGAAGAGGTCCAGGTAGGTGGAGTGGGCATCTTGAGTCAAATTTGAGGGCCTGTAGCTAGCTATGATTTGAATAGGGATCTTGTCAATGTTTAACTGCTTCTGGAGTGTCTCCTGTGTGTCATACTCTTTGACCAGCCTGGAGGTGTGTGTGTCTTTAATATATATTGAAACTCCACCTCCTTTGGCTTTGCTGCCCACAGTTTGGGGTCTGAATGTATGATAGGATGAGTAGCCAGGTAAGGCTGGGGTACTCTCCGCAGCTTTGAACCAGGTTGCTGTGACTGCACAAATGTCAGCATCTTCCAGGGTTAAGAATGCTTGCAATGAGTGGAGTTTCATGTTTAGACTCCTAGCATTTAGCAGCATGACTTTTAATTTGGGTTTTGTTGAAATTTTTATGGTGGTAGTTTTAACCTCATCACTTTTCTTAAAAAAGACACTATGGGGGTGGCAAAGGCCTTTGCCAGAAGCCTGAAGCCCAAGTGAAACAGATGCAGGTCATCTCTAGCAAAGCATCATGGTCTGTCAATCATATCTTCCCAGGCTATCAGGTACTGGATCTCCAAGGAATGACACCAGAAACTAAGCCAGTTATTAAAGTCAATCATTTTGCTATCGTATCTTCCTTCCATGTTTCAGGATGTGGTGCTCCATTGAAAAGTAGACACCACTGCAGTTCCTTGTGGCTCCCAAAATCACATAAGAATATCACTATATATCTTACAGGAAAATATATGTGCCCCCCATAAAAAGGAAAATGGTCAGCTGGAAAGGTAGACCAAATGTAGACAATCACTGCAAAATAAAAAAGACTGATACATTTGAAGTAAAATATGGTGGAGACTCAGAAATCAGGGAAGATATTGGGGGTGGGGTGGTCAATTATTGCTGCAATAGCAGCAAGCAGAAATGTGTCTGAGTAGAGTCAGAGAAGAGTCTAAGTGTCCACGGGGGTAAGGAGATCCTATAATGGTTAGAGGTATGATATGAAGGATCAGATGCACATATCTACTTCTGGCAAAGCTGGAACTTCCTGACAGACAGATATGTCAGCAAGAGAAGCAAAGAAAACATATAATTTATTCTGTTATTCATAAAAGATATTCATATTTGTACTATCTACCAGTACAAATGAAGCAAGCCTGAAATTCAGAAAATCCAAACAAGGGGCAGGACAATGTCTATCACACTAGATATCACTGAAGAAGACACATAAGATATGAAAAATTGGAAGTGAGCTATATTTGTGGTGCCTCAAAAGAAAGCATGCAGCCTAAATTCCTGAACACCACTTTCTGGAGTTCAGTTAAAATGGCAATGAGGGTAATAAGAATAAAAGGAAAAAATAAATGAGACCTGTTAAAAAGGGGATACAAATAAGGAAGTCATAGCAAAAGGTAGAAGACATCTCAGCAGGTGGAAAGTGTGGAATTTACTTAGGAAATAAAGATTGATGTTTTCTGCTGCCTTTGTGACATGGGTATTATGAAATTACTCCTTAAGCCATGAGATTGTCTGTCCCTAGCCTAAGACAGGGTGGCTCTTATACAAACAAAGAAAAGCTACCCAAAAGCAAGCTAATGAAAAAGGTACGTTTTACTAAACTTTAAAAAATGTATGATGCACCTTTTAAACGATCTGCGCAAAATCATGAAAAGATTTTATAGGGCCACAGAAACTGAAACAGGTACATGGGCATAAGAAGTTACCAAAATAGTAATCAACAAATGAGTCAATATAATGATATTTAGACTGACGAAAGCAAAGTACTTTGATTGACAGTTATTTATTTATTATTTATTTGCACTTGTTTACCAGGATGGTCCAGCTGGGCCAGAATTGCCCATTTTCAGTGGAGTCCCAGGGAGAAAAGCTCCACATATAAGACATTTGACATACAATACATAATTTACATCAATAAAGACATTTAGTACATATTATTGGCAGCTTATACAATTGGTGAAAAAAACAGTACATAATTAATCATTCTCATCTTAGACAGATTAGTGAACATTACAGAAACTGCCAACAATGCAATGAGGCAACACAGCAAAATGCAGAATTGTTAACTCAGGGCAGTAATATGAACAGAAAGACTAAAAAGTAGACATTGACTACCAGCTGACAAGAGCAGCATTTAGATGTGGTGATCTCAAATACCTGTACCTGACAACAGACTCATAGATGTTGTCAGTGATATATTGCCATTGCAGTAGCTAGATGGTTCTGCCAACCAAAAACACGGGGGGGGGGGGTTCTGCCATTGCAGCTCACTGCACATTCTGTTCCAAAGTTGTTGTGCCTGGGTATGCAGAACACATCTCAGGAAGATCCCAGAGTTCAGGAGATAATCCGACAAAGAAGAGTATGAAAAGTGATAAAGGGTCGGTACTAGATATGGAATGACAGCCTGGAAAGTATCAACATGTACAACTTCAGAGAGAAAGATCAGAGTTTGAGTTGTAAATTCATTGACTAAGTGTTCAGTAATGCAGACAAATTCAGTTTCTTCACTTCTTTATAGACTGCATGTCAGTTCTGGATCCTCTACAAATGATCACACTGAATTCAACTAAAGAGCAATTCACTGAATCTTCTTTGCCAAATCCTTCAGTAACTGGAAGTTAGGTGACCAGACAAAAAAATGCAGACGCTCTCCCCCATTTTGATAGAAATCACTCATACTCATCTAACTAAATATAAATTACACCAAGGTCATATCGCCACAGGGTATATTATATCCAATGAACATAGGGATTTTATTGACTGATGATCTGGTGAGGAGGAATCAGTTAATTGTTTCTCAGCCAAGTTCACTTCAGTTATTTGTCAAGCTCTGATCCAGTTACAACTGTGTGTGTGTGTGTGTGTGTGTGTGTGTGTGTGTGTGTGTGTGTGTATATATATATATATATATATATATATATATATATATATATATATATATATATATATATATATATCTATGGATCTAGGACTATTGAATAAAAGTTCAATAATCCGAATCCCCAATCAGTGAACACCCTTTAACCAAAGCGCTTTCATTAAAGTGTGTTAAAGCAAGCTCCCCCTGCACCCCCCCACACCCCCCTACTTTAATATTCTCGCTCCGAGGTCACACTACAGTGGGGAAAAGGGAATTTTCCCTTATCCGCACTGTAGTACGATCTCCGCAACAGGCATAGTTATGCAAAAGTTCTCCTTTGGTGAAAAGCACTTTTGCGCAAGTATGTCCGGCCGAATCTGTTTTGGTGATGTTGCCATTCGGGGATCCATACGGATCCCAGATATATATATATATATATATATATATATATATATATATATATATATATATATATATAGATTCACTTCAGAATCTCAAAATTCCGAAACATCAAATTTCATATGATCGAGACCATATGATCGATGTTTTGGAATTTTGAAATAACATAACAATTTAAATGTTTCTGCAGGAGGGGGAAAGCCACCCTGCACCCCACAGTCCCACTACTTAAATATTCCAACTCCGAGATCGCACTACAGTGAGGAAAAGGGAAATTTCTCATTCCGCCCTGTATGCGGATCTCCATTCACAATGCCGGGATTCCAAAAGTTCAATCATATGGTCTCGGCCATATGAAATTCAATCTTTTAGGATTTTGGCATTGTGAAGTCTTCCTATATATATATATATATATATATATATATATATATATATATATATATATATATAGATCACTGCGGTGGTGGTGCTGCGGTAGCATTGTCGCCTCACAGTAAGACGTTCTGTTTGATTCTCAGCTAGAGCGTCTTCTGTGTGGAGACATGCTTGAATGGGTGCACTTTCGTTGAAGGTTGTGCGTCAGGGCCGGCAACCCAGCATGTAAAAATCTACTGCCAATCATTAGCGGACCGAAGTTCCGCTGTCGTGACCCCTAACCGGGAAAAGCCAAAAGACACAACATAGATATATATAATATATATAATATATATATATATATATATATATATTTACATATATATATATATATATATATATATATATATATATATATATATATATGTAAATATATATATATATATACACACAACTTTAATACTAATGACCTGACTACAGCGATTAGCAAGATGATATCATACCCAGTTCCATATCATTCACAGACCACAGTAAGTACAGAGATTTTCTAATTCAAAGAAGCCATGCATTTCATGTGTGAATTGTTACTCTGAGTTTCCTGAAACAATTAAACTGGAAGGCACAAAAAGAACAAGGGCGGTCCACATGTTAAACATTATTTGCTCAAGACATGGGATATGTAATATTCTCATATCTGACAAAGGACCATGATACACACGACAAGAATTCAAAAGTGTTGTGTATGAATGAGACTTCAGACATATAACATTTAGTGCATGCAAACCTTAATCCATTAGACAAGTGGAAAGAGCTAACCAAACAGTGAAGACTTATGAGAATGAGCGGCTACAGAAACTATGAGGATTGTAATCATGTAATTTTGAAATGCAGAAATTCTCCATTGCAGGTACTTAGTCTCAGCTCAGCTATTGATGAACTCAAGGTTGAAACCCAGATGTTCTACTTCATATACATTACTGGTACCTGAAACTCCAGGAAGTAAAATAAATGGCAAGAAGAAATCAGATGATACTGAAGTTCTACTATCACTTGCACTGCAGAAGACTATTAGACTTACAGGCTGGCAACAAAATAAAAATCCAACAGCTAGCGATTAGTTTGCAGCTTAAAACTGAAGTAATTGGTAAAGCTGCTAAACCAAGATCCTGTGTATGTATTTATTTCGCTACTTATATTTGTTTTCTAGGGTAGAACACTGATCAAACAATGACCACACCTGCTCATGTAGTTTGTGGTGATGATGATAAACTGTATAGAAGAAATCACAGACCTTCATACAAGACATACAAAAAATCAAACCTAATGAAAGATGAAAAAAAGGAGCTGCAACAACCAGTCCTGTTGCAAGAAAATAAACTGTGAAAATACAAAAGATAACAACTGCAGAAAAAAGACTCCTGAATTTGTGTCTCCCAACTTAAGATGTAATGCAGCAAGAGCTGCCTCAAAACCAAGACAGATGTCTGCTGTAAATAGTCCTGATATATTCTCTGGATACAATGGACATTAGTAGAAAGTAAATATATAGGGACTGTTCCAGAGTTAAACATGATTCTAAAGACTAAAATATCTTTGTTATTGAAATGTGCTTTGCATTCTGCAAAAAAATGTTTCATATTTGGTGTAAACAACCCATAACATGATTACCATTATGGTAAAGTTATTTCTGAAGTAATCAGTATAAAATAATGCATTCTACCTGTGCCAGTGCATGTGCAAGCATGTGTGTGTGTGTGTGTGTGTGTGTGTGTGTGTGTGTGTGTGTGTGTGTGTGTGTGTGTGCATATATAAAGATAATGTGCCTGTGGATATATCACAAAAGGAAATATTGCCAGCCCAGCTCACTGCAATTTTGTAAATAATTATATTTGTGATTATTAATATGATTTATATAGAAGTGTGATATAAGGAGACACTGCCAGCCCATATATCTGGAATTATGTAAACAATTATATATGTCAGTTGTGAATGTCAACATGATTCATATGCCTGTGTTACCAATGTATTAGAACTGTATGTTATGTGTATATCAAACTGCTGGTACAGAAGTGTGTGTGAAGTACTGAGCTTAAAGATGTATCCACAGTGTACGCTACTAGAAAAGAACAGAAATTAATATAAACTATTGTAGCTGTGTAAATGTATAGGTTTCAACAGTGGGAACTGGCACATTGAAGTTTATCTTGCAAAACCTCAGTAAACTGGTTAAAATTTCACTCCCGTAGTCTCCCCTATTTTTCTCTGTCTCTGCTCTTCATTGCAATTAATCATATCTCCTCCACCCTATTGTTTTTAAGCTACAACTCTCTGTATTAACTGCTTCTCCCCTTTCACCTTTATCCTTCATAACTGTCTCCCTTACTGCTCCTGTTTCCACTGTTATCTGAATCAAAACCATCTGCTGTATTTACCTATCTTGCTTGACCTACTTTTTCATTCTACATACTCACTTTAGTATTCAGTATTCTGTCTTGCTTTTCCGCTTTCCCCCATTTTTAACCTCTGCTTTTCTCACACTGTCTTTCCGTTCTCGTTAAACTCCTACCTTTCACCAACTGTTTATGCTGATTTTTCCAGCCTTTCCGATACCCAGTTCTACCGCTCTGTTCACCTTGCTGTGCTCAGGCTCACTTCTCTCCCCTACCCTACCCCATTACACCCACTCCCACCCCCCAACTTCCCCTAATACTCTCCAATCAACTACCTCCTCCTTCTCAATACTGTTAACCATCCACAATTCTCTTCTGTCACTCATTACTTCCTCAGCCTTCTAGTGTCTCATTCATCCACCTCTAACACCTGTCAACCTAACACACATACCCACATTATGTCACCTCTCAAACCAATTAATACAAATATCATCCTTCTCTTTATCACTCCCATTCTTTTTCTAACTACCATAGCAACCTCTCATGTAGGCACTCTCCCCCTCAAACTCTCCTCACCCACTTGCACCTTTCCCCCAACCAACCACTATCACTGTCATTCCTTCTCTATAGCACCATCTCTCTTTATGCATACTAGTTCATCATTACATAAATTTAAACTTTTCCCTCTCCCTAACTCATCTCTCACAACCAAATCTAGATATCATACTCAGAATTGCTTCTTCAACCTCCTCAGAAAAGTAATACTCAGCCTTCTTCTATCTGGTGACATACACCCCAACCGTGGACCCAACCACTGTTCCTCTCTCCCTGTCTACTCCTCACACCTCCTTAACCCCACAACTAATTCTTTTCACATTCCTACATCCACATCCACATCCACATCCACAAAGATCCTAACTATACTATCTTTGAACATTCATAGTATCATGAACAAAATCTCCCCTTTCCATGCTTGGGTCACTACACATTCCCCTGATATTCTCTGCCTCTCTGAAACCTGGCTCAAGCCTCACATTGCTGATATTGAAATTGAAACTTCCTCCTAGATATAATATCCTAAGGCATGACTGTATCAAAAAGAAAGGTGGAGGTGTAGCTATTCTCTGTTCTAACCAGCTCACCCTGCAACCTCTCTCTATCACCCCTCCTGATTTTCATCCTGCTGAAATCCTTATAGCTGTCATTTAAACACACACAAAAGATTTGCTATTGCTTCCATCTATATTCCCCCTGGAAATAATATCCCGACCTTAGAACACTTTCTCTCTTGGATCTCCCAAAATATCACCTATGAGATTGTTATTGTGGGTGATGTAAACATTGATTGGAATACCCTAACGACTGAATGTCCAAACTCCTCCATTAACCTCTTTGGCTTCTCCCGGCTGATCTCAAACCCAACCTGATTAAACAAACACACTAACTATGGCTCCAAACTAGACTAGGTCGTCACCTCCACTCCCAATCTGTACCATAGGTTCATAGGTAGGTACTAGGCTATTGGCCCTAGGGCCTATATAAGCCTAACCAAAAAGGTACCCTGGCTTTTGCCACCCAAGAAAATTATTTTCCTGTGCCCCTGTCAAGCAGAGCCACAGAAGTGATCCCAGGATGAATTTCCTATCTCCTATCCAATCATCAAGATTTTTCTTGAAGAGTGCTAATGAGGAGCTTTGCTTGTTATAGATAGGTAGTTTGTTCCAGAGTATGGGAAGTCTCAGTGATCACCATCCCACCTATATACTTAGACACTCTCCTCAAATACACAAACCCCATCAATTCAAAGACTGCCATAAACTGTCAAACTTTAATCATGACACTTTCACCAGCCTGCACTCATCAATTAACTGGTCCTTCTTCCACAACGTTCCCCTTAAAATGCTGTTCTTGCCTTTAACAATATTTTCCTGGAGACACTCAGTTTCCTAGTTCCTGTCAGGAAACTAAGGATTAAAATTCAATATGCCCCCTTGCTCACACAAGACACCAAAACTCTAATGAGTAAAAGAGATAGTGCTTGGAAAACATGGAACAAATCCAAATCCATCTCTGATCTTCATACCTACAGAGAGCTCCGCAATGTTAACCAAAAAAAAAGTCATCCTTGACAAAGTTTTTACCATAAACTACTTAACAACCCTCATTCTAACCCCCCCACAAAAAAATTTTGGCAATCTGTTAATAAGTTGCTGCATCCTGGGTGCCCATCTCCCCCAATCCCTGCCCAAACAGCTCCCCCTCTGAGACAGCTACACTTTTAAATTCCTTCTTCATCGACTCCATCCGCAACCTCACCAAAACCAATAGTAGTTCCTACCCCTCACCACCTATCACTACCATTTCCCTCACCTTCTCTCTTAAACTAGTCCCCAAATCCTCCATCAAATCACTGTTGTCCAAACATAAAACATGGTCTCCATCAGTTGACAACTTACCCCCTCATTTCCTAAAACTAGCTGCTAATTCTATTGCTTTCCCTATCTTTATACTAATTAGTAGATCCATCAAGGAATGCTCTGTGCTTGATATCTGGAAAAAAATCTGTGTTATACCACTGCATAAATGCAGTGCAGTAACAGAACCCTCTAATTTCAGACCTATTTATATCTTATCTCCCCTGTCTAAAATACTTGAAAAATGTATCCACAACAAGCTTCTTGATCATATTCTTCAAGAAAATCTCTTTTCCCCCACACAACATGGCTTTCAGCCAAAGCACAGTACTGCTACTCCTCTAAGTTCCTTTATTAATACCATCTTAAAAGCACGTGATAATAAATTAGTTTCCTGCCTGTTCCTAGATCTCTCCAAAGCCTTTGATACCATTTCACATAGGGTACTATTATCCAAACGTGCTTCCCTCAACCTCTCTAACTCTACGGTATCATGGTTCACCAGTTACCTCTCAAATAGATTCCAGGCTATGAGATTGCAATCCAACTACACTCCCTTTCTACCAGCACAAACTGGGATGCCCCCAAGGCTCCATCCTTGGGTCCCTACTTTTCAACATCTTTATTAATGACCTCCACTCCTCTTGTCCACTCTCAACTATCATTCAATATGGTGGTGGGATTCTTACCTTGACCCAAGAATCCCACCACTCTGTCGAAAGATGGCTTACTTCCCACCAGTTACTACTGAACCCTAAGAAAACCAAACTCATCTTGTTTCTCCTTACCTCCTTACACCATCACAAAACTCCCTTCGCTGTCTCCTCCCTGAATAATACTATTATCACATCTGAACCCCATATCAAACTCCTTGGTGTTATAATTGATGAACATCTCAGATTCGATCTACACACTCAGCAGTGCATAGAAAAGACCCATCAAAAACTAGGTCTGCTCTATAGACATAAATACCTTACAAATGTTTCCAGACTCTCCCTTGCACAAGGCTTTCTACTCCCCAAACTGCTATACATAGCCCCTATTCTTACACACCTCCAATCTAACATTCTCACTAAACTAGAACTCACCTGTAACAAAATAGCTCGATTTGCCTCCAACCTACCTTACCGCACCCACCATTACATCGCCCTAAGACACCTGCAATGGCTAGAATTCCATCACCAAATCCTAATTCCACAGCTTCTCTTGGCTCATGCAATTCTACATCAACCTTTTTCCTGTCCCACTTTCTCCACTCTCATCCAGTCCTACACTCCCAATTGCTCTCTCCACAGTTCTCAACAAAACCTGTTGCAAGTCTACATGCCCAACAAAAATATTGGTCAACTACTCTATAGCTATTCCATAGTAAATGCATGGAACATACTACCTCAAGAAGTCAGAGGTATCACAGACCCTAAAACCTTTAAAATAGCAATTAAAGACTACTTCCACAAATCATGGACATGTCTCTGCCAAGACCCAACATAAGCTATATTTCTCTAACATAGACTGCTGTCCTCTCAGAAAATACCATACCTGTCCTCACATGGCTCCCTACCTCTTCTCTTTCTTTCTAGTTCTTACTTTCCTTCTTTCTGGTTCTTACTTCACTTACTTTTTCCACTCTATACTAGCTCTAATCATACAATTTAGTACTCTTCTCCACATAATATACTCTTTACCTTGTGCTAGTTCAATATTCTTCTCTCTGTCTTACTGCAACTTGCTTACAAATATATTAAAATCTGGTCACTCTGTCTTCTACATCATTTATTAATACGCAAACTAACCTGTCTTTATCCCTTGTTGATAAATCTTTCAGTTACTTGTACTTTAATATTTACTTCAGAATGTGTTTATCATATATAAACTGAACTAAGTATATACAGAAAATGTTAGTTTTGTATTGTATTATTTTTTTCTGTAGTAACAACTGTCTATCTTAATTAATGTTTAAGTGATTTTATACTTAGAGCTTTTCTCCTCGGGTCTCTGCTAGAAAAGGGCTCTGCAAGCCAGACTAACCCGGTTAACAAATGTCAAATAAATAAATAACTAAATAAAATTTTTTTATAACTGTTAGTTTCAATGCAGCAAGCATGCAGGATGTCTAAAACTAGGGAGCATTCCGCCTTGTCTTGTAAGTGTTTTATTGTTCTATGTCTTCTAGCAGCTGCAAACATCTGAGGGCTATGCATTTTCACAGGGAGATGCTAAATGCTAGCAGTTTCTAGCAATGGTTGTTTCTGAGCCTGGGAACTGAAATCAGGTGACAAAAAGTGATGTCATGCTGCAAGTATCCCAGCAGTAGTATCTGATATTAATTTAAAAACTCTCTGAGAGAGTGACTGTGCATTTTGTATTTGTCTTTGACCTGACAGCATCAGCTGGGAAAAACCCACTCACCACATCTGTCTTACCTTGCAATGAGTAAGTCAGTCTAGAGTATATTCATTTCTTTTAGATTCTGTAAGCAATCTCAACTTTGCAGCACAAGAAATCTGGAAAACGCCAAAGTTTACTGGGGGGAGGGGGTGTACGAAGGCCCAAAATCAGGCACACATTTTAAACATTGCTTGTATAATCTTAGAAAGTTGCTAGAATAAAATATTTTGGTTACCATGCTTTACCTGAACGGTAGAAAGACTAAGCTGTCATTATTTAGTGAATTTAGTTCTCACTGATTTGTCAGAAAAACCATACATCTTAAGAGAAATGGACCAAAAGTGTGAGCTAAACATTCCCGACATTCTGTGAAAATCTGGACAGTTGACAGCTATCGACTCAAGTCCTTGAATCACAGGTGATGGTGTGGCTAGAGAAGTCAGGCTGTTGTTTGTTTTACACAAAGTACAGGGTTTGAGCCTGAGTACTGAGTAATACTAACCACCAGGTACACCTTCCTGGGGTATTTTACAGACACACACATGCACACACACGCACACACACACACACACACACACACACACACACACACACACACACACACACACACACACACACACACACACACACCACTTGAAGAGCAGCAAGAAGCAGCTGCACACACCCCACTCTTGAACGGCAGAAGCAAGAAGCAGCTACACACACCACTCTTGAACTGTAGCGTAATTCTGGCAGCAAAATGCTGTACAGTAAAATCACACACACACAGAATTAAACAGCAGCAATAAGAAGCAGCTCCCTTACTTGAAGCAAGAATAATTCTAGCAGCACAATTGAATGGTAGTAGTATGAAGCAATTGCCTTACTTGCAGCAGGAATAATTCTGGCAGCAAAGTGCTGTATTGTGAAATTTCAAATTGCAGACAGACAGGAAAGAGAGGACATCAGTGCGACAACACACGCACATACATTATGCTACTGGACCAGCTACGGGGACCATTTTTTTAAATTAAACTATTAATGTAAATGTAAATGTGACAGTTCCAAAAGTGCTTCTTGGGTCGGACTCTCTCACCCCCATGTAGCTACACCACTACCTTGGTCCTGGCCATGTACCTGAACTAGTGGCTTCCCCTACTACTGGTGGACTCTGTTGGGGTGGTTTAGGCTGCCCAACATAAGTTCTCTTAGACCCATGAGAAGCACTGGGTATCCCTTTCCTGTGCAGTGATGTCCTGCTCACTAGGTATAGGTCTCCCATTTTCCCAAACTCATCTGTGATATTACATTCTCTGTCTGCTAAATAGATTTTCATGTCCTCAGGTAAATTGCTAAGGGCTTGTTCCTTCAACAAAATGCCTGCCAGATCTTCAAAAGTGGTAATCTGACACCCATTCACCCACCTATGAAAATAAGTGCTTAACTCAGCAATATATTCACGCACACTTTCATCTGCCTTACGTCTGTGCTCATGAATCTTTTCCTATAAGCTTGAGGTGTTAACTTAAAACACTCAAACAATTTTAACAGTATTATAATTTAAGCAATCATTATCAGACAATTTAGAAATAGCATTTACAACTTTACCATGGAGTAAGGGGGTCAGGAACCGTACCCAGAGCCCTTGGTCAACATTATACTGTTTACATACCCTTTCAAACATATGAATAAAATTATCAAAATTATCACCCTCTGTAAATTGTGGAAGAAATTTACTGATCTTTGTTGCTTCTAGGGTTCAGTTACTCCCTTCTCCATTACCTCCATGACACTGGAGAAAAGTCAGCATCTCCTTTTCATGTTGCCTCTGCCTCTCATTTTCTTCAGATTCCAGTCATCTTAGTCTCTCTGCTGATTCTAATGCCATCCAGTTCTCAATTTTTCTGCCTCCAAATGCCACAGTCTCTCTACTGATTCTAGTTCTAATGATTTGGCCTCCAGTTCAAGTCTCTTTAAATCCAGATGGATTTTTAAGTCCTCTGATGCAAAGTTGAACTGTCCATTTTTTGAGAGGTGTACATTCCCAAGGCCAGTCTGGTTGTCCTCCTGGTTGCTGGTCTGTGATACAGCTGTGACTAAGGCTGCAATCATTTCTGCTTTAGACAGGCTGGCATTCCCCAGTCCTTCGGCTTGGCACATCTCAGCCAAGTGGCTCCTTGTTAGCTTGCCATACTCCTCTGCTGACATCCTTGCCTGCTCTCCCTGACTAACTAACAAAAAATAAATAAAACTATTGTGGTATGAAACTCTGAATGTTCACTGTGTGGCTGCTTGAGAGTACAAACACCTTCTTTAGTGACCACTCTTTAAAGACTACAGGAATTCAATACACACACACCACTGAATCCCAATATGTGGATATCCCACCACTGCCAACCAATAAATGTGATGCCCCAACACTGAACCAGTAATCAAGAAGCCTCAATCCTCACCACTGGCACCAATAGGGATGTACACTGAGAGGATGACAAATACACATACAGTATTTCCAAATGCAGCCCTCTGAATCAAGTGTAATTTCCCTTAAGAGAACACAGAGACCACAGTCAGCCTGGGGCTGGTTTCCCCCCTCTTTTCCCAGATCCCCAATAAGACTTCCCACTGGCACAGCTATAGAGTTGAAATCTCAGCTGAGTGGAAAAGCCTAGATCTCCAGCACCCTCTCTATCCAACCAGTACTTTGTGTCACTGCCCAAGTAGCTGATACACACACTCTTGGATATTTGATTTATACACGCAGACACACACACACACACACACACACACACACACACACACACACGCACACACACACACACACACACACACACACACACACACACACAGACACACACACACACACACACACACACACACACACACACACACACACACACACACACACACACACACACCCTGGGAAAGCTGGCACAGGTTTACTAGTTATGCCCCCTTTTGCCCAGACTGTAAGGTAGTTATCACTGCCACCAGCCAGTTCCTTATCAGCTACTTTGAGGCCCTTAACAAAGGGTGTCCAATCTTACTGTGTAATGTTACTATCAATACAAATGGTAGTTTGACCAAGAGCAAGGCTATTAGGAGTGGCCCACACAGTGTCACCAAATAAATATGCAAGTACTCTCAGAACTTAAATAGCTCTACTTAGATCAGCCAAAATGAAATGTTTAAATATATTTAATAATAAATAATAAAAGAACAAGACAATACTAAATATATATTTACAGTGACATCAGAGTTCAAAACCACAGGAAATATTTAAAACAACATTGCAGGACAGTCTCAAATAACTGAAGAAAAAACATCTAAACTATGCTTCACTATATTCCTGACTATATCTAAGAGAACTGTACTGTTCCCTAGAAACTTACTTCAGCAGAGCAAGGCAGATGTGTGGTGAATGGGTCTTCTTGTCAGGTCAAAGACCAAATACAGAATGCTGTGTGTCTCTCTCAGATTAATATCTCAAATATTACTGCTGGGATAACTTGCAGAATGTCTCCTAGTTCCCAAACCCCAAAACAACCACTGATGGCAGCTGGTAGCATTTAGCATCTACCTGTAAAATACATAGACAAGGGCTTTTCCTTAGATCTTTGGCAAATGATGGAAGTCATAAAACAATAAATCACTTCCCAGACAATACAGAAAGCTTCTCAGCACATACATTGTATCTTCTTGGTGCCATAAAGTAATTTAATTTAGCTGTTTTTCTGAAGTTTGCTAGAATGAAGTTAACCTCTTGTATTCCAGTTTCCACTATTAAAATATATACATTTAAACAGTTACAATAGTGCATGTACATTGCTGTTCTATTACAGTAGGGCATGCTGTGGTTACATTTTAAACAGCACCTTGCAAAAACTTTTCCAACACATGTCTCTACCAGCAGTTTGATATACACATGACATACAGTTCTAATACATTTGTACACAGGCATCTTATATGAATCATGTTGATATTCACTAATGACATATAATCATTTACAAACTTCCAGATAGCTGTGCTGGCAATATCTCTTTCCATGACACTGAGAAAAAAATACTGGAAGATTGATTGACTTGATTAATGTTAGTCTCTTTAGCTACCTTGGGTAAGAAGGAAGGATTCGTATGTAGGGTCACTCTGTCTTTATGAAAAATGAATTTGGAAATTTTGCAGAAAGAGCCTGCAGCTCAGACAGCTCCTGGCTGAAGTAATTGGTACTAGGAAGAGATTTCCAGGAGATAAATTTCAGATCTACAGTGGCCGAGGGTTTGAATAGGGGATGGGCTAAAGCTTGCAGAATCAAAGTAAGATCCCATGGAGGCATAGGGTCCTTGACTGGAGGCCGAAGCAAAAAGTTTCTCCTAGAAAAGCCTTACACAATTTTGAACAGGCTAGAGACACTGAGTCAAAACCAAAGTGGAATTTGGAAATGGCAGCAAGTTGAAATTTGACTGTAGAAATTTGACTAGCACCATCTTTGAAAAGGGAAGCCAGAAAGTCTAGTACTACTAAAACCAAGGCGGTAAAGGGATCTATCTGTTTTTGTTCAGCCCAAAAAGAGAATCTTTTCCACTTGCTTTTGTAAATCTTTTGAGTGGAAACTCTATGGGATGAAATCAAAATTTCTCGAAGTACAGCCTGGGAGATATAGCCATCATCAGAAGTGGAGAAACCATGTGGTTAATTTCACCCTTGAATGTTAGGATGCGGATGTCCTGATGGATAAGAAAGTAGATCTGGACTTGGATCCAATTTCATCAGGGAGCAAACCAGATGGGGTCTCTATCATATGTTCGACATTTGAAAACATCGAACGTTAATTTATCGAAATTAAATGTTCGAAGTTTCAAACATCGAACATATGAAAAAAAAAGAAAGGGAACTTACCTGACTGCTGTAAGCAGGGGAAAGCCACGCTGCACCCCCCACACCCTCCACTCTTTAAATATACCAACTCTGAGACCGCACTATAATGCAGTAAAGGGTCTTGGAGTTGGTATATTTAAAGAGCAGGGGGGTGTGGGGGTGCTGCCTACAACAGTTTGTTTTGGGTTTGGGGGTTTTTTTTTAGTACATATGTTCAAAGTTTTATAACTTCAAACATTTGAATTTGATTTTATGATGTTCGAAGTTATAAAACTTCGAACATATAATATAGACCCACCAGATGAGACCACAGAAAGGTGAACCAGATTTGTTGAGGCCAAAAGGGAGCAATGAGGATCACTTTGGTTCGCATCCTGAGAGCTTTCTGCAGGAACTTGGGAATCAATGGAAGGGGAAGAAAGGCATAGAGTAGACTGGAGGGCCAACAGGCACAAGAGCATCCCTGGGGGACTGTCCCTGAGGAGGGATCAAGGCAAAATACTTGCTGTATTTATTGTTGAGAGGGGACACAAAGAGGTCACATAAAGGATAACCTAATTTCTGGAAGATCACATCTGCCATGGACTGATTCAGGGACCACTTGTGAGGCACCAGTAGCACTTGGCTGAGCCTGTCGGCTAGAATGTTGGATTCCCCCAGAATGTGCATTGCTACCAGAAAGCAGTTGGAAAAACTCACCCACTGCCAGACTTTCATAGGTTCAGAAAAAAATAAATGAGCCGACAAACTTTGTGAAACAACAAAACAGCTGACTAGGAGGATCTGACATCAATCCAAAAAGACTGTTCATACTACAAATAGCGATGAGCACTCTTTATTTACAACTAAAGTAATAAAATAATAAAAAAATCCACAAAACAATTGCTTTCATCTCTGAATTTGTGAGACTGTATCAAGATGAATTACGTCAATACACAGATGTCCGTTTTAAAAGTTCATGCCCACAATCAAAACCAATCAGAATACATATCTCATGAATAAACATGAACATTACAACATTCAAAAATGCGCCCATTATGTTAAAGCAATACAGCTTTTAAATACGCTAAAAAGATAAAACTTGTATATAATATACAAAATATTGCCTTGAAACATCTGTTATATAAATAACTTGTGATTAATAAAACCTCATAATATATAAAGTAAAACACAAAACATCCTGAATATAAACAAGTGCAATACAAAGGCAATATGATATAAAACATAAAAACCCACTGGGAACACTCAAATAAAACACAAGAGGTTACTACATGTATGCAAAATCCACCATGCACTTGTTTTGTGGATTTTTTTATTATTTTATTACTTTAGTTGTAAATAAAGTGTTCATCACTAGTTGTAGTACGGATTGGTGTCACATCCTCTGGTAGACTCTCATAGGTTCTCAACACAGGGCATAAGACCTGGTTCCTCCCTGTTTGTTGATGTACTGAACCACTGACATGTTTTCTATTTGGATTGCAATAGTTCCTGAGGAAGAAAGCTGTCTAATTCCTGCAATGCTAGAAGAACCATTCTCATCTTGAGAACATTGATATGCAACTTGGTCTCCTGGGGCATCCACATGCCTTGGATCATCCGGACCAGACAATGCCCACCCCCATCCAAACTGGGAGGTGTCCGTGGTCAATGTGGTGACTGGGGAGGGAAGGACAAATGGTCATCCTTGGGTGATCTCCAGTGAATGGAGCCACCAAAGAAGAGACTCCTTGCACACATGAAACATTTTGATGAGAAGGTTCAAAGGATTCCTGAGAAGAGACCACTGTACCGCCAAGTTCCAGTGAAGATTTCGCATGTGGAAACATGCAATTGGAAGAAGAGTTATGGCTGCTGCTATGGAGTGTAATGCTCAAAGAACTAGAGAGCCCAGGGCTTTTGAAGCAGTCAAGATCTAACTGACATGGGATTTTAGATTCTGATGTAAGGTGAATGTAAGACATCCTTGTATCTAGATGTGCCCCTATGAACCCTATGGTCTGTACTGGATCCAAGTGTGACTTCTGCAAATTAAATTTATTTCCAGTGTAGAGGCTAAGCTGAGGAAGTAATCCCTGGCCTGGAGGAGCAGATGCCTGGTTTGTGAGGTCAGGAGCCAGTCATTCAGATATGGAAATATCTGATACCCTTGCAGTCGGAGATGAGCTGCAACTACCACTAGACATTTGTTGAACCACCTCGGGGCTGTAATGAGACCAAACAGAAGTGCCTGAAACTGGTAGTGACTGGCTCCCTGCCTGAAATGTAGAAAAGGCCTGGAGTACCTGTCCATTTTTATATAGTAGTACAGATCTTTGAGGTCTACAGAGCACATCCAATCACCCATTTTCAGGAGAGATAAGATAGATTGAATTTTGGCCATCCTGAACCTTGTGTGTTTCACTGACTTGTTCAGGGAGGCCAGATCCAAGATAGGCCACAGGTCCTTTGTCCTTTTGGGTACTAAAAATAATCTGGAGTAAACAACCAATCTGACTTGATTGGGGGGGGGGGTACTTCCTGGATGACTGTTTTTTGCAGTAACTTTCTTATTTCTTCGGCTGCATCCTCCCTCTGATTTGATAGAATATTGGGGAGGTGAAATTTGTGTTTATCAATGTCAGAAAAGGGAATGGAGTATCCTCTGGATATGATCCTTAGCACCCATTTCTCATTTGTGATGGCCTCTCAGGCTTCTGGGTGCAAGGAGAAACATCTTCTGATTTCTTCCAGAGGAGAGCAGTCGGGCAACAGTTCAGGATCACTGGAAGGGTTTGTCCAGAGGAAGTTCCCATGTCCCATGATTTTGCAGACCCCCTTGGCCACGTGGGCAACGTCTACCATTCTGAACATATTTCCCTTTGCCTCGGGGGGAAAGTCTCCCTGCATGTCCTGGAAAGGGCCCTGTGACTTCCGAAACCACAAGATCCATTGTGGAGTGGAAAAATGGATCCCGATGGCAGACAAGGTCTTATTATCTTTCTCAATCTGGGTTAAAGTGTCACATACTGTGGGCCCAAACAAGGCAGAGCCATCAAAAGGGGCATTAAAAAAGGACTGTTTGAAAGGCTCCACAGAATTGCACAACCTCATCCAAGCAAGGTGCCATATGGCAATGCTGGAACCATCCATCCTTGAGGTACTCTCAGCAGTGTGAGAGATAAGCATCATGGAGACATTGACTAGGGAACGTAGGGTGGACCGCGCAGAGGAAGCAGACTCCTGTTCTTCAGTAGGCCTGGGCCCAGGGACTGAGCTAGAAAGTTCCTTAACTAAATCCCTCTGTAGCTGGGTAAAATGGGATAAGTAGTTCAACATGCGAAGTGCAACGGTAGATGAGGCATATACTCTTTTTCCAAATCTGTCCAACTCCTGGGTTTTTCTATTTGGGGGATGGACAGAGGAGCTTTCCTGTGCCAGCTCCTTCTTGGTAGCTGCTACCACAACCAAGGCATTCCTTTGGTCTTAAAGGGTTTGTCACCTGGAGCACTTAAATTTTGTCAGCTCATTTAGGAATCGATTCCACTGTATTCTAGCATCAGAACCATATTTCCACAGGTTAATGTGGGTTCCCATTAGATGACCGAAGACGCATTATATCGAATGCGTCTTGGTCGAACTTAAAACAACAAAAACGCAAAATATTGAAGCGGCTTTTAAGCGAATTCTTTCCCAGGGAAAGAATTTGCTTGGCCACTTCTGTTACTTTGCTGTTTTCGGCACTGTAGTGCGATCTTGGAGTTGGTATATTTAAGTAGGGGTGTAGAGGCAAAGCTCCCCACTTTATATATTATTTCAAATTTTTTTTTTTGGAACAGCGATTTTTTTTTTCCCTTGGAAAAAATCGCTGTTCTGAGCTTTCGAGATTGTAAGCTTTCGCTTACAAGGGTTCGATTATTCATCGTTCGCTTTTTTAAGCGTTTGATTATATAGACCCGTTAATGCAATGAAGTGGACAACATCAGATCAGATAGTTCATGCACGTACCAAAATAATCAGGATTTTCTCAGGAAAATATTGGTCTGTCTACAGACAGCAAATAAGAAAAAAAACACTGCAGGAAAAACAATTTCAGAAAAAGCAGTGGCAATGGAAAGCCAAACAGCAGCATCATGCACATTCTCAACATGACAGGCATTATAGTAGCAGCAAAAACTGACAGGTCTGTTATCACCTTTTGCATCTTTCTCTTCAGTCTTGATTCCTAAAAGAATGTTTTTCTCATTTTTTTTGCCACATTGGCATCAGCTGATCTCAAATCAAGTGCCAGTGCTATCAGGTTACGCGACAGAATGATTCTGTGTTTCAGTTTCAGTTTTAAATAACCATACTGCAAAACATTACATTTGCTTAACCTCAACCTACAATTCAAAAACTGCTGAGTATTCTGGGAAATTAACCCATTCCTGGGAAAGAAAAGGGAAAACCTTGCCATCTCTTTTAATGGTAAATGTATTTAATGTGGTCCTGGATGTGCAATATGCTTACCTACATGTATCCATCCACAAAGCTCATATGATAATTTCCCAAGTTGCACACTGGGACTCCCTTTTATTTATGTATTTATTCATTTAACTCTATATCAATTTAGCAAACTATCAGTCCACAAGACAATTTTCAGGTTTTATGGGATTTATTTAATTTAATTTCTTTGACTGACAGTAAATAGTAACTAATGCTTACACAATGCTATCTAGCAAACTCTATACCAAATGCACACACTACAGCCTCAGATGCTTCTGACAAACAACCTCTCCACACCAACCTCCTCAAATCAGACTAAGTGCCTCTGAACCTCTAACCTTATTCTCATGTGTTTATAGGAGATCACTAGGCTAATGGCTTAAGAGCCCTTACAAGTCTAGCCAAAATAACCCAATTTTACCCAATATATGTTTCCTAGAGGCAAGGGAATGGCATGGGTTTTTGCCTATACCTGGAGTATCTTACAGATTGCCCCTGTCTGTAAGGGGCATAGTGCTACCTCAGGAGTGAATTGGCGATTCCTCATCCATTGATCTAAACTGCATTTGTAGAAGGCCAGGGAAGAGCTCTGCTTAACATGAATAGGAAGCCTGTTCCAAAGAAGGGCAATCTCTGAGATACAAATCTGTCTCTCTAGAATGTTTTGTTTGAGTCACTGACTACATTTAGATCCTTAGATTGGGTGATCCTCATGCTGTTTGATTTGTGGATGTATAGCAGCTCCATCAGAGGTGGATTTGTGAGTGCCTTGTACATCAGGCATTGGTCACCCCTTAACAGTCGGTAGGAGACAGAGTAAAGGGACAGGGCTTTTAGTCTATCCACAAAGGACATGTTTATACCCTGTATTTTCTTTGTGAGGAACCTCTGAGGTCACTCCAGCTGCTGCAAGCGCCTAGTCAAGTATATGCCAAATGGCGCAGTGCACTCGATTATTGGTTTAATGAGGGCTAAGTACAGCGGGATTATAATTTTCTTGTATCTGGATACCATAACTTTACTTATAAGTTGTGCCACATAGAAGGACTTCCTCATCACTGTAGACACATCGTAGTCAGGGTTCAGGTTACTGTCTGTGTACCTAGATCTGTCACCTCTGAGTCTACACTTAGGGGTGTACTATTGATGTTGTAACTTGCAGGGATATTTGACTTCCCAAAGGGTATGATAATGCACATTTTCTCGTTTAGTTTTAGGCTATGGTTCTGGCAGCAATCATTTGTTTGAGCTAGATCCCCATGAAGGATATCTAAATTGTTAGGGGGGGGGTTCAATGAGTGCCCCCAGCTTGCAGTTGTTGACAAACGTTGTCATCCATAGGCCTTCCACATTAGCCTTGACTTCAGAGAAGTATATTCTGAACCGGAGTGGTCCCAGCACTGAGCCCTGTGGCACACCATTGGTTAGTAGCCTCTTGCTGGATCTGGATTCACCCCACTTTAACCACACGTGTCCTGTCCATGAGCCACTTGGCTATCTATCAGGTAATGCAGGCATTTAAGCACAGTTTTGTGAGTTTATTTAAAACACCCGAAAGGGGAATTATGTGAAATGCCTTGAAAAGGTTGTGGTAGGCGGTATGTACTGTTTACCCTCATCTATGGCCTTAGTGACTTTCTCAAAGAAATCCAGCAGATTCAGTAGGTGTGTCCTGCCCTTGACAAAGCTGAATTGGGGCAGGTCAGGTGTTTGGGTGTTTCTTATATCATTTATCAGGTCCATGATTATTTTTCTAATCTCCTTAAGTATAAGACTAGTCAAACTTATGGGTCTGTAATTTCCTGGGTCCTCCTTTATGCAGAGAGGTGACTGTTGCTGTCCTCCATTGTATTGGGACACAATGCCAGTCCCAAGGCTGTGGTTAAATAGAGATCTTAATGGTCCTGCTACAGTCATCCCTCTCCATAAAGGGGGAGTGACTACAGACCTTGGGAATTATCTCCCCATTAGCCTGATGAGCCTGATACGTAAAGCTATGGAGCGCATCATCATGGACCTGATTAGCAAAGATATAGGAACTCTCCATACTCTAGACCCTATGCAATTTGGCTTTGTGAAAGGGAGATCATGCCTGCTCAACTTGGCTGACTTCTTTGAGTCAGTCACCAGGGCTGTGGATGAAGGTAAGGCAGTGCATACAGCCTACCTCGATCTGGCCAAGGCCTTTGATACCATTCCTCACTCTGGAAATATTGATAAACTCACCAAACTAGGCATCAACCCCTATATCACTAGGTGGGTTGCAAATTGGCTCACAGATAGAACACACAGTGTGAAAGTACCGGACTTCAAGTCAGGCTGCCCACCAGTCATGAGTGGATTCCCACAGGGATTGGTCCTTGGTCTTCTCCTGCTCAGCATGTACTTCTCAGAAGTCCAAGCCAACAAAAAGGGACTCTAGCTGACCAGGTTCGCAGACATTATTGACTCCCCAAGTGATGCAGACATCCTACAGAAAGGCCTCACTGAAACGAATGACTGGTGTCAAAACCATGGCCTTAAGCTTAACACCAAAAAATGCGTCAACATCCCCTTTGGTAAAACTCAGTTCCCACTAATTACCACATCGATGGGAGCTCACTGAACACTGAAGGTGTTATAAGAGATCTGGGGATGCAGGTTGACAGCAACCTCTCCTTTGACCACCAGATTGCCACTGTAGTCAGAAAGTCCTTCTATGTGGCACATCTCATTACCAAGGGTTTTGCATCCAGGAAGAAAGAGGTCATCATCTCTCTCTACTCTTCCCTCATTAGACCAGTCATCGAGTATAATGCCCCATTTGGCATGTACCTCACTAGACACCTGCAACAGTTGGAGAGGCCACAGAAATACCTCATGAAGAGAATCCTAGGCATTAACACATGTCCTACATGGACAACTGAAAAGACTCCAGCTATTCTCTGTCTCATATCACCTACTTAGAGGCGATCTCTGCCTGACTTATAAAGCCATATCTGACCCAGCTCTGTTAGAAATGCTATATCTAAAGAAATCATAATCCCTCCGCACCACACACTCCAGAGACCTCAACCTCATTACCACAATCAACAGAACATGCTGGTGGACAGGTTCCTCACCCAGAGACTGCCCATGCTCTGGAATAGACTTCCCATACATGTCAAGCAGAGCACCTCGCTGTCCCTCTTCAAGAGAAATCTTGATGAGTGAATGGGTAATAGAAAATTTACCCCGGGGATCAGTCCAGTGGCTCTACTTGATAGAGGCACTGGGAACTAATGTTGGGCAGCATGATGCCAGGGCACTTCTATGGGCTAGGCTTGTAAAGGCTCCAGGGCCATTAGCCTAGTACACACCTATGAACATATGAACCTATGATGAGTCCTGATTTGAGCTGTTTTAAGAAGCAGCTTGGTATATCATCAGGCCCGATTGAGGCCATGTTTTTAGCTTTAGAGATTGCAGTGGTAACCTGTCCTTTAGTGATAATTGTTGGTGGAGTGGTGGAAGGTATTTCATGGGGGATAACTGGGGGTGATGGTGAGGTGGAATTTTTGCTGAATTTGTCAGCCAGCAGATTTGCTGTATCTTCTGGCTGAGTATAGGTGATGCCATCTACAACTAATTCCACACATTGTTAGGTGTTGTTTTTAAGACTGCGGATATAACTGAAAAATACTTTATGGTTATCCTTAGCTTTGGAGGCTATTTTTAACTCAAAGTCTGGTTTCACAGACTTATCTAGTTCCCTGATTTGCTTGTTTAGACTAATAAGGGACTTTTTGCTCTTTTGTACACATTTCCTCTTACTTCTAGACAAGACTTTCTTTATTTTTCTGTAAAAATTATTAATACAAGGGGTTCACTAGGGTGGCTTGTTTTTGTGGTTTGACAGGTTTATTTTGGTCTGGTACTGTCATTTCTATACAGTTGTTTATATGGTTGTACAAGGCTTTTGTGTATGCCTCTGCTTAGGTTTCTGTGTTTTCTGGATTTGGGAGAGCTTTGAAACTAGCTATGCCATGTCTTAATATGGATAATTTAACTTAGAGAAGTTCTTAAAGTTTTTGGGGTTAGGTGGGTTTACCTTTATTTTAAGAGAGACTGCTTTGTGATGTGATCTTACCACTGAGGACATCCCATGGGGTGTGGTGGTGATGCAGCACTCCCTTATATTTGTGACAACCAGATCTAGTATGTTTGTTTCCCTAGTGGGAGTGCAGAGTAGCTGCTCCAGGTCATTGAATTTGCAAAGTCCTGAAATCTTTGGGCCTGCATTTTATTGGTCGTGTATGCTTCCCAATAAATGGCGGGGTTGTTAAAGTCATCCACAAATATGGTGCTGGGTTGGATGGTGAGTGATTCTAATAACTTCAGGTATGATGTGTGAGTTTCCTTGTTCATAATGGGGGACCTACTGCTAGCTAGAATATGGTAATGGATGTTCTCCATGGTTAGTTGGACATGGAATACCTCAAGCATGTCATATTGTTTGACCAGTCTTGAGTGTGCTTATCTTTTATGTAGATAGATACACCTCCACCTTTTGCTCTTTCATGTTCAGTAGATGGTCAGAACATTTGAAAGGCATTATAGTCACGCACTGCGAGAGTGTTTTCTATGGCTTTTTACCATGTTTCAGTAGCTGCACATATGTAAGCATTCTCCATGGTGAGGAGAGCTTCTAGGGAGTGCAGTTTCTTGTTGAGACACCTAGCATTGAGCAGTAACTCCTTTAGATGGTCTTGAGTAGCTTTTGTTATGTTGGAAGGTTTTTCTGTTTGGCAATAGCTAAAAAGGCAGTATAGGGGTGGATAATGTTTTGGCCAATATCCAATGGCCTAGAGGTGACAACTGAAGACCAGCAAAGCAGGGTGGCTTGTCAACCATGTCCTCCCAGGCTGACAAGCAGTGGCTTAGTTCAGTATCACTTACAAGCATGCAATGTACTCTAGAGCTTACTTATCTCTACACAAACCAGCCATAGATAAATTTTTTTTAAATATTTAATAATAAATACTTAAAACACAAGACAATACTACTACACCACAGTGCTATTTAAGAGTTCAGAGATCACACAGAAACTTAAAATAAATCAGTAGTACAGTACTCACATAACAGAAAAACACTTAGTTCTAAACTTTCTAATTTCTAGCTATGTCTACAAGAAAACACACTTCTAAGATAACTTACTGAAGACACAGGCAGAGTGCTGATAAGTTGGATATCAAGACAAATATGTTCAATAATTTCTGGTTCTCACTGTTTAAATTGAAACTGCAGTTCTGCTAAAACATTACATCATTTGTTTACACTTTCCTGGTTCCCAGGCCACACCAAAACTGCATTTACATTATTTTACAATTAGAGCAATAAAGGACATTCCATATGTTAATTCTGGTCATTAACTTTAGCCTTAAAACAACTGGCAGGATGCTTACTCCAGACTCATTGATTCCAAATTCTAACTTCAAAGGAACAGACATAAAGTAAATTTAATTTCAAAGGACCAATAAGAAATGCTTGACTTAGTTTTCCTTACAGCAGATGGCAATGTTGCCACATTGTTGAAACAGCATTTCTTTACATTTAAGACACAAGCCTGTATTTTATGTTTATATTTACAAATGCCAGAATTATATATCAAATTCTATTTGACTAGGCTGGCAGCCTTCGCCCCTTCTCTACCAGTCTTCACACTAGGCATCTGTATATTTATTCTTTTCTAGTAAAATACATACAAGTCCTTCAAATCGATGTTCTGAGATGTCGATGGGGCCTTCCTCCACACTGTAGTCTCACAAAGAGATAGGCAGTTTGAGTGTTATAGAAGCTTGCATGTAATTTCAACTAGATAATTGACAACCGGTGATTAAATTCTAACCAAGTTGGGCTTGAGACGTATACAAGGTGATGTGACATCATGTGGTGACCAGCAGCATTCATGGAAATTTAGTTATATATTTAAGTCTGTTAGCGTGATGACTGTATACTGCTTAAAAGTATGAATCAGGCGTTATGTCTAAAACTGTGCAAGAGGAATGCCTGAACTTTGAAGAATCCACCAAGCTTTTGATTAACTCTGGTTATTACGCTACTAACTTGATTGACAAAGCTAAGATGACACTCAGTGAACCAGCCAAGGAGTTTGGTGAGCTGACTTTGTAGTGGTAGATAGGCCTATGGAGAAAATGCAAAGACGTAAATCTGAAGAAATCTGCAGATGGAATTTTGATGAGCTGACTTTGCAGTGGTAGGTAGGCCTATGGAGGAAATACAAAGATGTAAATCTGAATGAGTCTGCAGATGCTCAGTATCAATTAGGTTACAACAGGCAGTGCTATCAAGTACAATATTTTTTTAATATCAATAACCTTGCTTTGGCTTTACTAACCTTAAGGTGCACTCCCACAGCATTGAACCTTAACTGCAAGGAATGGTGTTTGTATTGCATACTGGAGTTTATATCAACTGAATGATCAGCATTTGACTGCTGGATTTCCATCTATAACAGCCTATCTTGATAACATTTTTGAAAAGGACCTTTCAGCTCCATCCATCCAAATATCCATCCAGAACTCTGGTCTTCAAAATAATTCAGTGGCATCTATTTTAAACTGGAATTGTGTGAGTAAACATTGACTCTTTCTACTTTTGAGACTATTAATACAGAATACTGTTGAATACCTTCAAATACTGGCCAAGACTCTTGCCACCCCCATAGTGCCTTTTTTAGGCAAGGCTCAAAAGACAAACCCACCACCGTAAATAGCACAAGTAACAAAAAACTGAAGGTAATACTACTCAATGCCAGAAGTCTAAACCTCAAAATGCATGCACTCGAGGCACTCCTCAGTATGGAGAAAATCGATATATGTGCAGTAATAGAAACCTGGTTTAAGGTTCCAGAGAGCACCCCAGCACTACCAGGCTACAACTCATACCATACATTCCGGCCACAGAACCCAAACCGAAATACAAAAGGCGAGGGCGTATTCATATTCATCAAGGATATCCACACCTCCAAGTTAGTGGCACAACACAATGCTGCATAGATCATCCACGTGCAACTAACAATGGGCAAAACTGAAATTCAAATTGTAGCTTGCTACAGATCACCCACCATGTCCCAGGACCCCCAGTCCGCGTTTCTGGAAACACTGGGAAACATAAAGGTCCTACCAAACACCCTAATATTGGGTGATTTCAATTACCCAAACATTAACTGGGAGAACTACTCAAGTACTAACTCCCTTGCCCAACATTTCCTAGAATCTATAAACTCAAAGGCCCTGGTTCAAATGGTCAACACTCCCACCAGAGGTGACAACATATTGGACCTGCAAAAATGAAGAATAATCCGTTTATTATATTAAACTTAATATAATAAATGGATTATTCTTCATTTTTGCCTGCCAATTTTGTTGATTTTGGAAGTTTTCTTTTGTGTTTAACATATTGGACCTGGTCATCACCAACATGGACGACCAATGTTCTACACCGGAGGTCAACCCCTCGCTGGTTAGATCTGACCATAAACAAATCACTTTGGATATCCACATTCCACCCCCACCCCTGGACAAGAAAACCACCGTGAAAAACTTTTCAAAAGCAAATTTCACGTTACTTAAGACCGAGGTGGAAAGTTTCAAAGCCCCCATGCTGAAGGATAATGCTGTCTAAGCTGCAAAATCCTTTACTAATGCATTCTACGGGCACCTACAAGAATGCATGGATCATGCCATCCCAAGCAAAACCAAGACTCACTCCTCCAAGAAAAGGAAACCAGTCTGGTGGACTCCTGCCATAAACAAGCTATACAATAGAAGGAGGAAACTAGTACAGAAAAGAGTAAAATCCCAAGAAGGGAAGACATCCCTGATCAGTATCAGCAAGAAACTATGATCCCTCATAAAATCATCCAAGGCGAGCTTTGAAAGAAAAATTGCCAAGGACTCCAAAGATAACCACAAGGCATTCTTTAGCTATATCAAGAATCTAAGTGGCAATGCTCAGATCTGTTAGTGCAGAATGGCACAAAATACACTGAACCAACCAATATCGCCAACATCCTGGCAGACAGGTTCAGCGCAAACTTCACCTCCCTCTCACTCCCAAAAGGGCCCATAACCATACCAGAAGAATGTAGAGTCCCTGAAATCACAGACACTCAGGTTAAAACAGCCCTCTCCAAAGCCAAACACACAACATCAATGGGATCAGACGGTGTCCCAGGCTGCATCCTACACGAGCTCAAAGATGAACTAACCCCTCACCTAAATACACTGTTCAAACTCAGCCTCTCCACAGGCTACATACCCATAGAGTGGCGCACAGCAATGGTTATTCCACTCCACAAAGGCGGAGCCACAACAGACCCTGGGAACTATCTCCCTACAAGCCTGACTAGCTTGGTCTGCAAGGCTATGGAGCGCATCATCATGGAACTCATTAACAGAGACATTGGGAACCTCCAAACACTGGACCCTACCCAGTTCAGCTTTGTTAAGAACAGATCATGCCTCCAAAACTTGGTGGACTTCTTTGAGACAGTTACCAATGCTATAGATGAGGAAAAGGTGATACACACAGCCTACCTATACCTCGCTAAGGCCTTTGACACTATTCCCCATTCTGGTATTATAGACTAGCTCACCAGCCTGAACATAAACCTCTACATCACAAGATGGGTTTCCAATTGGCTCACGGACAGAACCCGCATGGTGAGAGTTGCAGGAGCTAGGTCCAACTCTAAACCGGTTACAAGTGGCTTTCCCCAGGGCTCAGTCCTAGGACCCCTCCTGTTTGGCATATACTTCTCAGAGGTACAGGCAAGCACAGGAGGACTATGGCTGACCAAGTTCGCAGACGACTGCAAACTAGGGGCTATAATTGACTCTCCAGCTGACACAGACATCCTCCAAAAGGGTCTCACTGAGACCTGGTGTCAAAATCATGGCCTCAAGCTAAATGCCAAAAAGTGCAGAGTCATCCCTATTGGAAAAATCAAAGTACCCACAAACTACCACATAGGTGGTAGTCCCCTAAATACGGAAGACGTAATAAGGGATCTGGGGACCCAAGTAGATAGTAATCTCACCTTTGATAATCACATTGCCAATGTGGTTAGAAAATCCTTCTATGTGGCCCACCTAATCACAAAAGGGTTCACATCCAGATCAAAAGAGGTTGTTGTGCCCCTCTACTCATCACTCATCAGACCCATCATAGAGTACAACACCCCATTTGGGATGTACCTTACAAGACACCTGCAACAGCTGGAAAGACCACAGAAGTACCTCACCAACAGGATCACTGGCCTCAAACAGATGCCCTATGCAACTGAAGAAACTCCAGCTGTACTCACTTGCATACCGTCTACTCAGAGGTGATCTCTGCCTGACATACAAGGCCATGTCCAACCCAGAATTGATGGACATGCTCCACCTAAAGAAAACCTTATCTCCTCAAGCCAAACGCTCTAGGGATCTAAACCTCACCACAACAATAAATAGGATGTGCTGGAGGGATAGATTCCTGTCCCAGAGACTTTCCATGCTTTGGAACAAGATCCCAATCTACATTAGGCAGAGCTCCTTGCTAACACTCTTCAAAAGAAACCTTGATGAGTGAATGGGAACAGAAAGTTTACCTCGGGGATCACTTCAGTGGCTCTGCTGGTCAGAGGCACAGGGAACTAATCTAAGGGGGCGGCGAAAGCCAACACATTCTGGCTAGGCTTATAAATGCCTTTGGGAAGATAGCCTAGTACCTACCTATGAACCTATGAACACCTCAAATACCTTTCCTGAATAAAAAATCATTGATGCACTCACTTCAGATGGAATGATTTCTAAATTATAAGCCTTAATGTGCATATAGTTTTTCTCAAGGACAGAGTGCCTTTGAGAACAAATTCTTCTTTTCTTACTATTACCCAATCTGTGCAGCTTGCCTATCTTCGTTCCTAAACAGGAGCACAAGGGTGAAATAAATCTGAATACACTGGATGTGTTGAGGTATCTTAGATTCTACAATGAGAGGACTAAGCCAAAGAGATTATCAGCTGCTTGTCATTTTTGAAAGGGAGAAGAAATAGTAGGCTAATTGCCAAACGGAGCCTATTCTAATAGTAAGCTTACCACATTATGTCTTTTTATAAAAAATGCAATACGATTCTGACATGAGAGGTTAGTGTCTAAACTCTGAGGTGAGCAGGTAGCACTACAACCTTCAGAGGCTGCTACTTTGGCATCCATTCACATAATCTCCAAACATAATGAAGTGGATGCTCAGTAGAGACCTAAATGTTGGGAAGTGTGGGGTTGGGCAATGTCTCCCAAATAAAATGTGTCTGTAGGAATTCCGGACCATAAAAGGATTGTGTATGGGCTGCTTTTATCACATTATATAAAATAATGCATAAGAGATGTATAAGGAATCAAGGGAGCAATGACTTACAAGTTTCTGCAAAGTTCTTTGCAAGAGAAGGAGGAAATAGTTTCAGGGAGTTCAGAATAACCTGTAGTGGATACTAACAAAATGAACTTTTAGTGCTCTGAACATAATGTACAGTCCAGGTGCACCATTTGACTATACGATATTGCTGGCAACATTGCCAGGATGCAGGCAGAAAGGCAAACTTCTCTGGTGTGTTCCCAATGCCATGTAGTAATCCATCATGAAAAGACAGAATTAACATATTCAGTGAGCATCTGTGGGATTCATGCTGTGAGAAGGATTTATGAATAGTAAATGGCTAAGTGAATTTATAGGGAAAACAGAAGCTATATGCTCTTGGCTCTCTGCATTTAAGTGTAGATGGGAAGAAAAGTCCCAAAGCTGGATTTGAGAATATATACATTACAAGAGAACTCATAATAAATTGAAATGGGGATGAAAGAAGCATGATTAGTGAGAAAGGAGAACACAAGGATGGAAACAGAATAGGATAATAAGTGGTAATGTACAGAACAAAGGAGTAGTGATGAGCAGTGGGTTTGCAGTGACAGGAGCATAAAAAAGAAATGAGTCCACTACATATTTGATTAGAACAAGGAGTTTCAGACATAGTGGACATAACACAGACATAGCCAGAGATATAGATTTCTGAATTTTGGACATATGGAAGGGAAAATAATAGCAAAGGTGATAAGATGGCATTGTACTTCAGAGATGGGACATAGTCCAATCATAATGATGAAGAAAATGACATTCTGGTCAGGAGGCTGCAGAGAAAAATGGGAGTCCTTGATATATAACTGTAATGTACAGATTACCATTATACAGAAATGAAGACTGAAAAGCCCAACCACAGAATACTGTTTGGGCAACAATAAGCAAGACAGTGCACAAAATCAAATCATAATCTTTCTGCAATGAAGTAGGACACCCCCCATCTAGCGTTAGTAGGTCGAGAGAAACAACAGAAGTATTGGTGCAAGCAGTACTTGAAGGGATACTAAGGTAAAGGAATGCCCTTAACCTAGTCTTAATCAATGCAGATGTGATGATGGTGGCTGACGCTGCCACTGCCAACAATGACCCATGGGTGCCAGCACCATAGTGTGAGGGGGTTGAAAGCCCCCCTCACTTTCAACAGCTGCCCAATGTGCCCTCAAACTGCCACTGGAGCAGTGATTGGACAGAATCATTCACATTGGCATTTCCAAGGTAACCACAAGCAGAGGCAGCTGGAAAAACATGATTTGAATAATAAATCATCTTCTCCCAACTGTCCAGCCTTACAGTTACAACGGAAATGCCTATGCGAGTGTTTCTTGAGCATACCGATCAACTACTTTCACCAAGAATTTTGGATAAAGCCAAAAATAACAGGGAAATGAAGGCTCAAAACCAGGGATAATTTTTTAATCATTACTTATTCATTTAAATTTTTGACAGAACAGGTTTTACATCAGCAGGCATTTTCTGAACAATAAAAGTATGAAACTTCAATATCTGGCATTAGTGACTGACTGTAACCATCTGCATACCTCTCAATTTTTGATTAGGAATTTGGTGACAAAGCCAAAAATAATGGGGGGGGGGATAATGAGCCAAAATCAGGGACAGATTTTAAATATTGCTCTTATAAACCTAGGAAATTGTTAGAGCAACATGTTTTGCATTAGCATGCATTTTCTGAAGTATATAAAGTTTCAGACTTCAATGTTTCATTATTTAATGAGCACAATTTTCAGTAGTTCACCAGAAAACCCACAGATTTTTTGAGGAACAGACTAAAAATATGAGGCAATAATCTTGACATTCCAGGAAATTCTGAAGACTTGAAAGGTATGATCCTGAGTGATTTACCATAAAATCAAATATTTTACGAGTAACAGGACAAAAATATGAAGTAAAATCAGGGATGTTCTGCAAAAGTCTGCAGTTTGTTTACTGATTGATTGCAGTTTGTTTACCAAATAGGTGGGCTGGTCTATTGACCCTTTTCAAACACAGCCCTGGGTCAATAGCAGTACGGACAACACTTTACAAAAGTACAATAGACATTATATTAATGTACGTACTTTGTACAGTTGAGGTATGTCCTACAAGTAAAGTTTAATTTCCATGAGTTAGTGCAGACCTGTATATTTACTACCTTTCATCCAGTGAGTACCAGGACAGGCTTTCACTCTCCTTGCTAATATCCTGTTTTAGGCAGAATTTCCCACAGATGTACATTTCATTGGAGCTAGACTGACTTACAACAGTAATCATTTTTGCAGTATTCAGTTATTCATTCATTCCCTTACACTCACTTTATGCTATTCAGGATCATTATGGGTACAAGCAGAGATTTCCTGACAAGGTATGGAGTAAGCCATAAAACCAGTTAAAACTCATAGATATTTGAAGGTCAACAGATCTTATGTCCGTTCATGCCTTGCCAGCACCTTAGGCAGTACCACCTTTTGTTCAGGAGGGCCATACCAGTAAAACTTGACAAAATATGTGGACACCCATTTAGTCACTAGTTTATGTTTAAAGTAAAACAGAGAATCGCACTGCTTAACATGCAGTGGAAGTTTATTCTAAAGGTATAGGAGGTGCTGCCTCTCCACTGGGATGCATTTATCTGTTGGTGAAGATTTAGGTCCCTTGTTTTAATACTGGTGGAGATATTAGACATGAAGAGAAACAGGAGGTCTCTAATGGTGCAGTAAGCAAGACAGCTGGCCTGATCAATGCTGACTATAAGGGAATGATTATCTCTTTATACCATGCTGATATCCCCTTGGTAATTAGGCTGGCTAAATAAAAGGATTTCCTGACAGCTGTTGTTACATGATGGTCAAAAGAGAGGGAGCTATTAGCCCAGGTTTGTAGGTCTGACAAATTGTTCTTTTTGCACTAGTGTGTTGGCTATACAGTTTGATGAAGGGAAGGGTTGTCTACCAAAAATGACACTACACTTTTTTAGCAGCTAGTTTGAGCTCATTTTTAGTACAGCCTGGGTTTATTAGGGAGAATTAATTCAGAAGAGTTTGGGTATCATCAGGTTACTTAACAACAGCCTCCAGTTTGCAGTCATCGGCAAACTTTGGTAAACCAGCGGTCTTGGCTCTCAACTTGGAGATCTGAGAAGTAAATGCCAAAATTGAAGACCCCAGCATGGAGCCATGTGGGACACCACTGGTCACTTTCATACTTACTGATGAGACACTTGCACCTCACATTGTGTGGGTTCCGCTTTTCGGTCAGTTTGCTAACCATCTTACCACATACTGGCCCATTTTAAGTAATTACATTTTGGATGATGCCAACATGAGACATGGTGTTGAATACCTTCTCCAGGTTAAGGTACACCACTATAACTCTTTTGAAGGAGTTTACTAGATTAACTGGACTGTATCTACCATTCACAAAGCCAAACTGCTGCGGCAAATCAAACAAGAAATTTAATATCACAGTTTTTGAAGTTAGTTATGATACACCCCATGGTTTTGCAGATGACCCATGTAAGGCTGCCAGGACTTCAAATAACTAGGTCAGTTTGTAAGGCCACCCTCATGAAGGGGCTTCACCATTCATCAAGGACAAATCCAGTGGCTAGACTTAAGTTAAACAGCTTGAGAAGTGTCTACAAGGGCATGTTTAACACTATTAAGCAACCAGTATGTGATACGTAGTAGTAAATAAAGATACAATCAAAATGATTGTTGTATACCAGAAGTATGACAAAAACAAGCATATTGCAGTTTTTTTTCTTATTCAGGTGCTATAGTGTTATAATTTTTTTTATAGAAAGTAATAAACCTTGTTGATACGCTATGTGATGTACTTAAATGGGGTAGTCTCTGGCAGTACTGAATATTTTGACTCTGGCATTTGCTGAAATGAAACGCTTGGAACAGGATTTTACGGGCTTCTTACTGTCCCGTCCCCTCAGTGTTCCTCTACCCCCCCCCCCCATCCTGGCCTTGCCACAATATTTAGATAATTTTTTTCTTGTTTTCTTACACTTTTTTGCACACCTCTGATTTTTCTTGCATTGTTTCAATATAGCCCAACTGTCCACAATTACACCACAATAAATAAGGAGAAAGTAATCAAATTACGCCTCTCAGCCCCCCCCGGAGCCATTAAGTTCTAGGTGCTCTGAGTTACATTTTAGAGACTTTTTTAAAACTTTTTCAGACAAAGATGGCCTGAACAAAAATTGTGCTAAGGTAAGAACTCCCTAAATGGTCATGACTGCAGTGTAATAACTGTAGAGGAAATAACAGAATTAAGCTGATAGTCTGGAGGATGACTGGGCCTCAGAAGGCATGGGATTCTAGATGATGTGAGGTATACTTCAGAGATTTCCACCAGCCTTTCATTACAGTTATGGCCTGGACAAAAATTGTGACTAACTTAAGAAATAGAATCTTATTTTTTCTTTCAAGGAAGAAATAAACTATTCCCAAGGCTTAATGATCAAATTTGACAAAAAGTAGTTCCCAATAAACTGAGAAGATAAATGCTTGCAAAAATACATGAGTCATATCGAAAAAAATGTTGTCGCCTTCTATGTAACCCTCTTATGTTCGACTGGGATGAAAGTGAATGGATAAATGGCCTCAGCTGTATATTTCAACTTGCTGCTATTTCACATCATACAGCTTGCCTTTTCACTCCCACCCCTAACAGGCAGCTGCTAACTGTGTAACCATCTGACAACCAAAAATATAGTAACATATTTTAACATATTGATCACAGATGTATATCCACAATATGCCAACTTACCCCTACCTACCAAAGTTAGCCACCTGTATATACTCCTGATATATGATTGTGAGAAAAGAGGAAAAAATATCAGTCATATATTGCAGCCTGTTGCTCCTAGACAGTAAATTGCCCCTACACAAGCTATAGTGATGCATGCATACCTGTGAGCTATGATTATGTGAAAAGTTAAAGAAATAATAACCACACTGTGACAGCCCCACAAAAGCCATGGTGACCTTTTGTGCATATCTCTCAGGTTTAATTGTGAGGAAAATTCAAAAAATAATTACTACACTTTCCCCAATCACAAACAAGACCATCTGTGTTTACCTCCGAGGTTTGATTGCAAGGAGGATTTAAGAAATAATTATCTCACTGCTCCCAGCCCCACTGCCCACAAACACAAGCTATAGCAACCTTCTGCTTATACATCTGAGCATGGCCATTTGTAGAACAGGTGAGTCCAGGGCAAAAGACCTCAATAATCCTGTGTCAAACAACAGACTTCTACAACCTGAGTTGTGGATGCTACTAGGATCTAGATGTTCTGTGATGCATTTTATGTCTTATTTTTGAAAGATAATGACTTGCAGTGTATGGATCACTGTGTCAGTGCTCTAAATTTGGGAAAAGCATGCTTAAGCACCATTCTGACTCTGGAATGGTTGTCAAACATTTATTAAGTACCTCCTACTACTGTTAAACTTTAGTCACACACTAGAACATTAACAGCAATTAGTGGTCACCACAAAGAGGGCAGGGAAGCTGTTAAACACTTCATTTAGAGTTTTACTAAAGTCCAACTGAAGTGCTCAGCAGTCTGAATGATGTGTTTAACAGCATCTCACCTCTCTTCTGTGGTGGCTGCTCTCTAAGTGACAACAGGAAGTGTGTTACAGTACTACTGTATTTTTTTCTCTAACTTTTGAATATAAGGCTGCTGAATCACAAACCAAGGAGGTACAACATTAGCTTCTAAGTTTCTATGAAACTGCTGTGCATCCATTCCAAATGTAACTCATATTTACACTACACTAATCCTGTGTCACAGATATGCTTCTGTTATGATAGCAGACAACTAGAAACTGCCCTTTTAGACCACTAAGTGCCCCTTCTGAGTTACTTCTCCCGCAGCCTTCAGCAGCTTCTGGCATCCCTGTCTGGGGTAGTACTAAATGGCATTAAACAGGAAGAGAGATGAATCATAATAGTTAGGTGGTATTATTCTGTAATTATTCATATATCTTCTATGAACTGGGTATATCTTATGATAACCCAAGCAGAGAATTGTCACTTACAGTATGACCACACAGGTCCATTATGTAATCAAAGTTGTGAATCATTGGGGATTTACTAACATAAACCTCTCTAAAACCCTCCTGGCTGTTGATCCTGTTTGCTGACTGCCCTATGTGACACATGATGTGGTACTGCACTAAACTAGGATTTCTTGTCTACAAACGTCTGCACAGGTATCTGAGGTGTTTTTTTGCTCTCACTGATATTCTGGCCATGAGGCCATTTTTAGTGAATACTTCTCCTAACCACACCCGCTGGTGGTGACATGCTCACCAGCATCACTGTTAGGGTTGCTTATGCTCACATCACATATACACATGCTCATTCCTTCATCTACCAGCATCAGCCTGGGCAGCTACTGAATGTGCCCTTCCAGAATGGTCACTGCCTTTTGGTGATATGAGACCTCTGCTACACTACACCAAAGCAACAGAAATAGCCAATCAACACCCACTGTACTCCCCCATTCTCTGCTGAATTCCTGTCAGTAGCCAGAGCCACTTATCATATCCTGGTTACTTAGGTCACAGTCAGGCTTTATCCCTTCATCATACCAGGAGTGTTAACTTCAAAAATAATCCATGCAAGCCACCCAGCTTTTCAAATAAAAGTACTTCCAAATTGTGCTGTACTTCAGCTGCAACAAATAACATTCTTAGTCTCTCTGCCATCATGTTGTACTCAAAATCAGGTACTCTTCACCCTCCCCTGACACTATGGTAATATCATAACTTGCCATGTAATTCTTGACTTTTGTATTATCCAAATACAATTATTTCATTTTTTTTTAATTCAGGAGGAAAATTTAATATTTGAGGGAGACAAGTAGACCTTGCCCTGTATAGCTCACCAAAGGGAGTACCAGCCCATGCAGGGCCTGCAAACTTTATAAACAAAAGTTATGTACTCACCATAATGATAAATCTGTGTTGTCTGTCTATTCCTGATTCAACCTGTGGGGACTTTGGATCTGACTCAGATCTGACACCAGCCAATTCTAAAGCCTTTCAGCTCGACTTGCCTCCACCTATATTACTTATCTTAACTCTCTGCTCCGCCATCAACTCCGCCGATCAAGTTTGCTCCTGAGTAATAGAAGAATGTTACAACATATCCATTTGATCCCCAATTCCTGCATTAATACAAGGGAAGGGTGACCTAGACAGAGACAGACAACATGAATCTATTGTTATGTTGAGTACATAACTTTCTTATCCAATGTTGTCTGCTCCTTTTGTATTCCACCTATGGGACACAGTCTCCAGCCACAGCAATTCCTAAGGAGGAACTAATGAAGGCTATTCTAGAACACAGCAGAACCAAAACAAGCCCTGGACCTGGAATGAATGTCCAGCTTATAATGTGACAGAAAGGTATTATGGCCCAACCAAGTAGCAGCAGCACAGATATCATCCATGGGTACTCTTAAAAGAAAATTCATAGAAGCAGCTATGACTCTAGCTGAAGGGCCTCTAGTCTTTCATGAAAGAGACTTGCCTCAGACAATATGCAAACAAAATACAATCTGGCAACCACTTGGATAAAATTACTTTACAGACAGGTGAGCCCATCTTGGATTTGGAGAAGGAAACAACTGGCTAGACTTCCTGACAAGATAAAACTGTAGTTGCCTGTGCACATCCAAACAATGCAGAAAGTATTTATTTTTGTTTGAAAAACTGGGAAAGAACCCAGGAAGATTACTTAAACTGTGGAGGTTATTTTCTGAAGCTATCTTGGGTAAAAAAGAAGGGTTTATGTGAAAGACACTTTTTCCTTATATGAAAAACCAAATAAAGTGAAGAAGCATCAAGTGCCTGTAATTCTGAAACACTTTTGGCGGAGGTAATCGCCACCTAAAACAACACTTTCCAGGACAAAAGCATCAGATCTAAGGAGGCTGAAGGTTCAAAGGGGAGAACAGTCAAGACTTGAAGAACAAGAGGCAGATCCCAGGGAGATATCAGATCCCACACTGAAGTGTGAAGAAGAAAATCACCATTCAAAAAGGCCTTGGAAATCTTAAGAGACTCTATTCCATTTACTTGTGTGCAGTTTTCTAGTGGATTCTTTCTGAGAGGACAACAAACTATGAATCACCACCAATGAAAGCTTAGAATTCCTGGCAAGGAAGTAAAGGAACCATGCAGACAACTTGAGGGACTGAAGACTGGGTGGATCAGGGCCGTATGGATGAGAGATAAGACTTGGAATGGGATGCAACACCCAAGGGGGGTTCAGAGGAAGCCATAGAAAGGGAAACCACACCTATTGAGGTCAAAGGGGGGGGGGGCAATAAGAATAACTGAAGCTCTGCAGTGAGCTGCTTTCTGAAAAAAAAAATCATTATGAGGGGAATTGGGGGATAAGCGTAAAGGAGACCTGGAGGCCAACAGATGTCAAAGTGGGTCTATATTACATCATCAAATGCTTAAATAAGCAAACAATGATTAATTGACCCCATGTAAGTGAAAGCTTACAATGTCGAAACCCCAGAACAGTGATTTTTTTTTTCCAAGGGGAAAAAATTGCTGTTCCAAAAAAAAACAAACAAACAAAAAAAACCCTTTAAAACAATACATAAAGTCCCACACCCCCCTACTTAAATATACCAACTCTGAGATCACACTACAGTGCCGAAAATGGCAAAGTAATGGCAGCAGCCAAGCAAATTCTTTCCCAGGGAAAGAATTTGCTTAAAAGCCGCTTCGCTATTTTGCCTTTTCATTCTTTTATGGTTGATCAAGACGCATTTAACGGAATGTGTCTTCGATCACGTAATAGGAACCCATCAAAGCATCCCTGGGTGCCTGTCCCAGAGGGGAAAAAAGGGCATCATAGCTGTTGCACTTGATGTTGGGTGTGGGCACAAACAGGTCACAACACTGAGTGCTCCAACCCCCAAAAATCTGAGCTGCCACTGCTGGATTTAGGGACCACTTGTGGGGCAACAGAATGCTTCTGCTGAGATAGTCAGCCAAAAGGTTGGACTTCTCTGGAATATGCATTACCACCAGAAATCACTGAGAGTAGATCGACAGCGAGTGTAAGAGTTCATTCCCCCCATTTGCTGAGGTACCAAACTACAGATATCTTTTCTGTCTGATGCACGATCAGACCCTGGGAAGAACTTCTTGAAGAGACTGCAGTGCTAGAAGGACAGCTCTGATCTCCAGAATACTGATGTGAATGTGACCCTCTGTGGATGGCTAGGATCCTTGAACAGTTCTCCCATCAAAATGCCCCCCAATCCCACAGGTTAAAATGGACTTCAGTGGATTTTTTCTGAAAATGTAAAATAAATGTTCTGCATTTCAGTGTGTACAGTGCACTCAGTTAACTAACTTGGCAAAAACGTATAGCTTGGCAGTCATTATTAATAAGAATCAAAAGTAAAATATTTTATCTCTTATAAACTATGCAGCTTGTGAAATTTATTATCTACAAGTAGGTCAAGACAAACTCCTGTATGCAGCTGTGTCTGATCAATATGATACACAAGATAGGCCAAGGATGAAAGGAGTTATTCTTCAGAAACAGAATGTTTAAGATATGGAAAACAAACTGTCAGCTGACCAGCTAGAGAGGAAAAACTTATTATTCTGGCAAATTCTCAAAACTGCTGATGCAGGCAGAAAAGACACTATAAAGATTGGGACTTTTTTTTGTATGAGAGACTTTGATTATTCTAAGCTGAAGTATGTTTTGATGTATATACCTTTCATTGTTAATCTAGATGAAAAACCTTGTGTGCAGTAAATGAATTTGTAACAGCAGAACTGCCTCAGTGTCTTCACTGAGTAAAGGTACAGACTACCTGAATAGTGTAGTACCACTTTAACTTTAACAGTGGGGAGACCAGTCCAGTACAAACAACCAGAGGGGTGACCTGAAGAGGTGCCTCTCATAGTACAACATTCCAATGCAGACCTTCTTAGAAACAATTCTTCCCTTCTTAAAACTTTGTCCATTGACTGGAGGACAAACACTGCAGTGCAGTACAGGGCAGTACAGAAATTCTCCTTCAGACAGTTGGTGATATACAAGGTCCAAATTTTCCACTGCCAAAGATTTGTCTCACCAGCATCTAGTGAAAGACAGCACAGAATTCTCCCACGACTGATCTCCATGTCAAGACTGGCTACCATGTTCTGAACATTTGTGGTAAATATTTTCTTCTGTTTTTCTTTTAACAATGAATGCAATTCATGAAAATGCCAAGAAGTGCACTAAACCTTTTACTGTTGATGTGTCTGAATCATATGTAGATGTACGTAAGGCAGAACTGCCACAGAATGTACAGAAATGTGCTATTTGCAATGATTTAAATGTTGCTTTTTGCATGCCTTGTCATAAATGTATTGTACAAAACATGGAACACAACCAGGATAAAGTAATGCTTGAAGCACAGACAATGGTTCCTGTTTCTATATATCCTGTTGCAAAAGATTTATTGGAGGGTGATGCAAATGTCAAAGTTTGTACTTTATAGTCTGATTTGTAGGAGTTTAAAGATTGGATTGCTAAAGTTAGCAACAAGCAAGATCTTGAGTCATTTTTCAGACTTACTGTGATAAATGGAATACGTCTGGTAAAATGCATGCTGACACCACTGAATGTACAAAATAATTTTCTCAGTTTTTGAAAGTCTCACAGACTGAAATTAAGACCTTTACACAAACTGTTATTGAACAAGGCAGTAAAGCTACTGTTATGATAGAAGGGTTAATAAAGAAAATTGTCCGTTTACAAGAAAAATATGACAAGCAACTGGCTGACACACAGTATGATGTAACTGTTGCAAGAGACGAGATAAACACATTACGAGCTCAATTAGAAACTCAGGAATCTGAGGCTGCTAGTGCAGCAGACTTAGGTAATCAAGATCTTTTAAGATTACAATCCCTGTTAGAAAAATATCATTCTAAAGCACTGGAAACTGCTATTACCAGTCCTATCATAGCCTCAGCAGGTTTTTCTGCTGAAGTTTATCATCAGTCTAGGATGTTAGAAACTCTCCCTAAGTGGGATGAACAGAAGGGTATTTTTAATAACATGATTACATTTGAAGCTTGGGTTCTTAAAACTGTAGGCACAGTATAGAATGATACACTTGAGCGTTGCTTCTGCATTTTTATTCATTAGCGTTTTATGGCTTATATTCAGCAAAAGCAGTATCCAATACAAACTAAACACCTAAGAATGACAGCAGTATTGTTAGCATATACAGTAGGGAGCAATCTCTCACACCAACACTTTTAGATTAGTTTCAAATGACAGTCTGTGATTCTTTGGAAGAACAAGCTGAACATTACCAGCTGGCATAAATGCTAGTTAATGGCAGTGATGAAAAAGATATGAAAGATGTCAATTTTCAAAAAGCTGTTATGCGCTCCTTTTTGGACCATTTGTAAAGTATCCCAGGGGATATCAAACTTATTTATGAGGAATCTTCAAATACACTCACAGAGTTAGTAGATAAATTGCTGTGAGCATGTATTATGTGTAAAGATAATGCTATTCATAAACAAAATATTTACACTCCCCGTTCTGCACCCATTGTTAGTGAAGTAAGGGGAAAGAGGTATGGGAGACGAATTAATCAGGTACAGCAAGTCCCAAAGCAAGAAGCAGGACAATCATGTCAAGGGCAATTTATACAGGGGCAACAATGGGCAGCATTAGCTCCCCCAGCCACTCAGTTAGCTTCTCAAGTTACTCAATCTATAGTGTCCTCCAAAGAGACAGCCTATTTGTTATTCCTGTAAACAGGTAGGTCATACTAAAAATGATTGTAAATATTATTGCAGATGATGGCAGGAATAGGGGGCAAAGGGTAAGGTTCTTACCATAAAACATTTTGATAAGCCACATGTATCATGACAGCAACAGGTAATGTAGTCAGAAGTACAAACACAGCAGTATACTTCACAACAATATGTGACAGAGGGTAATAGGGGACTACAGCAACAACCCCTATAAACCACAAATACTCAACAGTCAGTATTCCCAATACAGCAAAGAGATGGTGTGACACCTAGTGTCAATATACAAGGTGATATTGTTAGCACACAGGATACAACTGTTCTTTCTGACTTTGTTCCTGAGGGTCCAGTAAATCCTAATTATCAGCAGCAAATAGCCTTGCATCATCAACTTAATCGACCTTCTTATGTTGATTGTGAAGAGGTTGAGGAAACTCTGGAATTATGTCCTTTGCAGTCCAATACCACTGATGATTCGGGGCGGGAAGTAGATCTACTATAGGTGTGTGACCCCCCCACCCAAGTCTCTTTCTTGACTAACTTCAAGAAGTGGAAAGATGGATGACTACTTATCAACATTTGGGTAGAGGGGAACCTGTGGGAAGATGTTCTTCTAGATACAGGAGTAGCTGTCTCAGTGACAGGTAGGCATTTGCCTCCTGACTTGTCTAAACGTACATGTATTTCAGATTTTAATGACTCTGGATGTCTAGCCATAGGTAGTAAACATGTACAAGTACAATTCTCAGGTAAGGGGAACCAGTGAAAGGGGTATTTTTGATGCATAATTTTTGCACTTCCACAATCTTGGGAATGGATATATTATCCAAAATGGGAATTGTCATAGACATTCCTAATGGCACTATATGGCAAGGACAAGGTCTCATGTTGTGTATGCTTGAGGCAATACATGTATCAAACAGTTCTAAAAAGGGCTGTACTGTCAACCCTACTAAAAATGAAGTACGGTTAAAGGTAAAACAACAGTTCCCTACGTTGTGGTCTCAAGGGCCCACAGACTGCAGGAAGCTACAGGAAGCAGCTTCTGTAGGTAGTGACGAAGATTTTATTCCACCATTTCAAAAACAGTATCCGATCCCAAAGGAAGCATAAACAGACATGCAAAATTGCATACAATTATGGCTTGATGTGAGAATAATTAAAAAGGGAAATAGCCCTACAAATTCACCCATATGGCCAGTTAAAAAGAAATATGGCACTTACCAATTGGTTATTGATTTACAAAAAGTAAACAAATTCACGACTCCCTGGGCTCATCTGATTCCAGGGGTCCCAAAGCTAGCAGCAAGAATAAAACCACAAAGTCAGTGGTTTACAGTCATAGACTTAGCTAATGGTTTCTTTGCAGTACCACCACAGGAAAAAGATTGGCAAAGGATTGCTTTCACATTTCAAAATGATGCGGTTACCCCAGGGGTTTCAAAACAGTCCGGTTATATTTCACCATACAGTTGGATGAATACTGCAAGGTCTAGAATCTGATGATTCTGTTCTGCATTACATTGATGACATATGAATACAGTCTGAAACAAAAGAACAGTATTTAGCTAAAGTGACACAGGTCCTACAAACACTGCAGGAGGCAGGGTTTAAAGTTAAAAGTGAAAAGGTACAATTCATGTCATCTGAAGTAAAATTTCTAGGTACTATTTTACGTCCTTCTGGGCATACTCCTTGTTCAGAGAGGGTGCAGGGAATCTTGCAAATGGATAAACCAGTTACCATTCCAGATTTGCACAAATTTCTAGGTATCATGAATTATAATTGGGAATTCATAGAGGATTATGCCAACATGGCAGTTCCTCTGTATGACATGCTTTCTAGCCAGAAAGAATTACCCTTTCTGGAGTGGGGACCAAAGGAAAATACGGCTTTCTGTGATTTAAAGGCAGCATTGGCCAAGGCTACAGAACTAATAGCTCCAAGTCTAACATGTCCCTTTGTGTTACAGGCAGCAGCTGGACCCAACACACTCTCTGTTGTCCTTTTACAGGAGTGGCCTCAGGGCTCTGATTCTAGAATGGAAAAGAATTTATGCCCCATTACATTTTTCAGTAGGAAAATGACACATGTTGAGAAGGGATATCACCCGTGCATTCAGCAACTTTTGGCCATTTACTGGGGTTTAAAACAAACTGAGTACCTAACAGCTTTTTCTAAAGACGTTATAGTACAGACACTGCATTATGCCATACAGGCTTTGGTAAATGAGACTCAGCAAAATAAACTGATTGATGATGTGAGTCAAGCAGTGTTTGCAAAATGGATGGCATTATTTAGTGTCAAGCAAGTTACAATAAAGGCAGAAGATAAGTAGTACTTATCTAATTTCATGGGATATGAAGGAAAATGACACAAATGCATTAGGCACATTTCAAAGCCAGGAAAGCCCATTCTGTCTCCTGATTTTCAGGAAGACAGGCCATCCGTCTTTGTTGACAGTGCTCGATTTTGGGACAATGGACAATATCGCACTGGTATTGCAGTAGTACCAGAAAACCCTTCTATGGGACAGCCGACTCTGATTCAGTTACCGGGACACATGTCTGCTCAGCGAGCAGAACTGGAAGCAGTTCTTTATGTATTGCAGCATTTTCCACCTGTCAGTATTTTTTCAGACAGTGCATATGTAGTTAACTCTCTGCGGCTGCATATGTCTACATGGGCAAAGAGAGGGTTTGTCGATAATATGGGCAAACCACTCAAGCATGCTTCTGTGTTACAGACTATTTGGAATTTGGTTCATAGTCAGTCCCTTGTGGATTACTACAGTATCTTAAAAGTAAAAGCTCATCAAAAAGCTACAAATGAAAATTTTCAGTTAAATAACTATGCTGATCAGATGGCAAAAAAAGGTAGCAAAGGAAGGTATGGAATTGTATCCTACAGAACACCTTTCTGGTGAACCAGATAAAACCACTGCAATACATGCCATACAGACATTTTTAGCTCAGAATTTGCAGCATGATTTGCTGCAGATCCAACCTAAGGTTGGACTGCAGGAAGAGTTAGAAAAATGTACTCTTGTAGGAGAAAGTCCAGGGCAATATTATGCAAAATGTTTTGAAGACAGTTCTAGTCTTCCTTATATACTGTACCAACAGGCACGACAGTTAGTGAAATTTAACCATCGGGTATTGGGACATTTGGGTACACAAACGTTATGGCCCATTGTAAAGAACAAGTACTGGTATCCACAGTTAAAGAATATCTGTGATTTAGTGCATGCTGAATGCTTAATATGTTTGCAGGTTAATGCTCAATTGGAAAAGCTACAGTTACTAAGGGTAACTCCAGCGGATGGACCTTGGTATGCCATGCAAATTGACTTTGCAGGTCCATTACCCCCAGCTAAAGGTGGGTACAGGTATCTTCTAGTGGTAGTTGATGTTTTTTCAAAATGATAGAAGCAATTTCTACCAAAACAATGATGGCTAAGGCTACAGCAGAAGCTTTATGGAAAAACATTTTTTTGTCATTGGGGATGGCCATGAGTTATTGAATCTGATAACGGGCCACAATTTGTCAGTAAACTGATGAAAGCTTTGTGTGATTTGCTTGGTATCCAGCAACAATTTCATGTTCCTTACCATCCCCAGTCTAATGGGATTGTTGAAAGAATGAACAGGACTCTTAAGGAATGCCTTAAGAAAGCCTGTTTGGAAAAAGGCATAAATTGGGTAAAACATTTGCCTGGAATCTTGCTGGGTGTCAGAGCAACTCCTCACAGTAAAACTGGGATATCACCTTTTGAAGTCATGACAGGCAGGAAAATGCCTGTACAATTACCATTCGATCCTACTGTTAGTACAAACAGACCATTATTAGAAATTGCACAGCATCAACAATGGTTAAAAGATATTTCTGAATTGTGTCAAAGCCTATCAGAAATGCAAGCATTCAAATTATGGTCAAAGGATCCTGTTATGCCAGAAGAAAACCTTCTCTCTGGGACACAGGTATTGATCAAGACATTCCAGACAGATGGTCCGTGGGATAGTAATTGGCAAGGACCTTTTGAAATACTTGCTCAGTTAGGACCTCTAGTGTACAAAGTTAAAGGAAAGAAAAAAAGCAAAATAATTCTTGTTCATAGAGATCAGCTGAAAGTCATTAAGTGACTTCATGTTTTTTTTTTTTTTTTTTTTGTAGGCTCATGGCAAATGCCAAGTCTGAAAATGTTGAAAAAGCATCTATCAAAACAACTTTTCAGATTAATACCACTAACGTGGAAAGGTTATATTATTGTAAAAGTATTCTGTATTATGAGGCATTAAGCATCATTGCAAAAGTTAAACTACTTAGTTTGGCTGAAAAGACCAAAAAAGACACTGCTCACAATTGATGAGATAGCTTTACTGGTTGGTCAAAATCAGGAAAAAAAATGTTAAGTTGGTTGATACAGCCTATATTAGTAGTGTTAGGTATTATAGTCATATTAACTATCTGGAATTGCTACTTAAGTTGTCATTTGCGAACAACCTATAGAATTCAACAAATCATGATGGTTAACCTAGATAAACTGGGAATTGTTTCAATGTGTACAACTGAAGTTGAAAATGAACAGTCATTCTTCACTTTTTAAATGTAAAGAGGGAATTGTGAGAGTAAAGAACAGGTTAAAATGGACTTCAGTGAATTTTTCTGAAAATGCAAAATAAATGTTCTGCATTTCAGTGTGTACAGTGCACACAGTTAACTAACTTGGCAAAAACATATAGCTTGGCAGTCATTGTTAATAAGAATCAGAAGTAAAATATTTTATCTCTTATAAACTATGCAGCTTGTGAAATTTATTATCTACAAGCAGGTCAAGATGGACTCTTGTATGCAGCTGTGTCTCATCAATATGATACACAAGATAGGCCAAGAATGAAATGAGCTATTCTTCAGGAACAGAATGTTTAAGAAATGGAAAACAAACTGTCAGCAGACCAGCTTGAGAGGAAAGATTTGCTATTCTGGTAAATTCTCAAAACTGCTGATGCAGGCAGAAAAGACACTGTAAAGATTGGGACTTTTTTGTTTGTATGAGAGACTTTGATTATTCTAAGTTGAAGTACATTTTGATGTATATACCTTTCATTGTTAAGCTAGATGAAGAACCTCATGTGCAGTAAATGAATGTCATAACAGCAGAACTGTCTCAGTGTCTTCATTGAGTAAAGGTACAGACCACCTGAATAGTTTACTACAACTTTAACTTTAACATCTTTTCTGTCTGATGCAAGATCGCACCCCTGGAAAGAACATCTTGAAGAGCGTGCAATGCTAGGAGGACAGCTATGATCTCCAGAACACTGATGTGAATGTGAGCCTCTGTGGAAGGCCAGGATCCTTGAACAGTTCTCCCATCAAAATGCTCCCAACCCCACAAGGGAGGCATCTGTGATGACCATGGCTAAAGGAGAAGGAGACAAAATTACAAAAGGTCTTCCTTGTTGTACTAATGGAGACTGTGACTGCTACCACCAGTGAATATTCTCATGATACATACTATCAGCTAAATTGGGAAAGCCAAATGATGAGAAGGGAGTGACCACTATATGGCCACTGTTTATTTCAGGGCCCACATATGATACCTGGGCTGAGGAACTAGCACTATTAATGCTGCCCCAAGAGCTTTAGAAGTACTTGAGTGAGACATTTGGGAATCGCAAGCACTGATAAAGCCTGAGCAGAAAGACTGAGAACTCTGGATGATGGGAGTCTGGTGATCTGATGGACGGTACTCCAATTACACCCCATGAACTCTAGGACCTGTACAGGCTGAAGGCTCAATTTGGGGTTATTGACTATGATTCTCAATTTTTTTATAGTTGGAGCAAGGAGTCCCTAGACAATATCAACAAAGCCTTAGTAGGGCAGTGAGGAGCCAATTATCCAAGTACACAAAAAAACTGAAACCCCTGCAGCCAGAGGTAGACTGTGACCATAGCCATGCACTTGGTAAACATCTGGGGTCTGTGATGAGACCAAATGGCAGGGCCATGAATTGAAAATGACTGGCCTCCAACCAGAAGCAAAAGAACTTCTGAGAACACAGATCTAGCTTTATGGATGGTAGGCATCCTTCAGGTCTGTTGAGCACATCCCATCGTCCTTCCTCAGAAGAGGCAATATGGACTGCACCGTGACCATCTGGAACTTGGTCTTTCTGAGTAACTGGCTCTGCTTGCTCAGGTCTAAGCATAGGTTCATAGGTTCATAGATTAGTACTAGGCTAACTGCCTTTGCGAGCCATTTTAAGCCTAGCCAATTATCCCTTGTGAGACTCAAACCCTGTACTTTGTGTTTGTAAGGCAAACACCTTAACCATTAGGCCACCCTCCCAACCCCTTCTTTGGTACTAAAAAGGATCTGGAATAGACCATGGATCCTCTCTGCTCTGGTGGGACCTCTTGGATGGCTCAGTTCACCAATAGCATGCAGATCTCTGCCACTGCAAGAAGTTGTTGATGGAGTGCTATGGAAGACATTTGGGAAATTTTATACAGGGCATAACATACCCTCTGGATATGACTCTGAACACCCAGGCATCAGATGATGAGAGCTAAACAACTACAAATGCCTCCAGAGGAGAGCAGCCAAACAACCCTTCAGGATCACTGAAATGTCTCACCAGAAAAAGCCCCACAGAAGCTCTGATACTGTGGACCTCCTCTGCCCCTGGGGCAATGTGCATTTTAATTCCCCCCTGTCCTCACCTGAGGGTGTTCTGACAAGAAAACTGACACTTCCTGAAAAAAGAGATGCTTGCCATCTTTCTGATTCCCAGAGAAGGATTGCTGGGGGTGAAAAACCATACTTCGGTGGCAGAAAGTGTCTTCCCTTCCTGTTCGTTCCTTGTCAATGTGTTCTTAACCTTTAGTCCAAACTAGGGGGATCCATCAAAAGGGACATTAATAATGGATGCTTTGAAGCAGTCTGTGAAGTTGCACAACCACATCCAGGCATGGCACCTTAATGCAATTCCAGAGCCTGCTGCTCTGGACACACCATCAGCCTCATTCAAAATGAGTCTCATTGAAATGTTGGTAAAGGAAGTCAGGATGGACAAAAAAGTCTCCAGCTTTTTCACAGAATCTGGAGACTGCTGAGTCTTGAGAGTGCTTTAGATCAGACCTCACTGATGCCTTGTCATATGAGATAAGTAATTAAGAGCCCTCAAAGAAAAGGTGGATGAGGCATAGGCTCACTTCCCAAACCAATTGGACACCTGAAACTCCCTTTTTGGGGGAATTATATTGAGGAGCTCTCTTCAGAAATCTCCTTTTTTGGTGGCTTCCACCACCATGATGCCATCAATGGCTGGACCCTCGCTCCAAAACGTTCTGTCCTTGGAGGGGCAAGAACTTTGTCCAGTTTCTGAGGTATTGGTCCTACCGTGTCAGGCTTATTCCACACCCTCTGAGATACCAAATCTATAAGGGCATCTGGAGGAGGCACCACCAGAAGCACGGATGTGCCTACACCAAAGGCGTTGGGGAAGCATGACCCCACTCTGGATAGGGGGCTTTGGTGGTCCAGCCCCCATGTTGGCAAAGCAGCTCCAATAAATCTCCAAAAGAGGCATCATTACATAGGGACTTCAGGGAACCCTTTCCTTCCTCAAGGTCATTTTCGTCAGTGAGGGATTCTTGCAGATAATCCGTATGCTTCCTCTTGTACTTCCTCTTTCCTGAAGTGTCCTGCTCTGACAATGCAGGAGAAGGGGAAGAAGGACATAACCCCTTTGAGAGGGCAGACTAGAGGCCCACTGATGCAGGCTGTCTGAGAGAAGCCTGATAACTCATCAATGGCATCAATGGAAAAAGGGAGGGGGGGTTGCCGGCTGGAGATATCTGAGAACATCCTTTCCACAACAATGAAGGCTGAGACCTAAGTGAGCCTCCTGGATCTGAGGTTCCTGGAATCCAAAGGCATCAAAGACAACCCCAAACCTGAAGGCAGTGTATCCTGACCAGATATCAAGACCAAAGCAGAGCTATCTAAGGTCAAGGCTCTGAGGGGGAGTGATGAATCAGAGACTGGAACCATCCACTCCAACCTTGAAACTCCAGCCCTGACACCATGGCTTTGAGGAGCTACCAGCCCTGAACTGGTCAGAGCTGACACTTCCAAGGAACGTGATGGAAATGAAGCATGTCAGGCTGCCAGATCCAACCCAGAAGGTAGAACCTCCACAGGTCCAGAAGACCTCAGATCAAAGGGGACTAAGGGAGATAATCTGAAATATGAAGCTAGGACCAGTAGAAGAACTTGAAGGCAAAAAGCCCTTGAGAATGAACTTAGCCTTGCACTCATTTAATTCCTGGGACCCAAATGGAGCACCCCAAGTCTAAGTGCTCTAGGCCCAAGCAATACACACACTTAAGTTGAGCATCTTGAGACCACAGTTTGTACCTACAAGGGATGCACTTCTTAAACACCTTATCCATGTACCCAAAAAAACAAACACATACACACACAAACAGGTAAACTCTAACAAAGTGCAAAAAGGGCAGGAAGGGGTAGAGAGAAAGGGTCAACCTACCTAACTTTAAAGAAAAAAACTATCACACCTACCTATCTACAAAAAACATACACAGACCTCACACTACAATAAAAAGGGTAAGGAAAAGGGAATTCGGGAAATCTCACCATTCCTACAGGTGAATTTGGTAAAAAAAATGCGCAGAGCCAAGGATGAAGCTGCAGACTATGAATGTTGGCAAACTAGATCTGGGGAACTGGAGGAGCAGGGAGTTGTGGGCAAGGCATGCAGAGCCAAGCTGAGTTGAAAGGCTTTAGAATCAGCCAGTGTCAGATCGGAGTCTGATCCAGAGATCCAACATACAAACAAAGCAGGCAACATTGGATCTAATCCTTCTTTGAGAAGGTCACCAAGGCAATGCATAAGGGGAAAACACTGCATATCACCTACCTGGACCTGGCTCACCAAACTGGGCATAAACACCCACATGACTCACTGGATTGCCAGCTGGCTCAAGGACAGGACCTCGGAAGTCAGGATTAGTGATACCACCTCCACTAAGACACCGGTCACCAGCAGGGTACTGCAGGGTTCCATGCTGGGACCACTCCTATTTGGCAACTACTTCTCAAAGGTAAAGGCTAATATCAAAAGCCTTTGGCTGACCAGTCTGGAAGATGACTATAAAGTGGGAGATACCACAGATTCTCCCATTACAACAGGGTCTAACACTGACAAATGGCTGGTGCCAACATCATGGACAAAAACTCAATGCCAAGAAATGCATTATCGTGCCTTTTGGAAAAACTGATATCCAGGCTAATTGGTCCATTGATAAGACACCCCTCAGAGATGACCCTGTAGTCAGGGATGTGGGAACATATGTAGACAGTAATCTGCCCTTTGTCCAACATGTGGCCATGGTAGTAAGAAAATCATTCTATGTTCCCCAACATATAAGTAAAGGCATGGCATCCAGGTCCAAGGACGTCATAATGGCACTTTATTTGGCCCTTATCAGACCCATTACTGAGTGTAATGCCCCCTTCAGCATGTACCTGACCAGACATATGTAACTGATGGAATGCTAGCAAAGGTTCCTTATCAGGTGAAGTTAGGGTACAAACACATTGTCCTATATAGATCACCTTAAAGCATTATCTCTATATCCAGATTCCATAACAGCTTCTTCCCATAAGCTGTTAGACTGCTGAACAACAAACCAATAGCCTAACCTGCTAAATGGATAAAACATTATTTATGTGTAATATGTCATTGTTATTTACATTAGCTCTCTGGATAGTTCACTTTATACAAGTCTACCTACACTATAAAAACTGTAAACTGTACATTTATGGCCTATATTGCTGGTGGGTATGGTTATACATGTGTGCCTATTTATTTATAGTTCTGTTTTTCATATAATCCTTTTATTTCTACTGAGTCTGTTCCTGTTGTATTTGTTTTTTGTTTCTGCTGTAAAAAGCTTTCAATTTTTTACTTTATTTATTTTTAGTATCATATTGTTGATTTTTATTTTTAATATTTAAATTATTAATCTATCTTCCTTCTGTAAATTGTCATTCTTATGGTACAAGCCTGAGTACTGAAATTTCGTGCAGTGATTTGCATTTTTTCATCTGTGTTGATTTGTATGACAAAGTTTACTTTGACTTTGACTATAAATCTGTCTCCTATAGGTTACTGAGAGGCAATCTATGCCTGGCATACAAGGCATCCTCAGATCCAGCTCTGATGGACTTTTTGAATAACCATAAAACAAGCATCAGAACCACTAGATGCAAAGATTAAAATTTTACTTGTGCAAAAAGACATGTTGGTGAGACACATATGTGTCTCAGAGGACCCACATGCACTGGAACTTGCTCCCCATCCTTGTAAAGCTACTCTATTAAGTGTAAATTTGACCAATGGATGGGAAATCAGAAATTCATCACTTGTCTGTTCCCCACCTATGATGGACAAAGGCAGACAGTAATGCCAAAACTAGCACCCCAGACATAACCTCTAGAAACTTCTTAACTAATATACCCCTCCTAATAAACATACATGACACATAGGGACACAATTGGGTTGCATTGCAGGGTTAATAAAGGCCCTGGTGGGAACATTTGTTCAAAAAATCCATCTATCTGTCTATCTATCTATCTATCTATCTATCTATCTATCTATCTATCTATCTATCTATATGAATGGATCTACTTCACTTACCTGAATGCTCACATCACCAACTTTCACTTTGTCGAGATGAATACACCAACAAACCAGAAGACCGACATCTGGAACACTGACTTCCAACTCAAGGTAGGTAACCGCTTGGCCATCCCGAAAAACAAAACAAAACAAAACAAAAAAACTAAACCCACCCATGTGGAGGGGGGGGGCTTTGCCCCCACACCCCCCTAACTAAATATACCAAGTCTGAGATTACACTACCGTGGGGGTAAGGGGCAAAGTTCAACAGGATGGCCAAATGTTATTTACCTCTAGTGGAATGTCATGGTCTTCTTTTTTGTCAGTGTATTCATCTCGACAAAGTGAAAGTCAGTGATGTGAGTATTTGGGTAAGTGAAGTAGACCCAGATAAATAGATAGATATATGAGTTCTGCAGGTGCTACTATGCAGCTGACTAATTTTAAGCCTAAATAATCCATTTGGTTTGAGTTCTTCAAACCAAAGAGCAATCTCTTAATAGTGCACATTCTATGACATAACTCACCTTAATAGCTTTATGTGTTTACCTTATAACCAAATATCCTCCCAAACTGCTTTATTTCAAAATCACTGTGTGCAAGTCATTGTCTGATTCTGAGACATTCATTAGGAGGTCATCCACATAAACCTTTATATATTGGAAATACCTTATTCTGTACTCATTAAAAGTTCTAGCCCCTTAGCCTCATAGGTTCATAGGTTCAAAGGTAGGTACTAGGTATCAGCCCAAGGGCCTACGTAAGCCTAGCCAGCAAGGTTCCATAGCTTACGTCACCCAAGAAAGTTATTTTCCTGTGCCACTGTCCAGCAGAGACACAGAAGTGATCCCCAGGGTGTATTTCCTGTTTCCCATCCACTCATCAAGATTTTTCTTGAAGAGTGCTAATGAAGAACTTTGCTTGACATAGATGGGTAGCTTGTTCCAGAGTATAGGAAGTCTCTGGGACAGGAATCTATCCCTCCAGCATGTCCTGTTTAATGTGGTGACAAGGTTTAGGTCCCTAGAGCATGTAGCTCGGAGGGATTGAGATTTCTTTAGGTGTAGCATGTCCAACAGCTCTGGGTTAGACATAGCTTTATATGTTAGGCAGAGATCACCTGGGAGTAGGCGATATGCTATGGAGTAATGCTGGAGTTTTTTGAGGTGGTTGGTGTAGGGCATTTGTTTGAGGCCAGTAATCCTGTTTGTGAGGTACGTCTGTGGCCTTTCCAGCTGCTGCAGATGTCTTGTGAGGTACATTCCAAAAGGGGCATTGTACTCTATAATGGGTCTAATGAGTGACGAGTAGAGGGGAACAATGACCTCTTTTTTTCTGGATGAGAACCCTTTTATGATGAGGTGTGCCACATAGAAGGACTTCCTGACTACTGTGGCGATGTGACTATCAAAGGAGAGACTACTGTCCATCTGGTTCCCAAGGTCTCTTATCACGCATTCAGTGTTAAGTAGATTGCTGCCTATGTGGTAGTCTATGGGTACAGAGCCTTTACCAAAGGGGATGACACTGCACTTTCTGGCATTGAGCTTGAGGCCATGACTCTGACACCAGGCATCTGTCTCAGCGAGGCCCTTCCATAGGATGTCCACATCATTTAGGGACTTGACTATGGCTCCTAGTTTGCAGTCATCTGCGAACTTCATTAGCCAGAGGCCTTCTGTGTTAGCCTGTACTTCAGAGAAGTAGATACCAAACAGCAGAGGTCCCAGGACGGAACCCTGTGGTACTCCACTTGTCACTGCTTTGAGGTCAGATTTGGAGTCTGCAACTTTTACAGTGTGGGTTCTGTCAGTGAGCCAGTTAGCAACCCATCTTGTGACATAGGGATTTATACCTCATTTTCATTGGCTCCAGGTTGACCGTCTGACTTAACTTAATAGATTGCAACAATGTTGACCTATTTTTGTTATAACTGCATCAGTCTTATGCAGTACATTACCTTTTGAAAATCAATAAACAGTGGAGAGAACTCCATAATACCTAGTACTGAAAAGAGAAAGTGCCACATTTGTCAGATGAATGCTTCTGCATCCAGGCTGGATAAGACTAATGACTGGGCTGACCTGGTTATATTTTTTATTAATAGAAATGTTTTAACTAAATTTTCAAAACCTGTTTAATCAGAAACAAAAACTGTTTGATCATAATGTATAAAAGTGGGAAGAATCACAGCCAATCTCTTAGCCAGTAAAGCTATAAACAAGTTGCTTAAAACTGAAATCAGTCTGCCTGATGTGGTTATACTGGTTTCAGTAAAACTGTAATAACTGTCTTGTGCCATCAACTTGTACTTTTTTAAATAGTAAGAAAAGAATTTGCTAACATAACAACTTTATATATGTCTATAGGTGATTTTTTTCCATGTTTTGCCCTTTTAAAATTGATTACACCTCTTTTAGTGCCACAGGATCCACTAGTAAAGCACCTTAATGGGTCCTACCATCTTTTATGGTACCTGAAAAAGTCTGTACCTCTTGGTTTGTACCTTCCCTTAGTAATATTTTCTTATATACACTAGCATGGTAGTTTGCAAAACAATCCAATATATCTGTGACAGGTGTGCATATTGTCTTTGTCTCTCGGTCAGTTACTGTACATACTTTTCTGTCTGCCATTTGTAGTCCAAATCTAGGAGTTATAGGTCTGCTTGTTTAACTGCTGTGGCGTCAAATTCTCCTAATCTAAGACAAATGATATTTTAACTTCATATATGTTCTAAAGCAACAAATTGGCTACATTTCCTTTGTTCATTCTTACTTTCAGTTCAGACACACTGGGATATGTAAAACATATTTTATTGTGCCTTCAATGACTTCTCCTACTGTTGTTAAAATTTCTCCCTATATTTTCCATTTCATTTATATAATGAGGTTAAACAGATAACAGAATATAAAGGCATTTCCACGTCAGGTTGTATATATATTACAAACAGCTCCTACATGGTATATCATATGACAGTCTCTTTACTAGGATCTAGGTAACATACTTGCAAAGCTACTGCAGTTATTTATCATGTTCAATACACCGTGTGTCCTGTATTCTATACAGGGATGCTGTTACAATGCTACAAGGATGTTTGAACATAATAGGTCCATCAAGAAAAAGGATTACAGAATGCATGCCATGACATATATTAGACCAGGCATTTTTGAAAAAAGGATGTGGATTTCGAAAGCTATGCTGGGAATGATGAAGTATTAGTGCAGTTTAGTTTAAGGCAGTCCTAACCCTGGAATGAATGGTATTGTACATTTGATTTATTTTTAAATTAAGACTTCATTTATTGATATTATTTACTGAACTTTTTATAGTTTACAGTGATGCTTTAAATGTTTGAAATTTAAAGTGTTTAAATGAATTGGTAATGGGTCATATGTTATAATGCATACACTTAAATTTGTGTTATCTGTGAGTTCCCTGCATCTGGTGATGTTACACTGGTTTATAACTAAAGAACTTCACATATATTTCTAATAAATAGTCCTTTGGAGTTTGTGGTGGTTCAAACAGGGAAACAGGGATACAAGACAGTTTTCTTTTGTATTCTTTTTCTTGAAATGTGATCTACTAGTGGGAAATTTTCAGATGCTTATTCCTCTGGAAGTTTCTTTACAAGCACCTTCATAAGTTCATCGATACACCGACTATCAAGTGCTAAAGAACAAAGAGAAGGAAAGTCACATTTATTGTTTAAGTTCATGTTTTTTTTATTGAGATTTTTGATCTTATCCAGCAGTGTATTTACTATGAACAGTTTCTTTAAACAGTGCATGTACTTATAGATCTGTGCGTATAAGCCAGCTATATTACAAACCAAGAAAAAGGAAGAATGCCAGTCTGCAGACAGTCTGATTTGCCACTAATATTATGCAAATAAATTCATAAAACACTTTGAGGTCCATTAAAAAAGATAAGTGCTTTTGTTTTATTTTATAAAACTTCATCAGATAAAAAATATAGTAAAATCTGCTTAAATACTCAATTTTAAAACAGTCACATGACAGCCGAGCCCCCAAGACATAATAACAATTTAAAGCAACATGACAACTTACAATTGTTAAAACATTTAATTTTATAACATAAATGTTTTAACAATCCTAAGTTGTCATGTTGCTTTAAAGGAAAACTCCACCCAATCTATTTTTTCACTCTATCTTTGTTTCCTGACCTATTTTAACACCTAAAATCACTCTAAGTGCTTTATTTGTAATTTTAGAATGTTTTCCACAACATGGCTACCAATGGGGCTTGCTGTATCAATGTGATCTTGTTTTCCCTCAACCCTTTCTCTTTCTCATAATGCTTTGTATGACTCATGCCAGACATAAGGAAGTAACTGTGAATTCCCATGCCATTGACATATAATGGGATTTGTGTGAGTCACTGTTATCATCTGTACCTTCTGTAAAAGGACTGCTTCTTTTCTGTCTCTAATCACCCTCATTTATTTTTGGCTCAGAGGTTGTTTTACACTATACTTAGAAGTTATCCAGCTACAGCCAGAAAAGTAGCTAAATCACAGGCCCTTGTTCTGTGTTTTCTTTTGTAGTTTAAGAGGAGTTCACAGTCCCCTCCCCCTACACTATTGCAGAGGTGTTAAAACTGTCATTGCATTGAGAGACCCTTGCAGAATCAATTCCTCTTAGACTACAAAAGAAATTCCAGAATAAAGGTCTGCAATTTAACTACTTTTCTGACTGTAGCTGGATAACTTCTAAGTATAGTAAAACAACCTCTGAGCCAAACATAAATGAGGGTGATTAAAAGAAACAGTCCTTCTACAGAAGGTAAAGAAGATAACAGCGACTCACACAAATCCCATTATATGTCAATGGCATGGGAATTCACAGTTGCTTCCTTATGTCTGGCATGAGTCATACAAAGCATTATGGGAAAGACACAGGGTTGAGGGAGAACAAGATCATGTTGATACATCAAGCCCCATTGGTAGCCATGTTGTGGAAAACAGGCTACAATTACAAATAAAGCACATCTAGTGATTTTGAGGTGCTAAATATGTCTAAAAATAGAGTGAAAAATACAGATTTTTTTTAGTTTTAGGGTGGAGTTTTCATCTTGGAGGCTTAGCTGTCATGTGACTGTTTTAAAATTGAGTATTTAAGCAGATTTCTCTATATTTTTTAATCTGGTGAAGTTTTATAAAATAAAATAAAAGTGCTTATCTTTTATAATGCACCTCAATGAGGTTTTTGAATTTATTTGCTATTTGCATAATATTAGTGGAAAGTCGGAATCTCTGTAGATCTGTAAGTATCCTTTCCTTTTCTTTATCATATGATTCAGTACTTATGTTGTCCTGGCTTTCAAGTACATAAGAGTGCGGTGCCTTCAATCAGTAAGATGTGTTAAAGCATTTAATGACAGTTTAGCTACTGTTTCTGTATGAGCTGTGGTCTCTGCTGTTGACAGATTATTATTGTCACTTCTGACTTTCACACATGCTCTGTTTCTTCAAATGATCGATGAAGCAATTTTACACTTAAAAAAGAAGAAACTTGTATTAATATTTCATAATTTACTTGATCCTAATTTATTCTGTACTTAACACCTACAAATTCTACTTCAATTTCAACACACTTGTGTCATCTACAATACAGGTAAAACTACATCTTTTAAGAAGTTGGAAAAATCAGCAATGCATTTTATGAAAACAGCAAACTTACTTTTCCCTTTGTTCAAGTAAATTCATATATAATGCATTTACAAAATAACATCAAACTACTACACGAAAACTATTCTCATTGACCTCTTGTATCGTTACTAAAGTGATGTATTCCTATAAACACACCTTTCCTGCAGAAGCAATAAAACAGGACTGCACAGACTTAATATGTATAATAAAACCATTCAGTCCCATGAAATGTCTGTACATGTGATTGTGGAGTGGGGCTGCTTGGAATAACAAGTTAAATGCATCATGAATTCTGTATTTCCCTTAATTATCATTCTGTTGACATTTCTTCATATACCTCCACAAGCATTAGCCTAATTTGTAATTGTTTTTTTTTTCTATTAGTATGTGAGCTAAGGTAGAGAACGTACCATAATTTATTTCATGATGACTTACTTTATAATTAAAGAATCAGAAGTCCTCACAGACCCAGGTTATTTCCTTAATCAGAACTATACTTGTATATTATGGTTCTGGCTCTAGTTAACTGAGGCATGCACTTACATATGGTACCTGATATTGGCTCCATAAAGATTCGTTGTGCTTCTTCTTTTCCTTGAAAGATTTTAGCAGAAATTCAATTTTACCCATATTTTGGGCAATAGAATATGAAAGGATATTAGAAAAACTATTCTAAAGAAGGACTTCTAGCTGCAGGCTTAAACAAAATAAGGGATCATCTCTGCACTTTATGGTACAGACCTTTACATACAATTATACAGCCGAAAAGAAATGGGAATGAGAAAAATAAACACATTTACATACAGCCAGACTGAAAAGGGAAAGATTTATTTTCTATGTTGCTAGCTAAACACGTTTTGAAACAGGCTTGGCTGGTAGACAGATATTTGTGGTGGATGTAGGCCATTAAGTCTCCATGAGTGAAGGCCTGTACAGTGAAAACCGCATTGTGTTTGGTTGTGTATTATTAACAGTTGTGACTGACCCATGTAGGCCATACTATGTGCAGTTATCAGAACCATCCACAGAAATTTCACTGCAGTGATGTGAGAGGAGATTGCCAGGTCTTTCTCATACCTGACCCTTGTCAGCATCTCCAGTCATTTCATGACCTGTTGCCACTATCATCTTAGACATCTTGTCTCTGGGCTAGTGGGCTGACACTACTGTATAGTGTATCACTGTAACTTCCTGACCCTTTGTGCATTTCAGTGGGCACATTTTCAAAATGCAGAATTTTAGGAGGTATAAGATGAGGCTTGGAGGTAGCAGGCTTCAAGCCTTTTAGGTGATAATAACTCTTTGGTAGGTCATTTGAAATAGTCTTTCATCAAATGTAATGCCTCACAGAAAACTGATCCCCTGACTTCAGCCATATGTCAGAAAATCCTCATCCTAAGCGTCAGTATTTAAACATAAGGGGATGTGATGTGATTTTTTTTTAGGCAGGGAATCTGGTCAAATATTTTGTAATTTATGAAGATCACTGGAAAAAGTTCAGATGTCAGGTGACAGAATTCTGATCTCTGGATGTCCTACCACCAGAAATTTGAGTAACAGACATGTCTAGACATTTATCCACATTCCAACAAGAAAAGTAATCAAATTACACCGTGAAGGAATGGCAAAATCCTGTAGAGTTCTGCAGCTAAAATCAGAATATTTATTAACTCAAACCCTATACCAGATATATGGAAACAGTGATCAGGGCAATGATTTTTTTTTTAATCCAGAATATTTTAGCCACAGATGTCATTTTTACAACTACACTGAGAATCGATTCAGGATGTTACAGTAATGATCTCTGTCCAAGAAATCTCCACTGATGTGGTAAAGCTGCATCCATGTGTTTTAACAGGTAATGACCAGTGTATGCACAGTGGTGCATCCATTAAAGTTTACGGAGGCGCCCTGATGCTGTCCTACATTCACTGATCTCTTGAATATGTCATTAGTGGGAAAACAGCATTTTACCAATGATTTCAATTAAAATGCGACTCCATAAAACTGGAAAGACTGGGAGGAAACTGCATCACAGCACTGGAGGTACCACATACTGTTAAGTAACAAACATTTTAAAAATCCATATCTCCAGGTCAGTGACAATGATTTTTATGTAGCAGTTTGATTGCTGAACTTAGCACAGTGCCCTTAATTACCTGACATGATTCCAGTCTAAAGTAAGTGCATTATAAATGAGAATCACCTCAAGAAATCTGATTGCCAGTAGACACCTTGTTGCTAATGTTGTGGAACGTCATACATTTTACAAAACCAAGTATGATGTATTTAATATAAGAAAAATATGTACTTGGCACCAATAAAGCCTATTATACTAGTGCAGTCAGGACCCCTACTTTTTACCATAATACCACAAACAGGGAAGGCACAGCCCTTCAATTAAAGGGCTTCAAGAATTTTGCCCTATATGTACAGAAGTATTATTTTTGAAGTCAGGATGTTATGAATATTGGTGTTTTGGAATAACCTGATACAGACTTTTAGATTTCACTTGTATCAGATTTGAACCTCTGATGTACACATCCTTCTATTGAATCATGCCTCTGCCCTTCACAGGTGTATTTCCACACCAGTGGCTCATCTTCCAAATTCAGGCTTCATGTTACTGTGCTTTCCCACCTGCTAATATTTGAAAATATATGCATACCTCTTCAAATGTCACAATTTACACTAATTATATTCAGTAGTTTTCTTCTAAAGTCACAAAAATGGATAGCCCATCCTCTAGGTGAGAAGATTACATCTCTGTAATATATAGAACTTTTTCAGATATAATAGTTCTAGGCACTGAATGCCGTATCAGCCATAATGTTTCTGAGATATGTAGAGAAAAAATCTAGATGCTCTGGGCTGTATGAACTATAATGCTTCTGAGAGATGCACAGAAAAACTTTATAGACATAATGTTGCTCAGAGGTACAATGGTGCAGTGGCTAGTGTTGTGACCTCACAGCGAGAGGTGCTCCTGTTGAATTCTCGGCTGGGGTGCCTTCTGTGCAGATTCTGCATGTCCTCCCCACTTTTGCATATCCTCCATGTGCTCCACTTTCTTCCCACATTCCAATAACATGCATCTGGAGCATTTCCCCTCTAGCTTCTGTTGAAAATGGGCTCTGTCTCAGTTGGACTTTCCCAGTAGACAAATGATAAATAAATTAATAAAAGAGATGCACAGACAACATGTACACAATGGACAGTAATAAGCATGTTTTGGCCTAAATATAAGCCATTCTCATCTAAGTAATATTTACAGAATGTTCTGGAAAACAATAACTAAAGAATTTATGTCACATGTAACAATTAGGCACACTCAACATATAGCAGCTGTCATTGTTGCTGCATGTATTTTTGATACATAATGACAGTTGTAATAAAAATGCTTCTTACCTTTGTGATTCTTTCATAAAAAGTCTTTAAAATAGGCTGCATTTCAAAAGGGGGGAGAGAAATATAATGATACATCTTGTCAGTATTGACGCCTTTCTCTTGGAAGGAGGACTGGTGGAATGGAATTTTCATTTGCATAGTCTCTGTAGAAGCCTTCACTTCTTGCTCCAAAAAAAATCATGTGTGTTCTGTTATACATATATTTGTTGTTTTGATAGCCTTCTAGTCTTATTCTGTTTGAATTTTAGGTGGTAAGATGGGAATAGAAGAGATGTGAAATTATTGTTGTATGCATTCAAGTGCAAAATGAGTTAGCGGCACTTAAGGAAGCACTTCAGCCTCATCTGTTTCTGTAACTTCTCTCTCATGTCATATGTGAACATCAGCTGGTATGACAGCAGCAGATTGGTTATTCCCCTCTTCGGGGAATATTGCTGCCGATTATTCCCTTTTCATGAGAAGTGTAGTACGTTCCTCTACAGGAACAGTGTGCATGTTGTGTGCTTCTGCAAGATTAATCTCTGATTTTGAGGACCAGCTGGTGTGACAGGAACAGACTGCCTGCCCCGCCGTACATGAAGTATTGAACTTCTTGAGAGATAATACATTCTACTGGATAGTACTGATAAGATAGATGTTATTGTCATTGCAAAAGTACATCGAAAATTTTAGCAATCCTCCTAAGGTGCCTTCACATATAATGACCATTAATAAATGTGAGAATGGAAGAGAATACCGTACTAAACAATATATTATCTTTATGGTCTGCATGACAGGAAGGCTGCTCTGTAATGTTTGGTGCATGTTCTATTTCACAATGTGTTTGTGCAGAGCATGCTGGAACAGAAGCAGATGTTAAAGTAATCCTATACGATTTAGGCACTCTTCTGTCACTGGCTTCACTACGAATAGACTCTTTATATTGAAGTTCCAAAGGTCTTTGTTCCATTTCTGTACTCTTGTCTTCTTGAAAATCAGCTGGTGTCACAGAGGTGGAAGGTGCCTTGTCCTTAACAGGAGTTATTGCTTCAGGCTGCTCTGTTTCATGAAGTCAAACCCTACAGTCTTCTAAAGGAATTCTCTTGTGTGTCATCATTTGCTATAGTGCTCTCACCATGTGCTTGAACATCAGCTGATCTGACAGAAACAGTTTGCATCCATGCATCTACAGAAATTGTCTTTATACTCTCTTCTCTGCCATGTGAGACAGACGTATTTGCCTCTAAAGGAATAATTTCTACATCATCCATTTCTGCAGCATTCTCCTGTTTTATTTGAGAATCAGCTGGTGTGTCTGGAATAGAGAGTATGCATATTATTCTTATGGGCTGTTGTCTTTCTTGAGAGAATGACATACATTCCTCTTCAGTGATAGTCTCTCTATGTTTTCCTACTTTACGAGAGGAAGGCTCCCCTGGAATTTTCTTTGCTGCGTGCTCTTGTACTTCATAGTTTGCTTCTACAGAACTTGCTAGAACAGGAGCAGAAGCTAGATCCTCCTCTGAAAATGACCGTGTTTGAGCAGATAAGCATGACACTGCTTGGAGAAAGGACTTCTTAATTCTCTTTCTGAATACCTTAAATGCTGAAGCAGTCTTAGAACGAGTTTTGTGCTCTCTGCTGTCACTGTCTTCATTAGGAATACTGCCCTTAAATTGTATATGTACTTGAGAATCTGGAACCACCTGAAAAGCAGGAGATCGGATATGTGTAGAATGTTTTTCAGCTTTTACCTTAGGTTCAGAGAGGTTATCTAGAGCATATTTATCAGTTATTTTAGTTGCAACAGGATCATTAAACATTGCATCTACTTCAGCTGTTATAGCTTCCAAAGCTTTTTCATCTCTTTCTGTTGTGCTCTTGTGTTCATTCTTCTGAACAGTGATTTCCACACAGTCTGTTTCAACAGTTTAGTCTCTCTCCCTGTTTATAGAGAAATCACATTATACATTACACACTACATACTTTCATTCATTCTATATCTGTAGTTGCAATTAATGGATTAGCACAAATGTGTAAATATTACTACAGCACAGCTAAAGGTACCACTTTATTACAAGAAAAAATATCTGAGAAGGTACTGTAGTAATACATTTACATTTCCCTTTCTTTAAAGTGCATTCTTAATTATCTTAATTTAATCAAATTAAGACAAGACTTACAGTTTCAGAGCAGTCCTTGGTCAATTGTGATTGTTCTTAGCACATCCTTGTCTTGCTTTGTGATTGTTTCCAGCCCCTCATACAAGAACCTAACAGGGTCTCTACCCGCTTCGCTCCCCGCCCTGCCCCCTATTTCCTCCCACCCCCAGTGGTCCCACCTTTATTGCACTCAAACCCCTCCCATCTTTCCAATAGCCAACCACAGCGCTAACCCAACACTACCTCCTCCATATTCCCTCCACTATCACACCTCCTCAACTGACATGTACAATCATACCTTTCCTTTGCTCACTGCATGCACTCTCCTTGCATATCTTACATCCTACCAAAGCTCCATCATTCCCCCACTCAACCACTACCACTGTACTACTACTCACACCACCACCCATGTCTCACCCATACTCAGCTCCCCTCCCACCAGCTCAAGAACCATCCCTATGCACCCCACCACATATACTACCAACTATATTACTCAAACGTAAAGCATCCCTACAACTTAACATAGTAACTCTCCCACCATACCTATTACCCACAGAGAACAATCATAAAATTTCCCTTATAAACAAACACATTCAAAAACTGAGAAAACTAATAATCTCATGCATATCAAAACTAACCCTAAGTGGAGACATCCACCCCAACCCTGGCCCTACCATCTCCAACCCCAATCCTCATAATCAGACTAGAAATCACAACTTCTCCCATATTACAGCTAATAGAAAGCCAAGTGACTTCCTTCTACTAAGCCTAAATATTAGAAGTATATCCAACAAAGTCCATGAACTCCATGCCACCATAGACTCCCCAGATATAGTCGTCCTGACAGAAACCTGGCTAAAACCTCACATTACCAGTGAGCAAATACTCCCTACAGGTTACGGCATACTAAGAGTAGACCGGCTAAACAAAAAAGGAGGTGGTGTAACTATAATATTTAAACAACATCTAAACATCCAGATCTTAAAATCATCAGCTCCACAAATAGGCAATGAAGAAATAATATATACCAACTTCAAAATTAACCGAAACAAAACCATCAACATAATTGGATGCTACTTCCCACCTGGCCAAAACATCCCTCCACTAGAAAACCTCCTCAGCTGGTCTACCCACCATCTCCCCCAAGAAACTATCATCTTAGGTGATTTCAATATTGACTGGCAATCCTGTTCTGGCAACAATCCAACCCATCATGTACACCTTCATGGCTTCACCCAACTAGTCCAGTCACCAACAAGGATAAATAAAAACTCCAGCAAGCACTCTACGCTGGATTGGATACTAGTCAGTAAGATCCCCCAGTCATATATAACAGGCTGCTTATCAGATAGCCTCAGTGATCACTCCCCAACATTCCTACTCAAAAATATCTGTACCAAGCTAAACCTGTCATCTATCGTCAAATACATAAAAAAATAAACTTTAACCCACTCACATTCATCTCATCCCTCAAAGAATGTAACTGGCATGCTCTAAAGTACCTCAGTCTAGATGACGCAGTTGAATCTTTTAATACTACCTTCCTGAACATCCTTAATTACCATGCCCCCATAAGATTTTCCAGAACCAAAGCACAACCCTCCCCATGGCTACAGAAAACCACTAAGTCAGAAATGAAAGCAGGGATAAAGCCTGGGAGCACTGGCGCAAAACCAAAACCCCTGCAGCTAGACAGAAATTCCTAGAACTACGCAATAGAGTCAAAAAGCTAATAAAATGGGACAAATTCCAATACTACCAGTCTGCCCTAGACTCCTCAACACAGCCCCAAACAATTCTGGTCCTCCATAAACTCCATCCTCCACCCAGGTAAAGTCAGTACCCCTCCTCCTAACATCCCTCACTCCTCAGAAAATATTGCTACCTCATTCAACACACACTTCACCCAAACCATACTATCACTAGCTAAACAACACAACCGGCCCTCCAACCCACACCTTCAACTAGTAATCTCCCCACTGCCTTCTCTTTTTCTCCTGTACCTACCTCCAGCATAAAAAAACTCTTAACTAAACTTAAACCCACCAAATTAGCAGCAGACAACCTCCCACATGAATACCTACAAATCACAGCTGATGCTCTGGCCTACCCAGTATCCATCTTGATTAACCGATCTCTGTCAGAAAGTTACGTTCCCACATTGTGGAAAGTCTCACATATAATTCCCCTCCACAAAGGCGGACCCTCTGCAGAACTAACCAATTACCGTCCCATAGCTATTCTCTCTCCACTCTCGAAAATACTAGAGAGATGCATACACTCTCAGGTCTCACACTACCTCCTTACTAACAACCTCCTTTCCAGTACTCAGCATGGTTTCCGATCAAACCATAGCACCACCACTGCCTTACTCTCCTTTACAAACACTATCCTTCAGCATAAAAACAATGGCTATCTCTCCTCTGCTACTTTCCTAGACCTATCTAAAGCATTTGACATGGTCCCACACAAACAAATTATCTCTGACCTCAATAACCTATCCTTCTCACAATCAGTCACCAACTGGTTTCAGAGTTACCTGTCTGACCGCCAACAATCCGTTGTATAGCAGAATGACATATCTCCCCAACTACCTGTCTCCATAGGGGTTCCCCAAGGATCCATCCTTGGACCCCTACTTTTCTCTGTTTACACCAATAATCTAGCCTCTGCCACCAAACATGGCACACTCATCCAATACGCAGATGACTCTACCATCATCTGCTCAGCCCAGTCCCTACCCAAACTGCAAAAAGTCACACAGGAAGCCTTTTCCTCTGTTGAAACATGGTTATCTGATGCCCAATTAATACTCAACCCAAACAAAACTAAACTACTCCTCTTCCAACCCACCAAACATACTCAAAACAACTCTCACTTTAACATCACAGCAAAAGACAACACCACTATATACCCAACTGAACACACCAAATTGCTAGGAGTGGAAATAGACAATAAACTAAAATTTGACATTCACATATCCATGACCATAAAAAAAGTCCACAAAAAAACTAGGAGATTTATACAGAAATAAACAATTTCTCACCAAAGCAGCAAAGATTTCAATAGCAAATTCCCACCTTATCTCCACCCTACTTTATGCCTCTCCAGTATATACCAACCTAAGGCAATGTGATCTAAACAAGCTAGAGACCTGCTACAACAAAATCGCAAAATTCGCCACAGGGGCATTCTACCGTAGTCACCACTGTCTCTCACTTGCCGAACTGGGCTGGCTTGAACTCCCTCACCTCCTTTAGTGGTATCAACTCTCACTCACCCACAAACTAGTAAACCATCCACTAAATGTCCCATCCCTCCAGAATCTACTCCAACCCTATCGCACCACCAGACCACTAAGATCCAGCAACAAAAATCACTTGCAGATCACTAAAGCCAATAACTCTGCTGGTGAAGCACTATTCTCTTGCGCCATAGCCAAATTATAGAACTCACTCCCACCCACAATTACCTCCGTACCATCATGCACCAACTTCAAAACTTTATTAAAAGCGCACCTAAAAACATGCTGGCTATGCCCTTGCAACTCCCACTCTAATATCATCCACCCCATCCAACTACTACCTTTCTTTCACCTCCACTAACTACCTTGATGATAGCAAGCTCAGATGCTCATAAGCCTAGTACGTATTATACAGCAGGAACTTCTTATTGTTACATTTGTTAATGCCTGTTATGTACTTCACAGATAAAGATTCTAGTTGTCTACTGATGTACTATGTTCTTCATCTGTAAATATGTTGTAAGTAATTTCTATGTTAAATTGTTAATCACTATGTAATCCAATGTAACTACTGTCTGTTTGTTTTACTGTGGAGCTTTTCTCCTCGGGCCTCTGCTGAAAATGGACCCACGTCCAGTCGAACACTCCCAGTCAACAAATTTAAATAAATAAATAAATAAAATAAAAATTCACATTTACAGTGCTTTGTTTAAATTACAGCATAAACTACAATATGGATATTACTGTTACTGATCTATCATGTCCTTAAAGTAATATATGCCTCAAGCCACAACAAAGCAAGACCATTCAGACTTAAAACCAGAGAGACACGTACTCATATACCATTCAGTTCCATGTGTCTGTGAATGTGCTGGTTATGGGGTGGGTTTTCATAGTGTTAGCGACTGTGCTGGTTTGCTTGGACAACTAGAGAAAGGGTCCATTAAATCTGCATTTATTTATCCTGTTTCTACACAATCTCTAAAAGTATCCCTGTGTATGCTGGTATGAGAATTGGTGTAGAAAAAGTATCACATTTCCTTTCTGTTGGTATGATTGAAATTTTAATCTATTCAGAATCATTAGGCAATCAAGTTCATTGATTCATAAGTTCACAGGTAGGTGCTATACAAGGGTCTATATTACGTTGTCGAAGACCATGTTCAGCAAACACCTGTTTGCTGACCACTAAACAGTGAAATCTAACTCCCATGAATGGCCATTTCAGTGATTTTTTTTTTCTTAGGGGAAAAAAACGTTTGGCCATCATCAGGAATGTGCCTTTTTCCCCACTGCAGTGTGATCTCGTGAGTTGGTATATTTAGTTGGGGGTGGGGTTGCACGGCCCCCCACATTGAGGGGTGTGGGAGGGTGAAAATTTGTCTGGTTTTTGGTTGGCCAAGCAATTTTTTCTGCTAGGAAAAAATATGATGACATGTCCGTTCAAAGAAGCTGAATTTCCCTGTTTAGTGGTCGGCAAATGAGCATTCACTGAAGAGGTTTTTCGACAAGATAATATAGACCCCGCTATGCAATCAATTTGCAGACCATTACAAGCATAGCCAAAAACCATAAATAGAAATCCCCCCTGTCTTAAGGAGGGCAGCACGAAATAGAATGGGGGAAAATTTAAGGCTGTATAGCTAATTATCTGTTTACAGTGGCAATGGAGCTACTCTGCATGACGTAGTGGAAGTTTGCACCAAAAGTGAAGGATATGTTTGAATATAACTCTATCATGCTAAGATTAATTATCCTTTGGTGATAGTTTATTTCCTTAACTGGGTATTTGAGGTACCATTTGTCCTGTGAAGGAACAAGTGCTCAAAGAGGACTGGATCTTTCTGGAATTGAATGGCTAGAGACAGATCTCCATGCAAGAGTCTATAAGAGACTGCATACAGAGTGAGCTATCATGATAATTAAGATTTTTGGGGCCACCGATCTTTTTAGTAATGAATCTCTAAGGTCTCTCAACTTAAGTGATATGTTTAGACATCTAGGTGTCAAAAGGTGCATCATATTCAATAATGGGTCTGATGAAATAGGAGTAAAGGGAAATTAAGACTTCTGTTGATGTAGTGGAGATGCCTTTCAAAATTAGACAAGACAGATAGAAGGCTTTATCAACTACTGCAAAGAAATGATTGTTAAATGATAAGGAATTATGAACAAGACTGCATAGATCCTTTACAATTGTGTCTAATTGGAGCAGTGTCTCATCTATATGGCATGTGAAAAATGTTTTGTTTACCAAACTGAGCCGTGTTACATTTTTTGTATTAATAGTGAGACCATTGTCCTTGCACCAGTTGTGATCTAACTCATCTTTGAACAACTGTGAGTCAGTGGAAAATTGAACAACTCCCAAGTTACAGCTGCCTGCAAACTTAGATAACCATGGGTCAGAAGTATTTTCCTGAAGGTCTGAGGTGCCAAGTAGGGGAGGTTTCAACTCTGAGGCCTGTAGTACATAACTTTTTTGGAAGTGACCCTGTGGCTTAACCACGTGTGTTCTGTCAGACAACCACATAGCTTTCCACCACATTACATATGGATTTATACTCAGATTTACAACTCTGTTAATAATGCCTGGATGTGGTATAGTGTTAAAGGTCTTGGCCAGATCCATATATGCTGTGTGTACACATTACCTCTATCCACTGCTTTGATTATCTTTTCAACAAAATTAGAGATTAAAGAGATAGGACCTTCTTTTGTATTTTTGTACTTGTGGACCAATATAATAAAAGCTTCTGGACATCCAAGATGGCTGCACATTGAGTAGCAGCTTAATTCTAGCTCTCCCAGTGTGAAAACAGAAACTCAGCAGAGAAGGCCAGTAGACTTTTATGTTTCTGGGTAAATTTCAGTAACTGGCTAGTGAGTGCATTGCCTGGATGCCAGAAAAAAAGAAATAGAGGAGCTGAAAGAAAATCAGCTACAAAAGCTGAGCAAAAAACACTGACTGGGAAAAGGTCTGCAGCTGTTCAGCAAAAAGCAGTGCAACCTCCAGACAGGACTTCCAGTAACCTAGAAGAATGTATAAGACAACTGAACACAGACCTGGTTAAAATAAATGCAACACGGATGGAGTGTATCAACGTGAACAACAAAAGGTTGGAAAAATGGAAGAAGCCTTAAACAGATATTCAGATAAGGTGATAAAACTGCAAAAATCAGAGATCAAAATGAAGAAAAGGCTGGTTGAATATAAGACTGCTCAAGAAGAGATATTTAAAAAAATAATAATAGAATTAGAGGACAGAACACATAGGGAAAAACCTGAGATTTTCTGTTGTACCAGAGAAGCTGGAAGGAACAGACTGTATTAATTTTATGAAAGCACAAATAAGCAACTGGACTGATATTCCACAGCAGGAGTTAGCTGAAAGGGCACATTGTGTGTATGCTGCAAACCTACTATAAGAAAGCAACCTTGACCTTTAATAGTAGAGATGCAATCCTACCAGCAGAAGGAGTTGATTCTGACAAAACTGTGGCAGAAGGACTACGTATTAAAAGTGGGAGATGGCAGAATATTTGTGGAGAACAATTACTCATTGTACATCAGGCAGAAGAGAAGTAAATGTGTTCCACTATTCAGGGAATGCCATGAAGCAGGCATGAGATTCAAACTGCTGTACCCAGCTATCTTCAAAATATTCTTTCATGGAGGGAAAATGATTTTTTGATGAAGTATATGCTAAGGAGGAAATACAAAAGTCTGTCCAACAAAAAGTGAGCTGTAAAACAAAAGGATATTCTGTTTCTTGTTCTTCTGATACTAAAAACATCAGAGAGACTGTGCCACTGAAACCTTTCCCAATGTTTTAATGTAAAATGCTGGAAAGAGGGAAGAGAACATGAGAGTTGACTAGAAGAATCTAGAAAATCAGTTGGAAATAAAGCAGAGACAGGATTTGGAAGATGGAGATGAACAGGAATAAAAACAGTAACTTTGAAATTGACAAATGTGGGAATGCAAAGCAGTAATTATATTTGTGAAGTATGACAAGAAAATTTGGAAATACTACACTTTTTTGACTTTGTTGGATTTGTGGGGGACTTCAAAGCATATGCCCTTCTTTGTGTCATTAATATTCACAAAAATACTTTGGGGAGTAGAAGAGTGGTGAGAAAGTTAAGTAAAACATTTTTTTTCTTAATAGTACTATTTTTATAGTGATTTTTTTCTTTTCATGCTATAAAGTTGTCTTTGCTATTTGTAAGTGTAATGGGGATACTATTGTAAAACGTTCTATTTTTTTCTTTTCTTTCTCCTTGTTCAGTTTTAAGAAATGCAGACACTGCAATGTAAATAAATCTGGTAAAAAAACAGCATGACAAAAGAAAAATTAATGTGCTTTTTCCCATTCATGCATAGGGGAATGACTATGCTGAGTCAGAAGATATAGCAAACCTCCTGGCTGATAAATTCAGCTCCAACTTTAACCCTCTCTCCTCCTCAACCTTCCTTCAGGAAATATCATCAAATATAACTCCCCCTACTATCGTTAGGGAACAGATCATTAATGCTCTCTCTAGACCAAGAACACTGCATCAATGGGCAAACAATATCACAGGATGCCTCTAAATAGCATGAAGCATGATCTATCAAGGTCTCTGGAATTACTGTTTAACTGCAGCCTCCAAACAGGCATTGTGCCTCATGAATGGAGAAAGGCAAAGGTCATTCCCCTGCACAAAGGTGGGCCATCTACAGACCCATAAGTCTCACCAGTCTTATATGTAAAGCCATGGAAAGAATTATCATAGAGATGATCAACAGAGATACAGTAAACCTCCACAGACTGGACCCAAGCCAGTTTGGTTTCATCAAGGGCAGATCATGCCTACTCAATCTGGTGGACTTCTTTGAGAAGGTCACCAAAGCAATGGATGAGGGCAAAATTGTTCACACTGCCTACCTTGACCTGGCCAAGGCATTTGACACAATACCCCATTCAGGCATTGTTGACAAACTGAAGAGGTTAAGTACAAACCCATATGTCACCCAGTAGATAGCCAACTGGCTCACAGACAGGACCCAGGAAGTTAGAACTGGGAGTTTACCTCTACAAGGAGGCCAGTCACAAGTGGAGTCCCTCAGGGATCACTGCTTGGACTGCTCCTTTTTGGCATTTACTTCTCAGAAGTCAAGGTCAATGTCAGGGGTCTCTGGCTGACTAAATTTGCAGAAGATTGCAAATTAGGAGCTGTCATTGAATCTCACACTGACACAAATGTTCTCCAGGAGGGGCTGACACAGACAAACAACTGGTGTCAGAGCCATGGACTAAAACTACATGCCAATAAATGTATAATAGTATCCTTTGGGAGGTCATCAATCCATGGTAACTATCATATTGACAACACACCCCCTTAGAGTTGACCTAGTAGTCACTGACTTAGGGACACACATAGATAGTAATCTAGCCTTTCATCATCATGTGTCTACAGTGCTGAGGAAATATTTCAATGTTGCACAACTTATAAACAAAGGTATGGCAGCTACGTTCAAGGAAGTCATTGTTTCACTGTATTCTACATTCATCAGACCTATCATTGAGTACAATGCCCCCTTTGGTATGTACCTAACCAGGCATATCCAACAATTGGAATGTCCACAGAGGTTCCTCACTAAACGAATACAGGACATAAGTAAATTGTCCTATGCAGACTGCCTCAAGGCCCTATCCCAGTTCTATCTCCTACAGGCTTTGAGGGGAGATCTATGCATGGCATACAGGGCATTGTCAGACCCCCCTCTGATGGACCTTCTGCATATCCACAAAACAAACAGCACCAGATTTACCCATTCTAAATACTTAAACCTTGCCTGTGATATAAATAGGACCTGCTGGAGAGATAGGTATGTATTCCAGAGACTACTCTGTCTATGGAACAGGCTCCCCAGCCATGTGAAGCAGGGTTCCTCCATAACCCAATTCAAGTGCAACTTGGAAAATTGGATGGGAAGCCGGAAATTCATCCCTGGTTTGGTACCTATGTCTCTAATGGACACAGGTAACCTGTAAATGGTTAATCTCCCAGGCCCATGCTTACACTTATCAAAGGTATCAGAACTTGTCAGAGATTTGGGATGCATGGCTAGGCTTAAAAAGGCCCTTGTGGTTGTTAGCCTAGTAAACACCTATGAACCTATTAACCTATGACTGTATCAAACCCCTTAGCCTGATATAGTAACAAGTTTAAATGAGAGCAAGTAAATGAAAAATAATACTAACTATTACAAGACTTCCTTCTAGCAAATAAATGTAGTCTTAGTAGCAATACTGTATCTGGTCCTCATGTCTTCATAGCTACAATCTGAAAAAGAGCAATTTGCTAGAAAAAAGGAGAAATTGGCTAGGAGATAATCTTCTCTGAAAACAAGCAGATGTTTTCCCAGCTAGTAGAGCTATAAAGATAAGACAAAACCAGACAGCACTTACTAGGTTAATAGGCTGTACCATGCATCTTAGCATGGATAACCTTTTTTTTAAGTTACCTCAAGTCTAAGTGTGGCTGTCAGTTTGGGACATTTGTTCCTATCATGAGGGTATAATTTCAATAAAAGTTCATGTAACGCAAAAGCTTGAACTAGACATTAAAAATGCTGTTGTACATAAAATGTGGCAATATCTTTTTAATAGAATGATGAGTTCTGGAATGTCTTTAAATGTCAATAGTCTCACAGATAAATACGAAAAAAGAGAGTAGTGAACTATATTAAAAATGTAGAGTGCAAATATCTATGCTTCAAAGGACACACATGGAAAGAACTGAACACGTGAATTTGATAAAGAAAGGTTTTCAGGATGGTTATTCAGAGGAATATCTGGAACAAAGGAAAAGAGGAACACTTATATCAATTGCAAGAGGAGCTCCAATAGTGATAAAAGAGGATAAAAAACATAATAATGATAGATTTGTAGTACTAAAGGGCTACTGGCAAGGGATGAGAATTACACTGGCATGTATTTATATTCCACCTAAAACTGCTATAATGGGGCTTAAGAAAATTCTGGGAGAAATAATCAGCTTTCAGCCAAGAATATTACTTATAGGTGGGGACTAGAATGTGATTTGCAGCAGTGAAGATGTGTCTGAGGGGCAGAAGGGAAAATATAACAAAGGAGGCTAGACTTTTGTGGAAATTTATGAAAATATTTGGCACAGAAGATGTGAATTTAGTAATATGAGTACGGAGTGAATTTACATTTTCCCCAAGATACAGAAACTGGGCTAGGCTACACAGAATTTACATTTCACAGAAACACGTGCATTTAGTTGAAGATCTTGATACACACCCAATAACTATTTCAGATCATGCACCAATAATAACTCAAATAAAAACACAGAGTAATGAAATAAAAATGAGACACTGGTGCTTTCACACCTCTTTTTTGAAAAGAGAGGAATTTAAGGAATTGGGTGGTGAAAATTATTCAAGAGCCATTAGAGAAGATAGAAATTTCTTCTGAAAATGTATCTAGGTAGTGGGATAAAATTATAGCAGAGTTTAAAATAGGATGGAAATAAATGAAAGGGAGATATGGTTAAGAAGTAGCAATAATTATTCAGAGGAACTGACAAATGTTAAAGTATTGCAGGATAGGAGGAATCTCACAGAACAACAGGAGGAGCAACTGCAGAATTCTAAACAGAACACAAGCAATTACCTTGTTAATATGCATGAGTTTAGAAAGACTGCTGTTAAGCAAATGTTTTTGACAATAAAACAGAGCCTAAAGACATTCAGCATGACTCAGGCAACAGCAAGTAGAACGGGCTGTTGCCAAGCTTAGAAAGTCTATAACAAGGAAAGTAACAAAAGATTCTGTAGAGGTATTAGAATAGTTTGGAAATTCTGTGAAAGTCTATATAAAGCAGAGAAATATGAAAATCAAGAAAGGATACCGACAGAAATGTTTATGGAAGAATTAAATATGCCAAGGTTACAGGTAGATGAGGCTCAATTACAAATGGTTAGAACATGAGGAGATGAAGTAAAACTGTCATGTATAACCAATCTACAGGAAAGTCCTCAGGAATAAATGGTATTCCTGTGGAAGTTTGGAGGCTAGGAGGGAAAAAACTGATAAAGATTTGAAAGGTTTTGTTTAACAGTATTTTAAGAGGATGAGAAGTACCATCATCCTGGAAGAAAGGGGTGGTAGCTGTAACAACTAAAAGGGTAAAGATACATCATATCCAGCTTCATACAGGCCCATTTTAACACCAAACCATGATTATAAAGTGTTTATGTCAATAATGGCTAAAATAATGGGAAAAGCAATGCCAAAATTGACAGATGTGGATCAATGTGGTTTGGTGGAGGGGAGACAAACATTTGAACAACATTAACAGATCAGGTGATCCAGAGGAAAGCAGAATGTAAGAAAATACCACTGTTGGTGGTGGGTCTTGATGCAGGGAAAGCATTTGACAGAGTAAGTTGGGACTTTATGAGCAGGACATTGGAAGCATTTGCATTCCCTGATAAAATTCTAAGGTTGTTTAGGAGGATATATGAGGGATCAGAGGCAAAAATTAAAGTGGGTGGGGTCCTCTCTGATAATTTCTGCTCGAGCAGAGGAATCAGGCAGGGGTGTCCTCTTCCCCTTTGTTATTTGCATTATATTTGGAGCCACTGGCAAAGAAAACGAGGGACACAGAAACACAAGGATATAATTGGTATTTGCAGAATATGAACACTATGTTTTGACATTGTTTCAGATCATTGATTGAACCATATTAAACAAAAGTGCAGAATTTTTAAGGTGTGGAACTCTGAGCCATCATGAAGTTCCTATTCCTGCAGAAGAAAACTCCTAAGGAAATCCATGGATGTGTGATGCAAACATCAGCGACAAGTGCCCTTCTTACTCAGTTGTGAAGAAGTGATGTGCAAACTTTCATTATTGAGATTTTGAGACCAAAGATGCAACAAAGTCTGGAAGGCCTCAAACGATGTCAACTCCTGAAATTGTTAACTATGTCCATGACCTACTTTTGGCAGAACAGTGAATATCAGCTAAACCAATTGCTGAGACACTACAGATATCCAGGGAAGGTGCTGGATTTATACTCCATTAGCAGCTGGGTATGCAGACACTGTCAGTCAAGTGTGTGCCAAATGTTTGAATGCCAACAAGAAAATATGTCAAGTGGACACTTCCAAGTTGATTTTGTGGCATTTTCATCAAGCCGGTGTCAATGTTTTGGAATGACTAGTTACACCATCACGATCCTGAGACAAAACAGTCCATGCAGTGGCGGCACTCTGGTTTACCAAGGCCAAAGAAGTTCAAGACCCAAAAGTCAGCAGGAAAGATCATGGACATTGTGCTTTGGGATCAGGAAGGTGTTGTAATGACTGACGATCTTCCAAGGGGCCAAACAGTTAATGCAGAATACTACTGTAACCTGCTGTACTGATTAAAGGAGGTATTGAAATAAAAAGGAGAGGGAAGCTGTGGAAAGGAGTTCTCTTTTTTGCAAGACAAGGCACCATTGGCAAAACGAAGTGTGTTTTGAAGAAATTGGAGTTTGAGTGTATAGACTATCCATGCTACTCATCAGATCTTGCTCCATTTATTTCCTGTTTCCAAACCATAAAAAGAGTTTAAAAGGGCAACAGTTTTTGAGTGATTCAGAGATGGTTGCAGCAGTGGAGCAGTATTTCAGTGAATAGACTTCAGACTTTTTTTTGGCAGGGTTACAGAAACTTCAGACATGATGGGCTAAGTGTGTTGAAATTCAGGGTCAATATGTTAAATAACTTTTAAGTTTCATGGCTCCACATCATTCCCTTCTTGGGTGGGTTTAGAATGTTTCAGCACCCCCGTTGATTCTTCCATTAGAACAATGTGGATTGGGATTACCTGATATGAAGGGGTATTTTGCAGCAACACAGTTAAGGCTCCTATACATAGCACAAGCAGAAAACTGTAATTCCAAGTGGAAAGGGATGATGATGAAACAGGGGGAAGCTCATGAAACAATGAGAGACTGCAAATTTTGGATGCAAATCTTTAAAGAGAATAACAATAATCATTCAGAATATTATATTCAAAAAGTAGCAGAAAGTATTTTTAGAACTAAGCCAACACAGAAATGGAGAAAGGAGATTCTGCTGATAGGGATGACTGCAATTAGGGATGACAACAGGCAAGAGGGGGATGGAATTTATTGGAGATATCTGGCAAAGGAACCAAGGTATTGGGAACACATAACTAGAGAGGGAAATGTAACAGAAGGGGAAGATGCCAAGAATTTATTTGGACTGCAGGTTACAGATTGCCTTCCCAAGCAAGGATTGATATCAGAGTACAGCCAAAGAGAAAGAAATAGGGTGTCCTAAATGAAAGAACAGCACATGTAGAGTTTTTAGTAGAATCTAGAACAGAAGCTGCAGTTAAAAAAGGAATAATTGGAGCATATAAAATATTGCATGATAACTATACGAATAAATCAGAGGAGATTAGAAAGGATTGGGAAGAGACTGAATGGACAATGGGGGATATAGGTATATCTCACACATATGTAACAAAATGTAGAAGATTTAATTTTTTCCTTGGAAATTTTACAAAGATATTTTTATACCCCAAATAGACTCCAGAGAATTTTTCCTCAGGAAGACAGCAAATGCTGGAGGTGTGCTCGGAAGAAAGAGGTAATTGGGAACATATTTTCTGGGAGTGTAATGAGTTGGCAGACTTTAAAGATTCCCTGCAGACTGCTCTGTCAGAGATGCTGGGAGAGCAAATTGGTGTAACTAGGTTAATTATTTTTTCTGAGCAATGATATAAAATCATAACTGCCTAGTCATAGTAAGATCTTGTTGAGTCTAATTAATGTGGCTACCAAAAGAGCAATTACTAGAAAATGGAAATCAAAGTCTAAACCAACTGTACTAGAAGTAGTGAATATAGTAAGAGGGATAAAACAACTGGAACTGGGATCGTTAGAAAAGGGTAGGAGCAAATTACATAGGAAAACAAAATAAATTTTGGGAACAATACATACAGAGGAAGAATAAGTATTAAAAGAAGGCAGAACTAGAAAGAGCTATGTAATGCTTGACTGACAGAGACTGAGTAGATTATATGTGCTGTATAATGTTTGCAACTAGGATTCTGTCAGAACGGTTTGTTATGTAAAATGCAATTAGAATTGTGTCTATATGGTTTGCTTTCATTTATATAAATGTATGACTGCCTATGTCATAAGTGATAATTTAATAAACATGTTTCTTGTTTAAAGAAAACAAAAACTTTTTAAACGGCATATGTAAAGAATTTTATGTTTCTATTACGCAAATGACTTTGTTTAAAAGTGGATAGGACATTGGGTTTTAAAGTACATATAAAGCATATATTTAAATGGTTGCCAGTATTTTTTCATTGAATTAGCTGCACTGATGTTATACATTTTGATGCTGACACAGAAATTCTTTGTCTTTTTCCAAATTCAATGTGAGTGAGATGAAGTCATGCTTAACAGACTAGTACAGCAACATCAGAAAGTATGTCCAAATCTGGACAATGGAGTGTACAAAGAACCAACTGTGTTAAAATGGGATGATATAAGTTTCATTTCATTTCATTTGACTTTGTTAAGAAAGTTGAGACTTTCACTTGAAGAAAGTGTGATCTTTGACTTTGGATTTGTACATTATTACTTATAAATTACATACTCTTGTTTGAGGTATGATAGAATATAAAAATGTATGAAATATAAAAATGTAGTGCACTCTATTATTATGGAGGTACAACTCTTATACTAGCCCCCCATGTAGGTGTTGTATAATACATTTTCCTCAAAAAAAAAAGCAAAAAAATATAATATAATTTTCTCTCATTTGGAAACTGTAGCAAACTGCTTACCACAAATATAATAACTGGCTTTCTATAGTTGAATAAATAATATGAAGCACTAAAGCATTTCACTCTTGACCGCAAATGCAGTTTTGACACATTTCTGAATGGTGGTCCTCACTACCTTTTAAACTGCACTTGTCAATCGCACACTTTAACATCCTATAACAGAGCAATGAAGACAGACTGCAAAAGGCAAAGAAAAATAAGTGTGTGTGTATATGCATATGTATAAATATTAAGTGTGTGTGTGTGTGTGTGTGTGTGTGTGTGTGTGTGTGTGTGTGTGTGTATGTGTCCTCTTTGATCTCCTGTTCCTTCACATATGGTGAAGGATTGTTGTGTTTTTCTACACATACATGCATATCTATTTATAGGTGTGTGTACTTACTTTGCTCAAGTAGACCGTAAGTAAAAGTAAAAGGTAAAAGTTCGACAAAATGAACGTCAACACCTTAACACATATGTGCCGAGAAAGAACCTTGGCACATGAAAAAATAACATCATCTTTTGCAAGGGGGCAAACCCCCTCTACACCACCTCACATCCCCTAATAATTTTATGCAGTAACCAAATGTCAATAAATAAAATGACTCTAAGATCACACAATCCCTGGGAAAAGGGAATATTCCTCGACCTGGGGACTGCCGATCTCACACACCTACTGACCATCTGCATATATCAATTAAACAGATATGGGCAAATGAGCAGTTAGACCAAAAACAGGGCACTCATGTACACACTCCCACCCCCCACATCTGCCAACCCACACACACATATACATCTTTGTGTGTGGATGTAAGTATATATTTGTGATATTTGTGTGTGTCTATATATATATATATATATATATATATATATATATATATATATATATATATATATATATATATATATATATATATATATATATATATATATATATATATATATATATATATATATATATATATATATACATTCATAATACACACACACATATATATATATATATATATATATATATATATATATATATATATATATATATAGATACACACACACGCACGCATGCACACACAAATATATATATTGGGTAAAGAATACTGTAATAGGCTAAATAAGGGTTACTGTAATTTAAAAGAAAAGCTGTATTAAGTTGAGGTAAGAGGTAAATGTAATTATTTTTATAAAAAAAACTATGCTTGCTGCTTTTATTACATCTTTCAGCATGTAAAATGAATACTATATTAGGTACATGTTGTTGTTGTTCTTCTTCTTCTTCCGGCTTTTCCAGGTTAGGGGTCGCCACAGCGGAACTCCGGCCTGCTAATGATTGGCAGTGGATTTTCATGGTGCCAAGGTGCCAGCTCGATGCCCATCCTTCGACGAAGGCACGCCCATTCACGCATGTCTTTCGAATACCACTCGTCCGTGGGGAGGACATGCATAAGACATGTAATTGCATACACTGAAAATATAGGAGAGGTATTAAAAAGTAAGACTGACAAACAAATGGGGATGCCACTGCTTCCATTATACACCAAGGTCTCAGGCTTCAATATTTGTATGGAAACAGAAGGACATTTCAAAGACAAATATCTGAAAACAGGAACATACATATTCAGTATCACAGTACTGGTTGGGTATCTTAGAACTGCTGCTATTTGAGATTATCATAAGGGCCTGTACCTTACCCTGGTAAACAGTAACAAGTACAGCTACTAAAAAAGGATACTGTATCAGATATAACTGTTGATAAACTTGCAGTAGTTAGAAACCAGCATCACTTTCTGGTGGTTCACTAAAGTTAGGACCATGGCAGGGATACGTTTTCATGTTCCATTGGCCAGAGGGTGAGTAAAAAGGGGGACAGAGAGAGAGGGATAAGTATATACCACACACTGTACCTCTTCTATGAAACTGTCTTCTACTCCACAGTCTCAGTGGTACTGTTAGACTAGAAGGCTGTTGGTTCTTTTCACATTAAAGGTGATTGGATTACTGACACTGCAGTATAACTTTTGGGGGACCTGGACTCTTGAAGATGTCATCTTTTGAATGAGATGCTAAGGAAGTCCCATCTGCTTAAGGTGATGGTGGCTTAGATGGGGGTAAAAGTTCCCACGGCATGTATTGAAAAGAGAGGGGCTACCCTAGTAGAAGAAATAGCACAGCACCTTGGGTCTCCTCTGAAAAGAAGCCACTGACCTAGTAGGGCTAACCTAGTCAACAAAGTATAAATAAATAAAACAAAGTACTTATTTTACTCTATTCAAATAGAATTTGGATGAGGAGTTGAAAAAAAACACAAATTTACCACCAGTTTAGCACCCAAGGTCTTCATGGATAGGGTCAGCAAGTAAGTGTCCAAACATATCTATCCTTTTTCTGTCCACTTTTAGGTACCTATGAGAGACAAGCAGGTGGCAGGGCTTGAGGATGTCCTAATATAGAATGACATTAATGATACAATGTCTTGTGTATTTGTATTTTGCAGCTAGACATAGATTCAGTCACCTAAAGATGAAGATCCGTCCTTTGCCAAATCCTCTAGTAAAGGATCATGTAACTACTTCAGAAAACCCCCCCCAAAACTGGCTAGATAGTACCTACCAACCAACCTAAAATATTTGTTATTCTTTTACCCTGTCCTTTGGGTCAAGCCTGATGGCTTCCTTTCCTTTCTACATTCCAGGGTGAAAACCAGGCATCTACAAGTGTGAAAGGGAGCCCTGTGGCAAATTAATTGCATGGCTGGAATCAATGTCCCACATTGGCCTAGTAATTGTTTTAGAGAGGGGTGAGAGTCAACCAGCAGGGCAGAGGTAGGTCAGCTGGATTCAGCATATGTGCCACCTAAGATATCTTAATGTATGTGGCTCTTCCTCAGGCTCCATCATTTTTCTGAAAGTTCTGGCTACCACGTCCACATATGCCTCTGGCAGTTCCCCCTGGTTACCCCCTCTGCAAACATTGCACCCCTGAATGGCTTCTCTCCAGACTGCCCTGATGTAGTCCTATCACTAGGTGGGTAAGTGGACAGCTTCTCTTCTACTGGCTGAGCTAACCCTGTGGTACTCGACAGTAGTGCTTGGGGCCTGATGGAAGATATGCACAGACAGAGATGTGATACTGGGAACCTTTGTGTGTGTGTGTGTGTGTGTGTGTGTGTGTGTGTGTGTGTGTGTGTGTGTGATATTGGTGATATTCACAAGCTTTGTGAAGTGGTGTGTGCAGTGATGTAATGATGTTCTGCCACTCCATCTCTTAAACTGGGCCCCTGTCTGGTTTTAATCCCCCAACACAGGTCATCCATGCAACGGTTTCATCTGAACCCTCCCCCTGGGATAGGATAGGTGGCCAAATGCCTTTGGCTTTAGTTTTCTACCTTGTACCTAGTGATTATGGGATAGGCCCTAACTCCCCATTTACATGAAATGGATAAAGTAGCAAACCAGAGAAAGGAAGAATGAAAGAATTAGAAATGGATGGATTGTGTATTAGAACATGTCACTTCACTCAAGCACTCAGTATCTGCTATCAAATCCATAACTACTATGACATCTTAGGGTTAAAGCAAAGAAAGTCATTTCTCAATTATTCTAAATTTCTGCAAAAAAGTTCTTTCTTTGGAGATGGGTATTTTAGTCAGAAAAAGACTATAGCAGAAATAAACTATTGAAGTATACAGGGATGCAAGCCAAAGGCAGTTGGAAGTGATGCTATACAGAAGGCAAGGAAGTAGATAAGAAGGCAAGTTAGAGGCAGTTGCAAGGGATCCTGAGCTGGAAGATGGTCAGACGTAAACTACATAAATAAAAAAAATACATTTTGTTCAAAACAAATTTGTATTGATATTAATAAGACTGTTGTAGATGCCAAAATCTGAAAAAAATTACACCTCAGCAAAATACCAACACTCTCATTTCATACCTTTTCTGAATCTCTTTAACCACTTCTTTGGCATAGAAAATGGCATTTTCTTCTTTTCCAAATCTAGAAAATAAAATATGCTTAGGAATTTTGTGTGAGAACATTTACAAGCTAAAAAACTGAGAATTACAAATATAATTTTGCACAGCCATGTATAGAGCTGCATACACTCAGATCTCATAGTTTGCTGATTATTTCCTTGTTGGCAGTACTGAATCCGTAAATATCCACTTAATTTGGTAATCATTGGTTGCCATTTGTGTTCATTTTCCTGACTATTTTGTTTGCCATCTATTACTGAATACTTACCAGAAACATTTAGTGTTTTTTAAAAGCATATACTCTCATGTATTCCAATGGTAAATCAGATTAGTACACCTCTAGGTCACCTATTGTCATTGAAGTCAAGCCACTTTCCATTGTCTGGCACTGTGTTGCATTAATGTGGTTTATGGTTAAATGTATAAACAGGAAGCCATATGTTGTGTACATATCCAACTCTCAAAACTAGTAAGAACATCAGTTCTATTTTGAGTTGGACTTCACCTTTCACTATATACTATGAACTCCAATTTTTGTTTCATAGTGCAGATAGCAAATTTGGGTTCACTATAGAATCTCAAAATACTTGAAATCCCGAATTTCAGTATTTCGAAATTCTATAGCCAAAAGATTTAAATCCCGAAACCCCAGAACCGTGAAATTTAAAATCGCGAACCTACACAACAAATACACCACACACATGCACACAATGCCCCCCCCAATCAAACATACAATCCTACACTACAGACAAGCTGGGGGGCAATTCCCCCTGCCCCCTCACACCCCCTATTTATATATACTAATTCCGAGATTGCACATCACACACACAAAGTCACACATTTCATAGCCCCTTGCACATACACATCACAGCCACAACAAACACTAACAAACACTAAAGCCCCTAACCAACACACTTACACATACAT
>NC_056743.1:1804001906-1804011906 GCF_019279795.1 Protopterus annectens | reverse complement strand
CACTCATTTCTGCAATTTAAATTAAATCCATAAGGAAACATTTTGCAATTTAAAAGTTGTTAATGCTGCCTAGTATATTGCACGACTTTCAGTGCATTCACGTGTAAATAACTGTGTGAACTAGCATGTTAGAATTTACTGAGTATGATACAGTACCAATGCAAAAGAATTCTCCATAATCTGTTAAAAATGCCACCAACAACATGCTCATTTCCACTCTTTAAAAAAATAATTTACCTTTTAAGCTTAATAATATTATCTGTATCTCTTTTCCGTCACAGGAAATAATGCTCACCGAACATTTCAACACCTTTTAAGAAATTTCTCTGTGAGTAGAATGTCTGTCTTTGTGATGTAGAATGTCTAAGTGATGTTTCAAATGACATCATAATGAGTGGAGATTGCAATATGTGATGGGCCAATGACATCACATAAGTTCTATCTCCATTATGCTCCATAAGTTCATTTTCTACCTAGCAACAGTGGTAATATAACAGGAGTATCATCTTTAAACTAAGAGACAGGAATACTTCAAAACAAACCATGAGAAGTAGTATAGCACTGGCTGAGTAGCATACATATGAGAATAAGAAATTATTTAATTAACAGTGCATCCATAACATCAACTACAAACATTACAATAATAATAGGTTCATAGGTTCATAGGTTCATAGGTTCATACTAGGCTATCTGCCCTAGGGCATTTATAAGCCTAGCCCAGAGTTTTGTGACTTTCGCCACCCCTTTAGTTTGAAGGATACTATGCCCATTATTTAGCTGTGCCTCTGTCAAGCAGTGACACTGAGGTAATCCCTGGGGTATACCTGCGATCTCCCATCCATTGGTCAAGATTTCTCTTGAACAAAGCCAGCGAGGTGCTCTGCCTCACATGTACCAGGATTTTGTTCCACAGCATAGGGAGTCTCTGGGTGATGAATCTGTCCCTCCAGCACGTCCTATTTATGACCGTGTCAAGGTTCAAGTCTCGTGCTCTTGTAGATCGGATGGATTTAGATTTTTTGAGGTGAAGCATGTTCATTAATTCCGGGTTGGACATGGCCTTGTATGTCAGGCACAGGTCACCTCTGAGCAGGTGGTAAGCGACTGAGTAGAGCTGGAGCTCCTTCAGCCGGGCAGCATAGGACATATTTTTGAGACCCTTTATCCTTTTGGTGAGGAACTTTTGGGGCCTTTCCAATTGCTGCAGGTGTCGGGTCAGATACATTCCAAATGGGGCGTTGTACTCAATCATCGGTCTGATGAGTGATGAGTACAGGGGAATGATGACCTCCCTTGACCTAGATGTGAATCCCCTTCATGATCAGGTGGGCAATGTAGAAGGTCTTCCTAACTACTTTGGCAACGTGGGTGTCAAATGAAAGGTTACTGTCAACCTGGGTCCCCAGATCCCTGGTAACCTCTTCTGTGCTTAGTGGATTGCCACCTATATGGTAGCTGGGGGTAACCTTGTTTTTCCCGAAGGGTATGACTATGCATTTTTTAGCGTTTAACTTTAGGCCATGGCTTTGGCACCAGCTATCCGTTTCTATGAGACCCTTCTGAAGGATATCTGTGTCTGATGTGTTTTCAACTATGGCGCCCAGTTTGTAGTCATCTGCAAACTTTGTCAGCCATAATCCTCCTGTGCTTGCCTGTACTTCTGAAAAGTAGATGCCAAACAAGAGTGGGCCCAGGACCGAGCCCTGTGGGACACCGCTTGTGACAGGCTTGGAATCAGACATGGCGCCAGCAACTCTGACCCTGTGGGTTCTGTCATTTAGCCAGTTTGCAACCCATCTTGTGACGTATGGGTTTACATTTAAGCTGGTGAGTTTTTCTATGATGCCCAAGTGGGGTATTGTGTCGAATGCCTTTGCCAGGTCAAGGTAGGCTGTGTGGACTGCCTTGCCCTCATCAATGGCCTTGGTGACTGTTTCGAAAAAGTCAACCAAGTTTAAAAGACATGATCTGCCTTTGACAAAGCCAAATTGGGTTTGATCCAATGTCTGCAGGTCCCCTATGTCTTTATTTATGAGTTCCATTATGATCCTCTCCATAGCTTTGCAGACCAGGCTTGTCAAGCTGATGGGATGGTAGTTTCCAGGGTCGGTGGAGGCACCGCCTTTATGTAGTGGGACCACAGTTGCCGTACGCCACTCCTTGGGTACGTATCCTGAGGTGAGGCTGAGATTAAACAGCTGCCCTAATTGTGGGTTTAATTCCTCAATGAGTTCGTGGAGCACACAACCGGGGACACCATCTGGTCCCATGGATGCTGTGTTTTTCGCCTTGGAGAGCTGTTCTCACCTGAGCATTTGAGATGTTTGGGAGGCTACAATCCTCTGGTATAGATATTTCTCCTTTTGGGGGGGGGAAATTTGCACTGAACCTGTCAGCCAGTATGTTGGCAATGTCTGTAGGTTCAGTGATCTTTACATCATTTTGAACTAGTTCTGAGCATATCTGGGAGTTTCCTCCCAGGTTTCTAACATAACTAAAAAAGGCCTTGTGATTGTCTTTTGAGTCCTTGGCGATTTTTCTTTCAAAATTTGCCTTGGATGATTTTATGAGAGATCTTAGTTTTTTACTTATAATGATCAAGGGTGTCTTCCCTTTTAGGGATTTTGCTCTATCTTGTAGTAGCTTTCTCCTTTTGTTGTAGAGCTTGTTTATGGCTGGTGTCCACCAGACTGGATGCTTGCCTTTGGTACAAAGAGTCTTTGTTTTGTTTGGGATTGCCTGATCCATGCAGTCCTGGAGGTGCTGGTAGAAGGCATTTGTATGTGATTCAGCAGCTTTAGTGATGGTTTCTGCTGGTTCGGGGGCCTTGAAAGAGACCACACCAGTCCTAAGAAGTGTGAAGTCGGCTTTAGAGAAGTTCTTCACTGTGGTCTTTTTTACCTGGGGTGGGGGCGGGATGTGGACTTCCAGTGAGATTAGTTTATGATCTGACCTCACCAATGAGGGGTATAATTCCGGTGTTGAACAGTGTGACCCCATGTTCGTGATGATGAGATCTAGTATGTTTTCGCCTCTTGTGGGTATGGTGACTAGTTGTTCCATGGCATTTGAGTTTATGAACTCTAGGAACCTTTGGGCTAGAGTCTTGGGGCTTGAGTAGTGATCCCAGTCTATATTCGGATAGTTGAAATCACCTAGTATGATGGTGTTTGGGGTTACATTTATCCCCTCCAGAGTTTTCAGGAAAGCTGTGTGAGGTTCCTGAGTTTGAGAGGGTGGCCTGTAACATGCTACAAATTGCAGAGCAGTCTTGCCTACGGTTAATTGCACCTGGATGGTCTCTGATGCATCGTGCGTTGCCACCAACCTGGAGGTGAGGGTACAAATACATACACGCATGTACACCTGTGCATGTGCTCAGGCAAACATATACATGCACACACACACACACACACACACACACACACACACACACACACACACACACACACACACACAGACACTGCTCACAGTCCATACAACCTAGTAGTGAAGGCGCACACATGTTTGCCCAGACCACAGAGTAAAGATCACCACTGGCTGAAACGTTTGTCAAACAAGGATATACAGAGACTGTGGGAAGTAAAAACAGGATGTCAGGAACTGTGTATGTATGCGATTTATATCTACAAATGTCTATGTTATGTGTAGTATACCAAAATACACATGTACATACAGTCTTAGAAGAACATATAGACATTGCATGTTGCTTCCTACATCTCAATGAAGTATAACAATTTCACACCTATTAAACAGTTAAAGTGGTATCACTCTTGTATTTATTGTTACTCTCAATGGGTCTTTCTTTCTTCCCCATGATTTCACTAATGAAAATTACTGTATAGGTAAAGGGTTTGAGGGAAAGGTCCACACATGGAGATACAGCAGAATTTTACAATTACAGATAGAATTGATTTTAATCACAAAAGGATCACTTTACAGTACAATAACGTACAACATCAATTATATCAAAACAAGTAGATTACAGTACCATTATATCACCAAACACTTCATCAGTATGCATAATGAACCAGAGCACTAATAAAGCATTTGGTGCAATATTGGAATGATAAAGCAGTGTTTTGACATCAGTGATTTTATTGTTTTTGAGCCATCTAAGTAGTCGACCAGTTGTAATTGGTTTATTAGTTTGGGAGATGACAGGGCTTTTTTAGGGGAAAACTGTGACTGTAATGGCAATCCTTTATTAATGAAGCACAACAGCACTACAATCAAGACAAACCAAAATCAAAAAATCTTATTACAGCAACGCAACATAGGTTAACAAGATATGAGATTAACTTGCTAAATAAAGGGACTAGTTTTATCCCTTCATCTAATATTGACATTAGTGATGCAATATTAGCGGTAAAATTTTTGCTCGTAATTTGACATTGAAGTTAGCGTTTGGGGATACTTCTCCAAATGAACTACATCTGTTCAAACGAAAAAGTACTTTTATGCCTCATCTTCCAGCAAATGTAGAATTATTTGTAAAAGCAGTGGAAAATGATTTATACGAGGGTTTGGAGACCTTCCAAAGAACTAATGTCAGCAATTTATCAACGGAAGAAAAGTCTGCACTGCATAATTTGAAACAGAATATGGACATTGCTATATGACCTGCTGACAAAGGAGGTCCGATTGTTGTCATGGATAGTTTGTATTACAAAGAGACCATGACAAACATGCTGAACAATGATGCGTATATTAGAGTTTCTCCTGATTTAGTGCAAGATATTCATATAAGTTTGAATAGAATGTTTTATGATTGCAAAGGTTTGGGTTTTTGAATGATGAGTTATGTAATTACTTCCTGGTTGAGCATCCAGTAATACCTAGAATGTATGGGCTTCCCAAGATACATAAGAACCCTTTGCAACCTGCCTTTAGGCCCATTGTAGCGGGAGTGGGTTGGCTCACTTAGCCAATGTCTGTATATTTAGATTTTGAGTTAAAACAAGTACTTCAGAAGTATACCTATGTGCTAAGGGACACAGAACAGTTCCTATCAGAACTATTTGATTTTGCTAGGAATGTTGATTCAATACAAGATCTATTATTAGCTACAATGGACATAGGATCATTGTTCACTTGCATTCCTAATGAAAGTGGAATTAAGATGGTTAGGGAATTGCTATTGGAAAGTGGCTTAATGGATGTTGTCAAAGCAGACTTTATTAGTCTATTACTTGAATCAGTATTGGAGAACAATGTATTTTTCTTTGAAGAAGGTAGTTTTTTGCAGATGAAAGGGATTGCGATGGGCACTAGCTGTGCCAACACCTATGCGAATTTGGTCATGGTAGCATGGGAGAGGAACCATTTGCTAGGAAATGACCAAATTCTGTTTTATAGGCATTTTGTGGATGATCTTTTTCTCATTTGGCATGACACTGTGGATAACCTGATGTCTTTTCACACAAATTTAAATAGCAGCAGTTCATTCCTTAGATTTACTGTAACATACTCTTGGAAAAGCATTGATTTTTTGGATGTATCGGTATATAAAGAGGGTCCTGATTTTAAAACTACTGTTTATAGGAAGGCTTGTTATAGAGCTTCCTTTTTGCTTAGGGATAGTATGCATAATCCATCAATATTTGGTAATATTGTGAAAGGGCAGGCAATTAGAACATCACGACTATGTTGTAAGGCAGTAAGGTTACAAGATGAGTTGGACAGGTTGAAATCAGATTTTTTGTCCCGAGGTTATGAGGAAAAACTTATAGTTGAAAGATATGCTGAAGTATCGAGGTTGAGGGGCACTAGAGCCAAACCTTATTTCTCAGACAAGAAGATAGAAATTGTTTCAGCTACTGGCTCTAAGAGATCTCTATCAGTGTTGTTGCCATTTGGTAACAACACGGATAGAATTAAACAAGCAATAGCAGCTAGCTGGAATATTTTATTGGTTGATGAAAAAACAAGGAACCTAGTGGGAGATAAATCATTGTTTACCTACAAGAACATGACATGTTTAAAGCAACATCTTTGTTATAGGAATATAGGTGGTGGTTCATTGCCAATGGAAGACTTTGTGCCATCAGGCACAAAGAAATGTGGTAATTGTCCGCAATGTATATTCATAGATGAATCCCGTTTTTTTAAGAATCCAGATACAGGATATCTGTGGGAATTGAGGAATCATAGTACCTGCAACACATGCAACGTTGTGTATGTTGCACATTGTGGAAAATGTTTTAAATACTATGTTGGTAAAACCAACAGATCATTAAGAGAGAGGATTAGAGACCACGTATATTGTTTGGAGAGGAAGCAAGACTATAGTGCACCAGCTAAGCATACACTTTTAGAAGGACCAGAAAGTACAGTTTTGTACCTACCATAAATGTAGATGTTCGAGGATCTCCATTGCTGCAGTCCTGACAAATGGGTACTCCGCTGCCCACTATCGTCCCGAATACCAAAGGGCTAGAACTGGCGTCGGTCACGGGCGCTAGAGACTGACGTAAGCACTTGTCAGTACAAATGCGCATGACCGACGCCATAACCTCAGTCTTTCTTGCCTCAGATGTCAGAATGCAAAAAGAAACTCCACCCAAAAACCCCAATAAAAAGAAAAGGGGGAAGGAGGGAGGATAGGACTGCAGCAATGGAGATCCTCGAACATCTACATTTATGGTAGGTACAAAACCGTACTATGTTCGTTGTCTCCCATTGCTGCAGTCCTGACAAATGGGTAGAATCCCAGAGCAACGGAAAAAGGGAGGCTGGTCAACTAAAGAGCAGGAGGAGCTGCAGACATGCCCTGCAAGACTGCAGTGGCAAACCCAGCCCTAGACCTAGAATAAAGAGGCAAATGATAATGCTTTGTAAAGGTATGTACAGAACTCCAAGTAGCCGCCACTAGAATGTCATGAGCTACCCCTCTAAAAAAAGTAGTAGAGGTGGCCGTAGCCCTAGTAGAATGAGGCCTGATCCCAACTGGAACCTCCCTACCAGGATGAGAATAACAAAAAGCAATACAAAGGCCAATCCACTTGGAAATAGTTTGTTTTGAGACAGCTTTCCTACTAGAAGCCACAGCAAATGAAAACAAATAACTGTTGAGATCTCCTGAACTCTGTGGTTCTGCACAAATAATACCGTAACTGCTTATGTACATCCAAAGAATGCAAAACTTTTTCCCCTTTAGTTTGGGGGTTAGCAGAAAAAGTAGGCAAATGTATAGATTGGTGCAATGCCACATTAGAAATCACTTTAGGCATAAAAGTAGGATTAGTACGTAAGGAAACTCTGTCCTTGAGAAAAATCAGAAAAGGTTCCACTGCCATGAGGGCCTGTAATTCAGATACCCTTCTAGCAGAAGTAACAGCCAACAAAAAAGCAGTCTTCCAAGACAACAACTTCAATTCAGCTGTAGCTGCAGGTTCAAAAGGAGGCAGAGTCAGCATCTCCAAAACAAAATTAAGATCTCAGGCAGGAGTAGGAGCGCTTCGTGGGGGTCTTACATACCTTGCCCCTCTAAGAAACTGTTCAACCAATGGATGTGAAAACAAAGGAGGGTCACAATCATAGTGAGCAGAAATAGCTGCAGCATGCACGTTTACAGAAGAGAAGGACAAACCCTCGCCCAGTAACACAGTGAAAAATTGCAATGTACAACTCAAATTAGGCAATTTGACACCAAAGCCTTTAGCTGAACTCCAAAGAAAAACCATTCCAGTTATCAGCATAAACCTTTCGAGTACTAGGTCGCCTGGCTCCCAAAATAACATCCAAAACTTGTTGAGGGAGCTGAAGGCCCTCCTTCCTTAAAACAGAATGCGCCAGGCTGTCAGGTGTAGGGATTGCACCCAGACATTGAGAAAATGATTGTTTTCCTGAGACAATAAGCGAGGAATCCATGGTAATGGCCAAGGTGTCCCATGAATTAAGCTCCACAACAGAGGGTACCAATGCTGACGAGGCCAATCCGGTGCTATAAGGATCATGCAAGGTTTGTCCCTCCTGACTTTCAACAGTACCTGTGGAAGAAGAGGCAAAGGAGGAAAAGCATACACGTGAAGGTTGCTCCAACTGAAGGATAGTGCATCTATTTTCCAGGCTTTTGGATGAAACAGCCTTGTGCAAAACAGAGGCAGTTGGAAATTCAGAGGAGAAGCGAACAGATCTATGTCTGGAGTTCCCCAAGCCTTGGTCAACTGAAGAAATACCTGAGGGTCCAACTTCCATTCGTGAGGATCCACCATCTGTCTGCTCAGAACATCTGCTAAAGAATTTTGTGCTCCTGGCAGAAACTGTGCTTGAAGAGTGGTGTGCAGATTTAAAGCAGTTTCCCATAACAGCATTGCTTGTCTGCAAAGAGGGTAAGAACGAGTTCTCCCCTGCTAGTTGATGTACCACATGACAGATGTGTTGTCTGTTCGAATCAACACCAGTCCTGGTTGAAGTAGGTCCGTGAATGCTTCCAAAGCAAATTGAACTGCCAGCATCTCTTCCATGTTGATATGCAAGTGAAGTAGCTCTGGGGGCCAAAGGTCTTGAATACATTTTCCTTTGAAATGAGCTCCCCAGGCTGACTCCGAGGCGTCTGTCGTTAATATCTGACTTGCCTCTGGTTGGGTCACAGAGAGTCCCTTGTTTAGGTGACATTCCTGAGCCCACCACAGAAATTCTTGCTGAATGCAAGGTAGAATCCGAATGACAGTGTCCAAATCGTGGCTGTGTTGAGTCCAAACGCCTTTGAGATACCATTGTAGCTTCCTCATATGCAGTTTGGCATTGGGAAGTACTAGAATGCAAGATGCCATAAACCCCAAGGCTTGAAGGACTGTCCCTGCAGTCAGCCTGGACATTACTGATAGCTGTTGGAAGTATAGGTGAAGATTTCTTTGTTTGTCCGGGGTAAGAAATGCCATCTGAGCAGCTGTATTCAGTCTCACACCCAGAAAACACATCTCTTGAGAGGGTACTAGACTGGACTTTATTTCGTTCACAGAATACCCTAGGCATCTTAAAACTGTCATTACATACTGCAGATGTTGAAGAAGTACGTGCTTGCCTTGAGCCAGAATCAAACAGTCGTCCAGATAAGGAGAAATTTGAAATCCTTGTAGTCTGAGAAAAGCTATTACTGGAGCCAGGACTTTTGTGAATACCCTGGGCGCAGTAGACAAGCCAAAGGGCAATGCAGAGAACTGATAATGCAAATTCCCAATCCGAAATCACAGGAATTTCCTGCAACTGGGCCAGATAGGAATGTGAAGATAGGCTGCTTTGAGATCCAGAGTCACCATCCAGTGATCTCTGCCCAGCATAGGTAACAGCTGTTGCAGTGTTAACATCTTGAATTTTGGAATCTCCAGAAAGGTGTTTAGAATGGACAAATCCAGAATTGGTCTCCAAGTATGTCCTTTCTATGGCACAAAGAAATGACGGGAATAAAACACTGTGCCTCTTTCCGCAGAAGGAACTTCCTGAATTGCTCCCAACTGAAGCAGAGAAGAAATTTGTGCCTGTGCTACCAGTCATTGCTGATGAGGCACATCCGGCATACCTTTGAAAGGAGGGAAAGTGTGAAAATAAAATTTGTAGCCTCGATTTATCACGTCCAATACCCATTTGTCTTGGGTAACCAAATGCCAATTCCTTTTGAAAAGTCCCAGTATTCCTCCTAGAGGAGCTGCCCGCAAAGCAGAGTCCGGCAGCTGAAGACACAGGTCAGTGGGTCTGTTTCCGAAAGGACTGACCCCTGCCCTCCCCAGCAGAAGGGGTAGAAGAACTCAAAGACCTAGAAGTAACAGGGCCCTGAGAGGAAGCCCTACCTCTACCTCGTCTCGACCTGCCCCTAGAACGAAAATCCAAAGAGGGGAAAGACCATCCCTTAGCAGGCCAATTCCAACTGAACTTAGGGGGCTGAACCTGTAAAAAATCCGTAACTGTCTGCATAGACTTAGCTTTTACCTCCATTTTTATCAAAACTGATTCAACAGGAGGGCCAAAAAGAACATCAGATTGCAGAGGAGCATCCATA
>NC_056743.1:1803991906-1803996906 GCF_019279795.1 Protopterus annectens | reverse complement strand
TTTAAACTGTAGTTACCTTAATATTGCTACACAATAAAGTGTGCTAGCTTGTACGGCATTTAAAGTGTTTTTGCTACTGTTCTAACTGCTTTTCTGCAAAAAAAAAATGTTCTAAGCTTGTTTCCCATCTTTCCTGTAACTAGTCAAGTCCAGATACAGATTTGCTGTATCCAGGACTGTTTTGTAAGTTTCTGAGCCCCCCCAGACCTTTTTGTGCTGGAGGGAAGCCTTCTTGCTTTTCAGTGGGAGTGATAAGCACTAGGTAGCTATCCACCACAAGAGGAGTGGTTTCTGGTCCAGAAACTGTAGTTTATTGGCCATTTGGGCATTTTTCCATCCCTTTCAACTTTCTGGTTTAAAAGCCATGTTTGTTCACTGTTCAGCGACACTCAGCTGAGGTAAACGATTACCGGTGCCAGAAAGTCTGCTCTTCAATCTTCCCCTTAGAACGTGCTTGTTCTTTTACGTCTTGCACTTCATTTAGCTTAATTGGCTAGCACTTTAACAGGCTTTTGTAGCATTTATTGTAGCACACAAGTGCTATCAGCACTAGCTGTTCCTACACAGTAAAAGCACAAGAAGTTATTAGTTATGATCACCCCTCCTGGAATGATTGTAGGGCAATTTCCTGTGCTTTCTCCTGCTAACCTGGTGCACTTGGGCATTCTGAGACAGTGTGGCAACTGTCTAATGTACACAGACAGCCTTCTCCTCTTACCTCCCAACACTCACACCTGTGAAAGATGCACTTATATCACCAAACTGGAAGCAGTGCATGCTCCAACCAAGACCAGACTAGCTAGTCAAGAGGAGAAGGTCAGCACCTGCACCTCACTACATAGAACACACAGCCTTCCAAAACACCAACCATCACAATCCACACATAGAAACACAAACCATACCCCACCTTCTTGGAGGCTCTCAATAAAAATTTACCCAAGCAACAGAGACCCCCGAGACAGAAATGCACTCGACCACCACAACACAACACCAACCCCAGAACACATAGCTCACCAGCACAGTGTGCCCCTCAACCTAAGCCCTTAAGGCAAAACACTTTGCCCAATATACTAATCATAGGAGACTCAATTGTGAGGCACACTGATGTCCCACTCACTAGGTTGAACAAGGAGAATGTGACAGTCAGTTGTCTATCAGGTGCCAGGATCCTCCACATAACACATGCACTCAGGTCATTCCATAACAAGTACAAATATGACTCAATCATTGTCCATGTGGGTGTGAATGACCTGAGACATACCTCCCTGGACTACATGAAAAGAGATGTGATGGAACTCTCAGATTATGTGGCCCAGGCAGGTATGGCCCTAGCCCAGAGCAATATTCTATCATCACCCAGAATTATATCACAGTACAAGCAGAAAATGATTGACTTCAACAATTGGCTAAGTTTCTGGTGTCATTCTAAGGGGATCCAGTATCTGTCTGCTTGGGACGACATGACTGACAGACCTCAATGCTTTGCAAGAGACGGCCTGCATCTGGCACTGGCTAAGGCTCTTGTCACTGCTATAGTGCCTTTTTAGGCAGTATTACAAAGACCAAAATTCCACCATAACAGCTACAAACAAATGGATTCTGAAGGTCATGCTGCTCAATGCTAGAAGTCTAAATCTCAAAATGCACTCGCTCGAAGGTCTCCTCAAAATGGAGAATGTCAACATCTGTGCTGTAACGGAGACCTGGTTTAAAGAGGCAGAAGAGCCTTTTGCACTCCCAGGCTACAACTCATTCCATATCTTTCAGCCCCAGAATACGTCTGGAAGCTCCAAAGGCGGTGGTGTCTCCATATAGCCTGTGTGATGCCCGTGCACTGGCCCAGTAATCAAGGAGCTTCAATCCTCTCCACTAGCACCAGTGAGGGGTGTCCACATTGGGAGGGATAACAAGTACACACACAGTAAAGTATAATTTCCCTTAAGAGCACACAGAGATCACAGACAGTCTGGGGCTGGTTTCTCCCTTTCTCTCCAGATCCCCAATAAGACTACCCACTGGCACAACTGTAGGTACAGATCTCCAGTGCCTTCTCTGTCCAACCAGTGCTTCTCATGTCCCTGCCCAAGTAGCTGACACACACACACACACACACACACACACACACACACACACACACACACACACACACACACACACACACACACACACACACTTTGAGATTTGGTTTATATACAAACACACATACACTCCTGGGGAAGGCTGGCACAGGTACTCCAGCTATGTCCCCTCCTGCCATGCTATAAGGCAGCAATCACTGCCACCAACTACTCTTATCAGCTACTAAAAAGGCCCTTACCAAAGGGTGTCCAATTATTACTGTGCAATATTATTATCCAATTAGTAAGTGTGATGAACAGCAAGGCTTATTTGGAGTGGCTTTGTACAGTAGCACTATAGACATGCAATGCACTCTAGTGCTTAAATTATCTCTACACAAAACAGCCACAGTTGAAAGGTTTAAAAATATGTAATAATAAATAAGAAAAACACAAGATAAATCTTCTCAGTACAACACAGTGCTAGTCAAGAGTTCAGAAATCAAAGGAAAATGCTTAAAATAATACTGTGGAATAGTCTGACATAAATATAGAAAGCAGCTAGACTAAATCTGACTAAATCCCTATCTAACAGCAATCACAGTTCTAAATAAACTTACATATAGAGCAAAAGCAGAGGGTTGCCATGGTGGTGCAGCAGTTAGTGTTGTCACCTCACAGCAAGAAGTTCTCCGGTTCGATCCTCAGCTGGGGTGCCTTCAGAGGGGAGTCTGCATGTCCTCCCTGTGGTTGCATGGGCTTCCTCCAGGTGCTCCGGTTTCCTCCCACATCCCAAAGACATGCTGTTGGTGGATTGGACACTCTAAATTGGCCCTAGGCACGAGTGTGTGCGTGTGCCTTCCCTGGAAGGTTGGGTGCCGGGCTGGCAACTCGACACTGTAAATCTCTACTGCCAATCATGAGAGGATAGGTGATCCACTGTGGTGACCCCTAAGCGGGAAAAGCTGAAAGAAGAAGATAGAGCAAAAGCAGAGTACTGGTGAGTGGTCAGTTCTGAAGGTAAATGCAAAATGCTCTCTGATTCTCTCTAAGAATGTCTTAAAACTAATGTATCACTGCTGACTCATTTTAGATTACATTATTCTTCTCTGGTTCCTAGGAAAACAGAAACTTAAGAGTTTTAACATTTCTTTGATCTTGCACCTGGCCAGTAAACTACAACAATAAAAGACATTTTATATATGTATATATATATATATATATATATATATATATATATATTATATATATATATATATATATATATATATATATATATATATATATATATATATTATATATATATATATATATATATATATATAATCTAGCAATTAAATCTGGTCTCAAAACAATAGAAGGAATTGCTCAGTCCAGACATTATATCTCCGAGCTTTGAGATCAAACAGGAATACCATACTTGACTTTTCAGCTTTCTTCCAGCAGAGTGCACTGTGGTTACATTTTTGAAGTTCAACATTTAACACCGTTTTCTTACATTTAAGAGGACAAGCCTGTGGATTATATTCATATTTACAATGACATAGAATTATCTACAAAATTCTATCTAGCTAGGCTGGCAGCCTTCACATATCTTCACAGCCTGCTACAGAACCCCAAACATGTCCCCAGACTCCCACTCCAAATTCCTAAGCACCCTGGAATCTATCAAGGTCCAACCCAATACTTTCATACTGGATGACTTCAACTACCCTTCCATCAACTGGGAAAACTATTCAAGTATCAATGTACAGGCACAATGCTTTTTGGAATTTATCAGTTCCAATGCCCTGGACCAGCTCATTCTGACCCCCACTAGAGGAAGCAACATCCTTGACCTGGTTATCACCAACATGGGAGACTATTGTTCCACACCTATAGTCAATTCCTCCCAAGTTAAATCTGACCACAAACTGATCACCATGGAAATCTCCATCTCACCTACACTCCCCCTCTAAAGTGACCACCCTGAAAAACTTCTCTAAAGCTGACATTGGGCTCCTAAAAACAGAGGTGGCTAACTTCTCGGCACCCATGCTAATGGAAAATAGCTGCATGACTGCCGAATCATACACCAATGCATTCTATGAGCATGTACACAAATGCATGGACCTTGCCATACCAAATAGAACTAAGATGCTCTCCTCCAAAAAAGGAAGCCAATCTGGTGGTCCCCAGCCATCAGTAAACTCTACAACAGAAGGAAGAAACTGATGCAGAAAAAAATGAAGTCACAAGACTGGAAAACCTCCCTTATCAGTCTCAACAAAAAGCTGAGATCCCTTATCAAATCCTCTAAAGCCAGCTATGAAGGGAGAAATGCAGCTGACACCAAAAACAACCACAAAGCCTTCTATAGCTATATAAAAAAACTCAAAGTCAATACTACTTTGCTTTGAGTTATTGCACAATGGCACCTCCTATACTGAGCCAACAGATATAGCCAAAATACTGGCCGAAAGATTCATTGCCAACTTTGCCCCTCTCTCCCCCTCTAAGGGCCCTATAACAGTACCAGAAGAAATCCTGGTACCCACCATTTCTGCAGCACAGGTAAAAGCTGCATTGTCCAAAGCCAAGAATACAGTGTCCATGGGACCTGATAATATCCCTGTCTGCATCCTACATGAGCTACAAAATGAACTGGCACCACATCTGTGTGACCTGATCAGTCACAGCCTTACCCCAGGCTATGTCCCTAATGAATGGTGCACTGCTACAATCATCCTGCTCCATAAAGGGGAACAACTACAGATGCTGGGAACCATAGCACCATTAGCCTAACAAGTCTGGTATGCAAAGCTATGGAGCGCATCTTCATGGACCTGCTTAACAAAGATATAGGTAATCTCCAAACTCTTGACCCCATGCAGTTCGGCTTTGTCAGGGGGAGATCCTGCCTGCTGAACCTTGGTTGACTTCTTCGAGACAGTCACCAAGGCT
>NC_056743.1:1803814406-1803981906 GCF_019279795.1 Protopterus annectens | reverse complement strand
GGAAAAGGACATATACCTTTGACTTGCCTTATTGTACTACTTGTCAGTGAAATGAGTTTTAGGTGAAATGAACTTTAGATGATTTGGTTTCAGAAAGGGAAGTGGTGAGTTCCTTAACCAAATCCTTTGGAGGCGGGTGAAATGTGTCAAGTAATTAAGTACCCACAGGCCAAAGGTAGCTGAGGTGAAGACCCACTTTCTGTGTCTATCGATCACCCGCAATTCTCAATTGGGTTGATGGACAGATGTACTCCACCTCACCAGCTCCTTTTTGGTGGTGGCAGCTACCACTATAACATCGACTGGCACCCCTTTTGACCAAAACTGCCTATCCTTGGGAGGACTTTTGGCACTGGCTCCACAGTATCTGGCTCTTTCCATGCCCTGCTAGCGATAAGGTCAACCAGTTCATCAGCAGGAGAGAAAACCCAAGAAGTAGACGGTCCCATCCCAAACACCTTCAGAAATATGGACTCCTTGGAGGAAGTTGGGAAGACCATTCACCCTTCTATTTAAGGATCTCCAGGATATCCCTGAAGGAGACATCTTCAGGTGATGATCTGGGGAACCTGTCCCCTTCATCGAGGTCCATATCCTTGGTGAGAGACTCCATGGGGGAGTCTAGGGGCCTCCTCTTGTATGATCTCTTCTGAGGCACCTCTTCCAAGGGAGGCTTAGGAGAGGAATTGGAAGCGTGGGGAACTCCAGGTGGGGTAAGGCCCACATGAAGGCAGGTTCAAAAGGGCCAACCAAGAGCAGGATGAGGAAGGTACTCTCTCAGGGGGTGGGAAGGACCCTGAGCAGCAGGAAAGGCATCTCTGGAAGAGGAGAAACTACTTTCTACTACCTTGAAGGCCGAAGGGCTGGTCAATGCCCCTCCCCCATTCCTGGCAGACAAGACCACCTGAGAAGAGAGAACAGAGCATATCACCACCTCTGGGTGCCCAGATAATACCTGCCCTTAGCTGTTGAGAGCTGAAGCACTGAAGGGCAGAGACCGGTCCAAAAAGATGGGACCAGAACCCTCCCCAAGGACTCCAGAGTGACTGGTCGGGCTGTGGACCCTGTCTGCTCTGAGGGAGGAAGAGCAGAACCGGTCAGGGACTTGGACAGGGTAGAGAAAAAATGGGTTCTAGGCATCCCCATTGCCTTCTCACTATGTCCCAGGGCCTGGAAGTCAAAAACCACCTGGGTTGGATGAGGGGAAGAAAGCAGAGGAGCAGGGGAAGGGCCCCTGGCCATACGAGCTGGGGACACAAGAAGCCCCAACTAAATTTGAGCTTTGAGGAAGGACCTCATCATCCTGTCCATGTCAGAAGGAAGCAAGCTCCTGGAAGACCTAAAAGAGGCAGAGGATCCAGCCTGAGACACATGACTGGACCCCAAGGATCTCCTATGTCTCTCTGGAGATCGGCCTCTGCACCTGGGAGCTGCAAAGGGCTTTTCCATGCCAGAACCCAAAGGTGAGTCCTAAAGAACAATGGTGGGATCCAACTGCCGCAGATCCGAGGGCAACTGAGGATCATAGTACTTGGAACCCAAATGTCTCAGAACTGAGGAGGTCAGATCCATGGAAGGTCTGGACTTGGTCAGATCTGAAGGCCTCAATCCAGAGATCTTGGCTCCAGGAGTAGACTCTAGTGACCTCAGATCTGAAGGTCTCAAAGTGGAGGCCTTGGATCCAGCGTGGATTTGCTGGACCTAAGATCCGAGGCCGTCAGATCCCACAAAGCTGAGCCTGGGCTTTTTAGAGGAAGAGACCCTAGAAAAAGAGGGAGCCTTCTTCCTGTGGTCAGAGGGACCTGGCTTGGCTGGAGACTGGGCGAGCAGATCCCCCTGGAGCAAACCCTTTAACAACAACTTCTTGCAATGCTCGACTAAGGCCCTGGGGTTGAATGCGGCACAAATGTCGCATTCAACCTCAAGGTAGTCAGTGCCCAAACAATAGAGGCACTACTCATGTGAGCTGGACATGGGCATCTTCTGACTGCATGAGGAGCACCTCTTGAAACCGGATGGCTTGTCAGACATTGTAAGACCAAATGCCACATCCCCAAACAGCATGCAAAATCGAAAATCGTGAGCCAAAAACAAAGTCCAAAACCAACAAGAGACGACCACTAGCAGACCACAAGCTACAAATTACAAACTACTAAACCAGACTAAGCTATAACACTATTAACTGGTATAAACCCCCTAAAAAAGTTATAGAAAGATAAGGAGAACATTTGTAGTGCCAAAAGGCTTAACCGACAGAAAGAACTAAAACCTGGAGGGGAGGGACTACTATTAAGCTTAAACCAACGGAAATAGCAAAGATGCTAGCTAACTGCAAGAAAATGTGAAGAAATAGAACATGTAAGTAGGAAAAATAAGCACTTATTCCTTAAGGAGACATGAGCCTAGGTAATCACATCTGAAGCATTGAGTGGCAAACAAGATCTGATGGGTTGCAGGGGATTAGGGGAGTGGGAGGACCTCGAGCTTAGAATCTTTCTAAGTTGCCAACTCGTATCCAGTGTCAGATCCTATGACCCAAGAGTAAGGAATAATGACATGGATAACATCAGATCATATTTTATTGTTTAGGTTCAGAAAATAATAAAATGCCATTCACTAAGCCAAAGATGTGGTTAAAGAGAGTCAGAAAAGGTATGAAATGACAGTAGCAGTATTTCGCTAATGTGTACTTCTTAAAATGATGGTGTCTACAACATGCTTATGAATAACAAGACAAATATGTTTGAAACAAAATTTCATTTTTATTTAAATATTTTACTCCAGACCTTCTTCCAGCACAGAATCTCATGAAATTGCCTGTAGCTTCCCTGTCTATCGGCTGCCTTGCCTCCTGCATAGTATTACTTCCAAATGCCTCTGGTCTGCACCTGTGTATGCTTTAGTAGCTTATTTCTGGTATAATCCCGCATTAAGTAAAATAGTCTTCCCATAAGAAATTACTGTTTTACAAAAATTAAGAATCATTCAGGAATCACTTTCTTTAATTTAGCGCTAAGGTAGCATAATACTTATGGATTTGATAACAGATCATCTGGCTGCTTGAGTGAAAAGTCACATGCTGACAAAAAATGCATCCATTTCTAATTCATTCATTCATCCATCCATTCTTTCCATGTTCAGTTTCCAATGCTATTCAATTCAAGGTATCACGCAGTTGAACTCTGTCCCAGAACTCACTGGGCACAAGGTAGGAAACTAATCCTAAAGGCCTGTGGCCAGCTATCCTTTCCCAGAGTAGAATTCATAGGTTCACAGGCTCATAGGTTAGTACTAGTTTAGATGCCCTTATGGGTCATTTTAAGCCTAGCCAGTTACCTTCAAATGTGAGAATCAAATCCTATATCTTGTGTCAGTGAGGTAAACACATTAACCATTATGTCAGCCCCCAAACACACTATTGTACTTGTAGTTACCAGGAAAGGCAGATATCCCAGGTATAACCATTGTATGGGTGACCTCTGCTGGAAGGTAGGAGCCATACACATGCCCAGTTTAACAGAGTGAGTAACAGAGCATCATTCCATCATTGCACACAACCCTCAGCAAAGCTAGGAGGTCTCATCAAGTCCACGTGGATGAAGCTTGCCAGTACCACATTCCATGCCTCTGCATAGTTTGCATGCCATTAACTCCACATGTATGAAACTTGCCAGTACCACATTCCATGCCTCTGCGTAGTTTGCATGTCATTAACTCCACATGTATGAAACTTGCCAGTACCACATTCCATGCCTCTGCATAGTTTGTGTGTCATTAACTCCACATGTATGAAACTTGCCAGTACCACATTCCATGCCTCTGCATAGTTTGCATGCCATTAACTCCACATGTATGAAACTTGCCAGTACCACATTCCATGCCTCTGCATAGTTTGCGTGCCATTAACTCCACATGTATGAAACTTGCCAGTACCACATTCCATGCCTCTGCATAGTTTGCATGCCATTAACTCCACATGTATGAAACTTGCCAGTACCACATTCCATGCCTCTGCATAGTTTGCATGCCATTAACTCCACATGTATGAAACTTGCCAGTACCACATTCCATGCCTCTGCATAGTTTGCATGCCATTAACTCCACATGTATGAAACTTGCCAGTACCACATTCCATGCCTCTGCATAGTTTGCATGCCATAAACTCCACATGTATGAAACTTGCCAGTACCACATTCCATGCCTCTGCATAGTTTGCATGCCATTAACTCCACATGTATGAAACTTGCCAGTACCACATTCCATGCCTCTGCATAGTTTGCATGCCATTAACTCCACATGTATGAAACTTGCCAGTACCACATTCCATGCCTCTGCATAGTTTGTATCACTCCCCAAACTACTAATGAGTACCACAAGGCTGACTCCGCCGTTAGAAGGAGGGGGGCACCCATTTACCCATCCAGTGATAAGACAAGTCTGACAAGGAGCCACTGAGATGTCCAGGGTTTCAGAAAGGGTGACTATGGGACATGCCAGAGGGCTAAGTGGACCAGGTAGGCAGACTCCCCAAACTATTATTGAGCCTGAGACAGAGCCATGCAAGTTAACATTTCTGGGTGTGTGGCAGATGCTAGGTCCAGCCTAGTTGTCTGTTCCGTACTGAGTGACTCTCACTTCTTTGTAAAAATGAACACATAAATGAGGGCCCTCCACTCTAGCCAAGGAATTAATTTGCCAAAAGACACCCTTCCACACTTGTAGATTTCAGGAAAGGAAGCCACCTGGCAAAACCCAAAGGACAGGAAAGGAAAAAAAACAAACATTTTGTTTGGCTGGTACTATCCAGCTCTTTTATTTTTTAAGTAGTCAGATCACCATCCTTTACTGGAGCTTTTGGCACTGGCTGGGTCTTCACCTTTTTTACATGACTGCCTCAATGTCTGGATGCACACAACTGCATATGCATCACATATTGTATCATCAACACCATGTCCCATTAGGGGCATCTGCTGGGGTATCATCACCCATTAAGGGCATCTGCTGATGTATCAGCAAGCACTGCTACTTACTTGTCTCTCAGGTTCATAACTCCTTACTAGGTTATTGATCAGTGAGGATCTTAAGAAACCGAGCCTCATATTCTCATGGTAGATTTTAGCCATTATATTTTCCATATGAATAACCCAAATGTGGGCAGAGCAGGGATATGTTCATACAATTACTTGCTGCCCCATCCATATGAGACGTGGGTGCTGAATTGGTAGTGAATTTGAGGTTTCCCATCCATTCATCCAAACTACATATGAACAGACTAAGAAAAGCAAAGTACTTTTATTTATTGTCTGCTGATCAGTTTAGTCCTACTAGGATAGTGACTTTTTCTTTGGGGACCCGAGGAGGAATTTCTACTACTGGAGGAACTTTGGCCAGGGATTCAGGAAACTTTCCCTACTCTTTTTGATAGGTGCTCTGGGATCTTTTACTTCCAGGTGAGCTACAAGCAACTCAAACAGCTGGGACTTTGATTTCTCATCAAATCTGAGGGATTACACAATCATGAGTGCAGCACTCCCTCAATGTTGCACTGCAGTGTCAGCAATCCAATCACCTGGCATGGGAAAAGAACCCACAACCTTCTGGTCTTCCAACACCAAAAGTGAGTGTGCTACTGTTGCACCAGTGACACTGTGGAATACAAGATAATTCCACAGAAGAGGTATTTTCTGTCCCCTTTCCATTCCTAGTGAACTCTGGCCAAAAGAACATGAAAAGGTGTCCCTCCCATGGCCCTAATTGTAGTGGACCACTAGGGAAGTAATGCTGTTATCTAACTACTACTACAAGCTTACCAAAAGTTATGGATGACAGTATTCCCCTTACTTAATGTGCCTTTACTCTTTCTCAGGTTAGGGTACAGGCTCTGGCGGTAATCTCGAACAGCAGTTGTTTTAAGACACCTGACCACTATTGTGATATTGAATATGTTAGTTTCTTTTTAGGCCTTTTACCTCATGTCCCAGCTAGTATCTCTGGAAACATTTAAGCCAATGACTTTCATGTGTAATGGAACCACTGGCATCCGCCTTTGTTTATGGAGTCTGCTGTAGAGGCCTGAGGAGCCAGTTTTACTTTTTAATAGCTTTGATGCATTTTACTGAAAGCAATTGCATCTCTTGTCTATTTCATGTTGTATTCATTTTATTTTACATGCTACAAGGTTTAATAAAAGGAACAAACACAGTTTTGGTAAAATAATTTACTTCAGCTTAAAACTGTGTTTATGTTTTACAAGACAGTTGCAACTCTTAACCTTTTACACCCTCCTTTAGTATTTTATACATATACGTGTAACACACAAGCATGTTCAGAAGCACTATTGGTAGATGCCAAATGGAAGGAAGTGTGGTACTGGCATTTAGAAATGAATGTCAAAACTGCACTTGCAGTCAAGACTTAAGTGCTTTACTGCCTCACATGTCGTATTCGGCTCTAGCCACTTATTACATTCGTAGCAAGCAGTTTGCTTCAGTTTCCAAAGGAGAGTAGCTTTTTTGGGGGCCATAAGTACAAAAGAAGGGCCTACCTCTGTAACCTCATTAATATCTTTGAAAAGGTAACCAAATCAGTAGATAGAGGTTATGTAGAACAAACACCCACTTAACCACCAAAAGATAAATAATGTTGACATGATATGTACATAATCCAACATATGAAGCATCCTTACTATTATCAATTTCTCCAATGGCTTTCTCTCTAAATATACTATACACCTGCTTTTCTCTCACTTTGTATTGCAATTCTTCTTTACATTATACTAACTTACCTTTAGTTTTTCTATAAACTGGCTTAAAGTTCTCCACTTTAAATCATTGTCATATAACTTGTATCAATTCTTATAGGTGTAATTTGGCATAATTATTTAAAGTGTAGTTGTCTTCTGTATTATTTTTTCAAGACTGTAAAATTATTGTTCTTACAATATTTTGTAATATTTTGGAGCTTTACTCCTTGGCCCTCCACTGAAAATGTGCTCCTACCCAGTCAGATAGTTTGCATGCCATTAACTCCACATGTATGAAGCTTGCCAGTACCACATTCCATGCCTCTGCATAGTTTGCATGCCATTAACTCCACATGTATGAAACTTGCCAGTACCACATTCCATGCCTCTGCATAGTTTGTATCACTCCCCAAACTACTAATGAGTACCACAAGGCTGACTCCACCGTTAGAAGGGGGGGGTACCCATTTACCCATCCAGTGATAAGACAAGTCTGACAAGGAGCCACTGAGATGTCCAGGGTTTCAGAAAGGGTGACTATGGGACATGCCAGAGGGCTAAGTGGACCAGGTAGGCAGAATCCCCAAACTATTAATGAGCCTGAGACAGAGCCATGCAAGTTAACATTTCTGGGTGTGTGGCAGATGCTGGGTCCAGCCTAGTTGTCTGTTCCGTACTGAGTGACTCTCACTTCTTTGTAAAAATGAACACATAAATGAGGGCCTTCCACTCTAGCCAAGGAATTAATTTGCCAAAGACACCCTTCCACACTTGTAGATTTCAGGAAAGGAAGCCACTGGGCAAAACCCAAAGGACAGGAAAGGAAAAAAAAAACAAACATTTTGTTTGGCTGGTACTATCCAGCTCTTTTATTTTTTAAGTAGTCAGATCACCATCCTTTACTGGAGCTTTTGGCACTGGCTGGGTCTTCACCTTTTTTACATGACTGCCTCAATGTCTGGATGCACACAACTGCATATGCATCACATATTGTATCATCAACACCATGTCCCATTAGGGGCATCTGCTGGGGTATCATCACCCATTAAGGGCATCTGCTGATGTATCAGCAAGCACTGCTACTTACTTGTCTCTCAGGTTCATAACTCCTTACTAGGTTATTGATCAGTGAGGATCTTAAGAAACCGAGCCTCATATTCTCATGGTAGATTTTAGCTATTATATTTTCCATATGAATAACCCAAATGTGGGCAGAGCAGGGATATGTTCATACAATTACTTGCTGCCCCATCCATATGAGACATGGGTGCTGAATTGGTAGGGAATTTGAGGTTTCCCATCCATTCATCCAAACTACATATGAACAGAGTAAGAAAAGCAAAGTACTTTTATTTATTGTCTGCTGATCAGTTTAGTCCTACTAGGATAGTGACTTTTTCTTTGGGGGACCCGAGGAGGAATTTCTACTACTGGAGGAACTTTGGCCAGGGATTCAGGAAACTTTCCCTACTCTTTTTGATAGGTGCTCTGGGATCTTTTACTTCCAGGTGAGCTACAAGCAACTCAAACAGCTGGGACTTTGATTTCTCATCAAATCTGAGGGATTACACAATCATGAGTGCAGCACTCCCTCAATGTTGCACTGCAGTGTCAGCAATCCAATCACCTGGCATGGGAAAAGAACCCACAACCTTCTGGTCTTCCAACACCAAAAGTGAGTGTGCTACTGTTGCACCAGTGACACTGTGGAATACAAGATAATTCCACAGAAGAGGTATTTTATGTCCCCTTTCCATTCCTAGTGAACTCTGGCCAAAAGAACATGAAAAGGTGTCCCTCCCATGGCCCTAATTGTAGTGGACCACTAGGGAAGTAATGCTGTTATCTAACTACTACTACAAGCTTACCAAAAGTTATGGATGACAGTATTCCCCTTACTTAATGTGCCTTTACTCTTTCTCAGGTTAGGGTACAGGCTCTGGCGGTAATCTCGAACAGCAGTTGTTTTAAGACACCTGACCACTATTGTGATATTGAATATGTTAGTTTCTTTTTTCGGCCTTTTACCTCATGTCCCAGTTAGTTTCTCTGGAAACATTTAAGCCAATGACTTTCATGTGTAATGGAACCACTGGCATCCGCCTTTGTTTATGGAGTCTGCTGTAGAGGCCTGAGGAGCCAGTTTTACTTTTTAATAGCTCTGCTGCATTTTACTGAAAGCAATTGCATCTCTTGTCTATTTCATGTTGTATTCATTTTATTTTACATGCTACAAGGTTTAATAAAAGGAACAAACACAGTTTTGGTAAAATAATTTACTTCAGCTTAAAACAGTGTTTATGTTTTACAAGACAGCTGCAACTCTTAACCTTTTACACCCTCCTTTAGTATTTTATACATATACATGTAACACACAAACATGTTCAGAAGCACTATTGGTAGATGCCAAATGGAAGGAAGTGTGGTACTGGCATTTAGAAATGAATGTCAAAACTGCACTTGCAGTCAAGACTTAAGTGCTTTACTGCCTCACATGTCGTATTCGGCTCTAGCCACTTATTACATTCGTAGCAAGCAGTTTGCTGCAGTTTCCAAAGGAGAGTAGCTTTTTTGGGGGCCATAAGTACAAAAGAAGGGCCTACCTCTGTAACCTCATTAATATCTTTGAAAAGGTAACCAAATCAGTAGATAGAGGTTATGTAGAACAAACACCCACTTAACCACCAAAAGATAAATAATGTTGACATGATATGTACATAATCCAACATATGAAGCATCTTTACTATTATCAATTTCTCCAATGGCTTTCTCTCTAAATATACTATACACCTGCTTTTCTCTCACTTTGTATTGCAATTCTTCTTTACATTATACTAACCTACCTTTAGTTTTTCTATAAACTGGCTTAAAGTTCTCTAACTTTAAATCATTGTCATATAACTTGTATCAATTCTTACAGGTGTAATTTGGCATAATTATTTAAAGTGTAGTTTTCTTCTGTATTATTTTTTCAAGACTGTAAAATTATTGTTCTTACAATATTTTGTAATATTTTGGAGCTTTACTCCTTGGCCCTCCACTGAAAATGTGCTCCTACCCAGTCAGACTTTCCCAGTAATCAAATGTCAATAAATAAATAAATATGCCTCACTTTTGGAACAATAAGAATAGCAGAGTTGCCACTTGTAACGTAAACCTACATAATGACATGTAAAGCCTCATATTCTCCACGTCTATTTTGTGTTGCCCCCCCAGAAGATGAGGGGGACTTCTGAACAGGGTTTTTGGCTATACATGTAAATGTCTGAAGAGTGATTGCCTAGCAACTCCCTTATGGCCTTATGAATCTCTGAACTTAATTACCTGATGATCCTGAATAGTTTAAAGTTTCAGTCATACCAACAGAAAAGGAAATGTAGTATTTTTTTCTACAGCAATTCTCTTATCAACACCTACACACAGGGATACTTTTAGAGACTGTGTAGAAATAGAAAAAAAAAATGCTGATTTAATGAACGCTTTCCCTAGCTGTCTGAAATAGATCACCAAGTTAACACAACATACACCCACCCGACAGCCAGCACAACATTCACAGATACATGGAACTGAATGCTATGTGTGTACGTGTCTCTATAGTTTTAAGGCTGAATGGCTTTGCTTTGTTGGGGTTAGAGGCATTTATTACTTTATTAGGGACATGGAAGATTAGGAACAGTACTATTCCTATAGCAGTTTACACTATTTAAACAAAACACTGCAGTGTATATGCACTTTTTAAGGAAATGGAAAAGTAAGCGTGTTTTATTTCTTACAGTATCTTTACAGATATTTTTTTCATTTAGTATAAATTGGTACCAATAGGTATATGGATGGTGCAGTGGTTTGCACTGTCACCTCACAGCAAGAGGTTCTCCAGTTTGATTCTTGGCTGGGGTTCCTTCTGTTCAGAGTCTGCATGTCCTCCCCGTGTTTGTGTGGGTTTCCTCTGGTGCCCCGGTTTCCTCCCATGTTACAAAGACATGCATCTGGAGCGTTTCTCCCAGGACTCTGCTAAAAATTGGCTCATTCCAAGTTGGAATTTCCTGGTAAACAAATACATGCATGTTTGTGCTAAACTAAAAATTGTAACTACAGATGTAGAATGAACTAAGGTATATAGTTTAATTTAATTAATTTTTTAATACTACCTTCCTGAACATCCTTAATTACCATGCCCCCATAAGATTTTCCAGAACCAAAGCACAACCCTCCCCATGGCTACAGAAAACCACTAAGTCAGAAATGAAAAACAGGGATAAAGCCTGGGAGCACTGGTGCAAAACCAAAACCCCCTCAGCTAGACAGAAATTCCTAGAACTACGCAATAGAGTCAAAAAGCTAATAAAAAAGGACAAATTCCAATACTACCAGTCTGCCCTAGACTCCTCACAACACAGCTGCAAACAATTCTGGTCCTCCATAAACTCCATCCTCCACCCAGGTAAAGTCAGTTCCCCTCCTCCTAACAGCCCTCACTCCTCAGAAAATATTGCTACCTCATTCAACACACACTTCACCCAAACCATACTATCACTAGCTAAACAACACAACCCCCCCCCCCTCCAACCCACACCTTCAACTAGTAATCTCCCCACTGCCTTCTCTTTTTCTCCTGTACCTACCTCCAACATAAAAAAAACTCTTAACTAAACTTAAACCCACCAAATTAGCAGCAGACAACCTCCCAAGTGAATACCTACAAATCGCAGCTGATGCTCTGGCCTACCCAGTATCCATCTTGATTAACCGATCTCTGTCAGAAAGTTATGTTCCCACACTGTGGAAAGTATCACATATAATTCCCTACCACAAAGGCAGACCCTCCATGCAGAACTAACCAATTACGCCCCATAGCTATTCTCTCTCCACTCTCCAAAATACTAGAGAGATGCATACACTCTCAGGTCTCACACTACCTCCTTACTAACACCCTTCTTTCCAGTACTCAGCATGGTTTCTGACCAAACCATAGCAGCACCACTGCCTTACTCTCCTTTACTAACACTATCCTTCAGCATAAAAACAATGGCTATCTCTCCTCTGCTACTTTCCTAGACCTATCTAAAGCATTTGACATGGTCCCACACAAACAACTTATCTCTGTCCTCAATAACCTATCCTTCTCACAATCAGTCACCAACTGGTTTCAGAGTTATCTGTCTAACTGCCAACAATCTATTGTATGGCAGAATGACATATCTCCCCAACTACCTGTCTCCATAGGGGTTTCCCAAGGATCTATCCTTGGACCCCTACTCTTCTCTGTTTACACCAATAATCTAGCCTCTGCCACCAAACATGGCACACTCATACAATACGCAGATGACTCGACCATCATCTGCTCAACCCAGTCCCTACCAAAACTGCAAAAAGTCACACAGGAAGTCTTTTCCTCTGTTGAAACATGGTTATCCGATGCCCAATTAATACTCAACCCAAACAAAACTAAACTACTCAACCCAAACAAAACTAAACCCACCAAACATACTCAAACAACTCTCAGTTTAACATCACAGCAAAAGACAACACCACTATATACCCAACTGAACACACCAAATTGCTAGGAGTGGAAATAGACAATAAACTAAAATTTGACATTAAAAAAACCTTGAATCACACAAAAGTCAGCCACATGCCACCCAAGCAAAAATTCACCACAGGACTTTAGAAGAATAGGCAAAAAAAAAAACTGGTTGGTTTACAAATTTGCCTGCCTTCTTGGTCTGTGCTGCTGGTGGTGATGTGAGGTTTTTTTTTTTATCTTCATCTGCCCTGGTGGGTGTTTCTATTTCTTTTTAAAATTTGACATTCACATATCCATGACCATAAAAAAGTCCACAAAAAACTAGGAGCGTTATACAGAAATAAGCAATTTCTCACCAAAGCAGCAAAGATTTCAATAGCAAATTCCCACCTTATCTCTACCCTACTTTATGCCTCTCCAATATATACCAACCTAAGGAAATGTGATCTAAACAAGCTAGAGACCTGCTACAACAAAATCGCCAAATTTGCCACAGGGGCATCCTACCGTAGTCACCACTGTCTCTCACTTGCTGAACTGGGCTGGCTTGAACTCCCTCACCTCCTTCAGTGGTATCAACTCTCACTCACCCACAAACTAGTAAACCATCCACTAAATGTCCCATCCCTCCAGAATCTACTCCAACCCTATCGCACCACCAGACCACTAAGATCCAGCAACAAAAATCACTTGCAGATCACTAAAGCCAATAACTCTGCTGGTGAAGCACTATTCTCTTGCGCCATAGCCAAATTATGGAACTCACTCCCATCCACAATTACCTCCCTACCATCATGCACCCACTTCAAAACTTTACTAAAAGCGCACCTAGAAACATGCTGGCTATGCCCTTGCAACTCCCACTCTAATATCATCCACCCTATCCAACCACTACCTTTCTTCCCACTCCACTAACTACCTTGATTATAGCAAGCTCAGATGCTCATAAGCCTAGTACTTATTATACAGCAGGAACTTCTCATTGTAATATTTGTTAATGTCTGTTATGTACTTCACAGATAAAGATTCTAGTTGTCTACTGATGTACTATGTTCTTCATCTGTAAATATGTTGTAAGTAATTGCTATGTTAAATTGTTAATCGCTATGTAATCCAATGTAACTACTGTCTGTTTATTTTACTGTGGAGCTTTTCTCCCTGGGCCTCCGCTGAAAATGGACCTACGTCCAGTCGGACACTCCTGGTCAACAAATTTAAATAAAATAAATAAATAAAATAAATAAATATAGTGCATAATATATTGATGTGATATCTATGTAAACAAGGAAAGGAATTAAATGGTCTGTTGAAGCAGTGTGTGTGGAAAATACTGTTCAGAAGAATGAACATGACAAGAGCACAACAAAAACAGATGAAAAGGCTTTAAAATATTCTGCACATATCCGATCACCTACTGTTCAGGAACATACCAGTACTGGTGACATAACACTGAATGAAGCAGTTTTGGAACCACCAGATTCTCAAGTATGTATACAATTTAAGACCACTATTCCTAATAGCAGAGGTGACAGAAGAGAGCCTAAATCACATTCTTGTAGGATTATTTCCGCATTTAAAGCACTTAGAAAAAGAACTAAAAAGTGCTTTATTTGTTCAGTGCTTTGCTCTTCTACTCGGTCGGTCACGTTCAGATGAGGATCTACATTCGTCTAACAACCCAACATGTTCTGCAGCAAAGATAGTTCCAGGGGAGTCTTCCTCTCGTAAAGTAGAAGAACACACAGGGACTATCCCTAGAGTGGAATGTATGTCATTCTCTTAACACAAGAGCCTGCAATAATTCATGTTCAGCCATTCACATGATCTATTCCTGAAACAAGAGCTGATTCTGAAACAAAACAGGAGAAGAATGCTGAACAAATGGATGATATACATGAAATTTCTGTGGTGAAATGTATGTCTGTCTCTAATGAAAGGAAACAACCTGTAGCAATAGTTCCGGAACAGGACTGCAACTCTCCAGTTCCTGTTAGATCATTTGCCTTTCAAACCCAGCAAGAGAATAATGAAACAGAAATGGGTGATACACAAACAATTACTTTAGAGGAGAATATTTCTTTCTGAAATGACGGAGAACAGACCATAACGACAATTCATGGAGACGCATGGACACAAACCGTTTGTTAGATCAGATGATTTTCCAGCACAAGATGAGAACACTACAGAAAATGATGACACACAGAGACTTCTTTAGAGGATTGTACTGTTTGTCTTCATGAAACAGAGCAGCCTGAAGCAATAATTCCTGCTGAGGACCACACACATTCTACCCCTGTTAAACCAACTGATTTTCAAGCAGAGGAAAATAACAAGAGTACAGAAACAGAACAAAGACCTTTGGAACCTGAGGTTTTCAGGTAGGTACACAATTTAAAGACACAATCTATGGCGAAGCCTGTGACAGAAGAAAGCCTAAATTGCATTCTAGGATTGCTTCAGCATTTAAGGCACTTAGAGAATTAAAAAGTGCTTTATTTGTGCAGGGTTTTGCTCTTCTAACGAGGATGCTCTTCTAACAAGGATATAGATTCTGCTAACAACCCAACATGTGCTGCAGAAACAAACTGTGACATAGAATAACATGCAGCAAAGAAAGTTCCAGGGGAATCTTCCTCTCGTAAAGTAGAAGAACACAGACACGATCCCTAGAGTGGAGTGTATGTCATTCTCTCAAGAAAGACAAGAGCCTGTAAGAATAATTTATGTACAGACAGACACACAACCTACTTCTGTCAGAGCAGCTAGCTTTCAAACAGAACAGAGGATTCTTGCAGAAATGGATGATACGTATGCTTTTAAAGAGAGGAAATGAATGCTCTGTCTCTTGTGCAAGAGAACTAGCACTGATAATTCCTACAGAGCAGTTTGATCCTTCTATTTCTGACATACCAGATGAATTTCTAATGGAACTTGAGAGGATCGTTAACAGAAAGAGGTGATGCAGAAATGGTTTCTTAAGTGAAGTGAACTAATTTTGCTCTCAACAATAATTCCTGTAGAGGAGCACATCTCTTCAATTCCCATTGTACCAGCTAATTTTATAACAGAATAAGAGTAGACAGCTATCTAAAGAAGAGATAGATGCATCCGAAGACATCTGTTGTCATCATTCAGCAGCATATTTATGCAAGTTTTGGAGTTAAATGTGAAGAAAGCTTCCGCAGAGGACTATGCAAATGAAAATCTCAGCTCAGCACTTAAATGACATTTACATAATGTTATGGAAAATAGTAAGTGCTAAATTCAAGTGGCAGTTGTGAGAAGGAGTCGGTATGGACAAGATCATTCCATGTCTCTCTCCACTTTTGAAATGTAACCTACTTTAAAGGCTATATAAAGATTACAAAAATGGTAAGAAACAAAAAACTCCACTCACTAGAAGCTCTCTTTACCCTAGAGAATGCTGACGTCTGTGCAGTCACTGAGACATAGTTTAAAACTGCAGAGAGCACACCAACAGTGCAAGGTTATAATGCCTTCCACACATTTAGGCCAGCTACTTCACAGGCAGGGACTAAAGGTGGAGGTGTCTTCATTTACATCAAAAATAAATATACTTCAAGGCTGGTCAAACAGGACAATGCACTTGAGCTGCTCCATGTTCAAATTACCATAGGCAAAATCCAATACCACTTCCATACAAGCTTTAGGTCCCCCTCTGTAACCCAGGAAACCCATACCATGTATTTAAATGTATTAGAAACACTAACTATCCAACCCAATACCATATTCATGGATGACCTTAATTACCCCACTTTAAACTGGGAATGCTGTATGACATCAAACATACAGGCACAGAGATTCCTGAATTTTGTAAACACAAACTCCGTGGACCAGGTAGTCAATACACCAACCAGGGGTGCAACCATACTGGATCTGGTCCTCACTAATATGGGAGACTGCTGCACACCCCCTACTGTAATGCCTTCCCTGGTAAGGTCAGACCATAAAATGGTCTCCTTTGAAGTAAAAATATAACCTGGACCCCCAGTTAAACCTGGAATATTCAGGGTAACCTCCTGCTATTAAGTGAGAACATGGAAAAATTTCAAGCCCCATAAAGCCTGAGAACACTGCTGGCTATGCAGAACTGTTTACAGAAACCATGTATAAGCATGTTAATAGTTGCGTAGAGGCAGCTGTACCCACCAGGACTAACTAGCAGTTAGTTAACTAACAGTATAGAACTAACTTAAAAAACAGGCCACCCTGGTGGAATCACAGAATCAATTGGATATATAAAAGAAGGAAGAAAATCATGGCAAAAATTAGGAGGTGCAGCACCCAGCACGATAAAAGCACTCTCAAACTAAACAAACAACTCCGAGGACAAATAAAGTGTACCAAAGCCAAATCTGAGGTGTGTGGCCTCCCAAGCTAAGGACAACCACAAAGCATTCTCTACCTATGTCCGCAACCTCCAAAGCAATACACAATATTTTGCAGAGCTCATTGTAAATGGAGCCACCTATACTAAGCCAGAAGATATAGCAAACCTCCTGGCTGATAAATTCAGCTCCAACGTTACCCCTCTCTCCCCCTCAACCTTCCCTCAGGAAATATCATCAAATATAACTCCCCTAACTATCACTAGGGAAAAGGTCCTTAAAGGTCTCTTTAAGACCAAGAACTCCGCATCCATGGGCCCAGACAATATCCCAGGATGCCTTCTAAATAGCATGAAACATGACCTATCAGGGCCTCTGGAATTACTCTTTCACTGTAACCTTCAAACAGGCTTTGTGGCTCAAACACAGCATCCATGAATTAAAGCCACAGGTAGGACAGCTGTTTTAATCAGTCTTACCTCTCTGGGATGCATTACCCAGGGGAGTGGCACTGCAACTGTGGTACCACTTCACAAATGCAAAGCCATGGAGAGGATCATAATGGACCTCATAAATAAAGACATAGGAATTTGCAGACTTTGGATCCAACCCAGTTTGGCTTTGTCAAAGGCAGATCATGCCTATTAAACTTGGTTGACTTTTTGAAACAGTCACCAAAGCCATTGATGAGGAAAGGCAGTCCATACAGCCTACAAACTCATCAGCTTAAATGTCAACCCATACATCACAAGATGGGTAAAGCCTGTCACAAGTGGTGTCCCACAGGGCTCAGTCCGACAAAGTTTGCAGATGACTGCAAAACTGAAGGTAGTAGTAAAACACACATGACACAGATATCCTTCAGAAACCCTAGCACCAAATAGGTGGCAATCCACTGAGCACAGAAGAAGTTATCAGGGACCTGGGGACCCAGGTTGATAGTAGTCTGTCATTTACACACCCATGTAGCTAAAGTAGTTAAAGAAGACTTTTCTACATTGCCCACCTTATCATGAAGGATCTCATCTAGATCAAGGATTACTCATCACTCATCAGACCAATGATTGAGTACAATGAGGCCATGTCGCCACAAGGCGGAGACTTAATCTTGACCAATGGATGGGAGATGGATTACCTCAGTGTCACTGCAGATAGCCTAGTATGAACCTATGAACTTATGAACCTATGAATGGAGAAAGGCAACAGTCATCCCTCTGCACAAAAGTGAGGCATCTACCCGGAAACTACAGACTCATAAGTCTCACTAGTGTTATATGTGAAGCCATAGAAAGAATTATCTTGAAGATGATCATTAGAGATATAGTAAACCTCCAGACACTGGACCCAACCCACTTTGATTTTGTCAAGGGCAGATCATGCCTACTCAACCTGGTGGACTTCATTGAGAAAGTCACCAAAGCAATGGATGAGGGCAAAATTGTTCACACTGCCTACCTTGACCTGGCCAAGGCATTTGACACAATACCTCACTCGGCCATTGTTGACAAACTCAACAGGTTATGTACAAACCCATATGTCACCTGGTGGATAGCCAACTGGCTCACAGACATGACCCTGGAAGTTAAAACTGGGAAGTCCACCTCTACAAAGAGGCCAGTCACAAGTAGAGACCCTCAGGGATCAGTCCTTGGACCACTTCTTTTTGGCATTTACCTCTCTGAATTCAAGGCCAATGTCAATGATCTCAGATGATTGCAAATTAGGAGCTGTCATTGAATCTCACACTGACACAGATGTTCTCCAGGATAGGCTGACACAGATAAACAACTGGTGTCAGAACCATGGACTAGAACTAAATGCCAAGAAATGCATAATAGTATAATTTGGAAAGTCATCCATCCCTGGTAAATATCATATTGACAACACACCCTTAGAGTTGACCCAGTAGTCAGGGACATAGGGACACACATAGATAGTAATCTAGCCTTTGACCATCATGTGTCTACAGTGATGAGGAAATCATTCTATTTTGTGCAACTTATAAACAAAGGTATGGGATCTTAGTCCAAGGAAGTCATTGTTCACTATATTTGGCATTCATCAGACCTATCATTGAGTATAATGCCCCCTTTGGTATGTACTTAACCAGGCATATACAACAATTGGAATGCCCACAGAGGTTACTCACTAAAAGAATACAGGGCATAAGTAAAATATCCTATGCAGACTGCTTCAAGGCCCTATCCATGTATTCTGTCTCCTACAGGTTTTTGAGGGTGATCTATGCCTGGCAAACAGTGCATTGTCAGATCACACTCTGATGGACCTCCTGCATATTCACAAAACAAACAGCACCAGAATTATCCATTCTAAAGGCTTAAACCTTGCCTGTGATATAAATAGGACCTGCCGGAGAGATAGGTATGTATCCCAGAGACTACCCCATCTATAGAACAGGCTCCCCATCCATGTGAAGCAGAGTTCCTCCCTAACCCAATTCAAGTGCAACTTGGACAATTGGATGGGAATCTGGAAATTCATCTCTGGTTTGGCACCTGTGTCTCTAATGGACACAGGTAATCTGTAAATGGTTCATCTCCCAGGCCCATACTTACACTTATCAAGGGTATCAGAACTTGTCAAAGATTTGGGATACATGGCTAGGCTTAAAAAGGCCCTTGTGGTCATTAGCCTAGTAAACACCTACAAACCTATGACCCTATGAATCATAATGGTCAGTCGAAAAAGTACATGCAGGAATAATGACGGCTGCTATTGTGATGAATACGTCTATATGTCACAGCTGCCACTTGAATTTAGCACTTATTTACAGAATATTCTGGAAAATAGTATCATTTAAGTAGATGAGGATGATGCATATTTAAACCAAGCTGAAGCAAAGCATACCTATTGCCAGTTCTGTACATTTTTTGTGCATCTCTCAGAAGAATTATGACTAATATAGGCAGAATGACTGTAACATTTTCTTCTAAACATCTCTCAGAAACATGACAGTTCATACAGCTCAAAATCTCTAGATTTTTACTCTTTATATCTCAGAAACATTATGGGTGACATAGGGCTTAATGCCTACAACTACAGTATCCAAACAAATTCCATACAGTATAGAAATGCAATCATCAGGCTTAGGAATGGAATAGTCCTCTATAAATACCTATTTTGTGACTGCAGAAGGAAACGAATGCAGTGTAACTGGTGACATGTGATGAGTTATGCACATGCTTTAAAATATTAGTAGGATAAGAAGGCACAGCAGCATGAAGCCTGAAGTCGGCAAGCTGAGCCACATGGTCTGGCAATACAGAAGTATGTTTGTGGATGGCAGGAGCATGATTCAGTAGAAGGTTCAGTCTAACAGGGAGTTAAATCTGATGCAAGTGAAATCTAAAAGTTTGTATAAAGTTATTTAAAAATTCCACTACTTCATAACATCCCGAATTAAATAATAATATTCATGTACACATGGGGCAAAATTTCTTGATGCCCTTTAACTGAAGTCTATCCCTCCCCTCGTTGTGGTATCACAGTAAAGGCATTTTCTAAGCTTTTTATTAAGAAGCATGCGTGATAATATCTGTATAAATGTGTGGCCTGTACTGACAAAGTGTAATGCAATGCTTAAAGCTTCTTTTTTGGCCATAAAAAAATAATAGTTTTTCTCATGTTCTTTTACCTTCTATTGCTTAAAATGATAAAAATCTTCCAAGAAAAAAAAAAAAAAAAAAAAAGAAAAAGCATAATCAATCTTGTTCTTAAACAAATAAAAAAAATATATACTATGAAGCCTATATCAGGTTTCGTATATAATGGTATACATCAGTTACCAAGAGACTCAGGATTGCTGAATCTGACTATTTGCCTCTCCAACTGCAGGTGTTATGGTTTGGTTATCCATTCCACATGGGGGTTACTTGGATAGGGATCATCACTGTAACATGCTGGTTTAATTCCCAAAAAGGTGGTAAAAAAATGACATCTGTGGCAAAAATGTTCTGGATTTATAAAAACATCCTCACCCTGAGCACTATTTCCATATATCTGATACAGGGTTTGGGTTAGCAAATATTCTGATTTTTAGCTGCAGAACTCTGCAGGACTTTGCCATTTCTTCATGGTGTGACTTTTCTTGTTGGAATGTGGGTAAATGTCTAGAAAAGTCTGGTACTCAGCTTTCTCATGGTTGGACATCTAGGAATCAGAATTCTGTCTCCTGGTATCTGAGCTTTTTCCAGTGATCTTTACAAACTACAAAATATTTGACCAGGAGTACTTTGTTTTACTGTTTAAAGCTTCGTAATCTTCATCTACTCCCTTCAAGTCTGATGCTTCAAAAACTTCCACAATAAAAGAGAAAAAAGCCTCCTTCATCACTTCTCCTTCTTTTATTCCCATGAACAATGAAGTCTTCCTGGCTAACAAAAATCAGATTATATCTCCTACTATCTAAATACTGACTCTTGGGATGAGGCTTCATGACACATGGCTATAATCAGAGGATCAGTTTTCTATGAGGCATTACTTTTGATGAAGGAATATTTTAAATAATCTAGTAAAAAGGGATTGTAGTCTCCTAAAAGGTTTGAAGCCTGCTGCATCTATAAAAACATTTTATAACTCTTAAAATTCTGTATTTTGAAAATGTGCTGCCTGAAATGCAGCAAGGTTAGGGACATTACAATGATACACAATTCAGAAATTCAGAGCTGTCAGGTTATTGGCACAGAGACTGGAGATGCTAATGAGGATCAGATGAGAGAAAGTCCTGGCTATCTCCACCCATCACATATCACTGCCATGAAATCTCTGTGGATGGTTCTGATAACTATACAAAGGGCCTCCATGTGTAAGTCACAAGTTGGTAGTAATAGGCAACCAAACACAATGCACTGTCAGCACTCTAGGCATACAGCCACAGAAATGTTATGACTTTTGCTGTGGGAATGGGAGTAAATGTCCAACAAAAAAGCCTTATTCAAAGCTTCTTTTGCTATTATTTTGCTCATTTGTATTTCCCTACAATGGTATAATTGTAAAACTCCTTACCATAACCTGCATAAATGATTCCTTGTTGTGTTCTAGCCTGCAACTAGAAATTCTTCATTAGAATGGTACAGGAGGTTTAACTAGCAGAGGCTGAACTATAATATATAAGTAGAGTTCTGATTAAGGAACTAGCTTGGGTCTGTGAGGATTTCTGATTATTTAAATTTTGAGTAAATTGACATGAAAGAAGTTACTTTATGTTCTGTACCCTATGTCACTTACCAAAAGGAAAACACACTATCACAAACTGTAATGACGTTTAGGACGACATATGAAAAGATAACAGCAATACTTCAATGAAAGAAAATACAGACCTCTAATGAATTATTCCTACTAGCCTGTCAGACTGACTAAAAATATATCCACACCCTCTCTGCGCAATCATATGTACAGACAACATTCATGGGACTCGATGGTTTTAAGTTTGCCCAGTCTAGCTTTTTTAATTTGCAGGAAAGGTATGTTTATAGGAATACATTACTTTATGAAAGATAAAAGACATCAGTGAAAATGGTTTTCATGTAGCATTTTGATATTATTTTGTAAAAAGAATTATAACTGAAATTACTTTAAAGAAGAGAAGAGTAAATGTGTTGTATTCATATAGAACATTTGCAGACTTTTCCCACTTCTTAAAGGATTGTAGTTTTACATATATTGTAGACGGCACAACTGTGTTATAACTAAAGTAAACTTTGTACTGTATGTCTAAGTATAGAGTAAATTAGGACCAAGTAAGTTATAAAATATTAATACAAATTCCTTTTTGAACAGCAAAACTGCCCTGTTGTGTGGAAGTCAGAAGTGACAACAATGATCTGTTAGCAGCAGAGAAGACCACAACTCATACAGAAACAACTGTCACTAAATGCTTTAACAAGTCTTACTGATTGAAGTCACAGCACTCTGTCCACTCTATGTACTTGAAAGCTGGGGCATAATCACTGCATCATATGATAAAGAAAACAAGAAAAGGATACTTCCAGATGAGCAAGTATAGGCACCGTTTAAAGAAACTGTCCCAACTGCTGCGTAAGGCGGCAGATCTCAGTACAGAAAGAAATGAAGAACCTAAACAGTAAATGTGACTTTCCTTACCTTGGTTCTTAAGCACTTGATATGCAATGTATTTATGAACTTGTGGAGGGGCTTGTGAAGAAACTTCCTGCAGAAGAATAAGCATCTCAAAATTTGACACCAGTAGATCACATCCCAAGAAAAAGAATACAAAAGGGAATTGTCTTCACCCCCTGCCTGAACCATCACAAACTGCAAAGGACTATTTATCAGAACTATATCTAAAGTGCTTTGGTTAAAACCAGCACAACGTCATCTGGTACAGTGAGCTCATAACTAACGCAAATTTAAATGCGCATGTTGTAACATATGACTCATGACCGATTAATGTAACACTTTAAATATTAAACACTTAAAGCATCAGTGTAAGCACATTAATAAATAATTCAGTACACTTTCTGGTGGTAAAGTTTTTTTTTTAACCTGGCTTTATCATGTATTTCTAGCCGAGTGTGCATGTTAGGTGTTTGCACCCACTTCTGAGGAGCCACATTCAGAACCACAATGTTACAAATCCATAAACAGTCATGATTCAGAATATGGCATCATATAATAACACTGAATGGGAAACACAACAAATAGATGCACAATATCACCGACAAGACTTAAACAAAACAATGCTAAGCATTTTATCAGAGGAAATCAGACTTTTGCATATTGGTTTCTACTCAGCTCTTAATTACTGCAATTTTAAATCTGCTTTTTCTAATTTCTCCAAATCTTTTGGGTTTCTAATACCATGACGGGAATAGACCCCATTCCTAAGTCAAAGTATGATTAAAGTTCATGAAATTAGTATTGTTTCAATCTTTGATATCAGCCAGCAGTGTTCTTCGCAGCACCTGCAGTGTGCCTAGTAATGAATCCTTCTGAAATTCGTATGGAGTTGCATGGATTCGTAACATATCTAACTATGATTGTAAATTATTTTTATAAGACCTTTGTTCCTACTACTGTTGGAACTGCCTGGGCAACTTTCTTCCATATCGCTCTTGTTTCTGCCTGCAGATCCTGGTATTTTATGACTTTGTGTCTTTCTGTATGCAAGACACTATAGTCACTGGTTCTGTCAATTTCAATGATCAATGCTACTTTTGTCTTCCTTTCTTCATAGGTTCATAGGTAAGTACTAGGCTATTGGCCCTAGGGCCTATATAAGCCTAGCCAAAAGGTACCCTGGCTTTCGCCACCCAAGAAAATTATTTTCCTGTGCCACTGTTGAGCAGAGCCACAGAAGTGATCCCCAGGGTGAATTTCCTATCTCCCATCCAATCATCAAGATTTTTCTTGAAGAGTGCTAATGAGGAGCTTTGTTTGATATAGATAGGTAGTTTGTTCCAGAGTATGGGAAGTCTCTAGGACAGGAATCTATCCCTCCAGCATGTTCTGTTTATTGTGGTGACAAGGTTTAGGTCCCTAGAGCATGTAGCTCGTAGGGATTGGGATTTCTTTATGTGCAGCATGTCTAAAAGCTCTCGGTTTGACATAGCTTTGTGTGTTAGGCAGAGATTGCCTATGAGTAGGCGATATGCGACAGAGTAAAGCTGCAGTTTTTTTATACGGTCTGCGTAGGGCATCTGCTTGAGGCCAGTAATCCTCTTTGTGAGGTATTTCTGCGGCCTTTCCAGTTGTTGTAGATGTCTTGTGAGGTACATACCAAAAGGTGCATTGTACTCTATAATGGGTCTAATGAGTGATGAACAGAGGAGAACAATGACCTCTTTTTTCCTGGATGAGAAACCTTTTGTGATGAGGTGTGCCATGTAGAAGGATTTCCTGACTACTGTGGCGATATGATTATCAAAGGAGAGACTACTGTCCACCTGTGTCCCAAGGTCTCTTATCACACTTTCGGTGTTAAGTAGACTACTGCCTATGTGGTAGTTCATGGGTACAGAGTTCTTACCAAAAGGGTTGACAATGCACTTTTTGGCATTGAACTTGAGGCCATGGTTTTGACACCAGGCATCTGTCTCAGCGAGGCCCTTTTGTAGGATGTCCACATCTTCTGGAGTTTTGATTATGGCTCCTAGTTTGCAGTCATCTGCAAACTTCATTAGCCAAAGACCTTCTGTGTAAGCCTGTACTTTAGAGAAGTAGATACCAAACAGGAGAGGACCCAGGACTGAACCCTGTGGTACACCACTTGTCACTGGTATGAAGTTGGATTTGGAGTCTGCTACTTTCACAGTGTGGGTTCTGTCAGTGAGCCAGTTGGCAACCCATCTTGTGACATAGGGATTTATACCTAGTTTAGTGAGTTTATCTAGAATTCCAGAGTGGGGGATGGTGTCGAAAGCCTTGGCGAGATCTATATAGGCTGTGTGAACCACCTTACCCTCATCTATGGCTTTGGTGACTGCTTCAAAGAAGTCTATCAGGTTTAGGAGACATGACCTTCCTTTTACAAACCCGAACTGGGTGGGATCCTGAGTTTGGAGATTACCAATGTCATTGTTTATAAGTTCCATGATGATACTTTCCATAGCCTTGCAGACCAGGCTCGTTAGGCTAATGGGGTGGTAGTTTCCAGGGTCCATGGTGGCTCCCCCTTTGTGGAGTGGGATAACCGTTGCTGTGCGCCATTCAGTGGGCACATAGCCTGAGGTGAGGCTATGATTGAACATGGTACTTAGGTCAGGTGCCAGTTCATTCTGTAGTTCATGTAGGACACAGCCTGAGATGTTGTCAGGTCCCATGGATGCTGTGTTCTTGGCTTTGGATAGTGTGTTTTTTACCTGTGCAGCCATGATTACAGGAACTTTGCATTCTTCTGGTATAGAGATGGGCCCTTTAGGAGATGAGGGGGGGGTAAAGTTAGCACTGAACCTATCTGCCAGGATGTTGGCAATATCAGTTGGTTCTGTATATTTAGTGCCATTGTTCTGTAACTCAGAGCAGATCTGAGTGTTGCCATTGAGATTCTTGACATAGCTATAGAATGCTTTGTGGTTGTCTTTGGAGTCAGTGGCGATTTTGTTTTTGTAACTAGCTTTGGAGGATTTTATGAGGGATCTCAGCTTCTTACTGAGGCTGACCAGGGAGTTTCTCCAATCATGGGATTTTACTCCTTTTTGCAACGGTTTCTTTCTTCTGTTGTAGAGTTCATTTATGGCAGGGGACCACCAGATTGGCTTCCTTTTTTTGGAGGATAGCATCTTGGTTCTGTTAGGGATTGCACAATCCATGCACTCATGTAAGTGCTTATAAAGTGCATTTGTGTAGGATTCAGCAGTCATACCTCTACTGTCCGTCAGCATGGGTGTTGTGAAGTTTGCCACTTCTGTCTTAAGAAGCGTGAAGTTGGCTTTGGAGAAATTTTTTACTGTGGTTTCCCTAATGGGCGGTGGGGGAGGGATGTGGATGTCTAGGGTGATTAGCTTGTGGTCAGATCTGACCAACGAGGAATTGACCTCTGGTGTGGAGCACCGGTTGCCCATGTTGGTAATAACCAGGCCTTGGATATTGCTGCCCCTGATGGGGGTGTGGATAAGTTGATCCAAGGCATTGGAATTTATGAATTCCAGAAAATGTTGAGCACAAGAGTTGGTACATGAGTAGTTTTCCCAGTTAATGGTGGGGTAGTTGAAATCACCCATTATTAGGGTGTTAGGCTGTACCCTAATATTTTCCAGTGTATCAAGAAATGAGGAGTGGGAATCCTGGGGCATGGTGGGGGATTTGTAGCAAGCTACAATTTGGATTGCTGTCTTGGCCAGAGTTAGTTGCCCTTGGGTAATCTCGGATGCATTATGCTGAGCAACCAGTCTATAGGTGTGGATATCCTTAATGAATATGGACATGCCTCTGCCTTTAGTGTTTCGGTCCAGGTTAGGTAGCCGAAAGGTGTGGTATGAATTATACCTGTTAATGCAGGGGTACTCTCTGGAGCCTTGAACCAGGTCTCTGTCACTGCACAGATGTCGATGTTCTCCATTTTAAGGAGTGCCTCGAGTGAGTACATTTTGAGGTTTAGACTTCTAGCATTGAGTAGCAATACCCTTAGATTCTTCTTGCTTGTACCTGTTACGGTGGTGTATTTGTCATTTGGTCCTTGCCTAAAAAAGGCACTATAGGGGTGGCTAGAGCCTTAGCCAGTATCCAGAATCCCAGTGGCGACAGGTGCAGGCCATCTCTGGCAAAGCATCGTGGTTTGTTGATCATGTCATCCCAGGCAGACAGATACTGGATCCCCTTAGAATGACACCAGAAGCTTAGCCAATTGTTGAAGTCAATCATTTTGTCCTTGTACTGTGGTATCATTTTGGGTGATGGCAGGATGCTACTCAGGGCTAGGGTCATACCTGCCTGGGCTACAAGATTGGACAGCTCCTCCATGTTTCTTTTCACGTAGTCCAGGGAAGTACGTCTCAGGTCATTCACACCAACATGGACAATGACAGAGTCATATTTGTACTTGTTGTGGAGTGACCTGAGTGCATGCGTTACGTGGCGGATCCTGGCACCCGACAGGCAGCTGACAGTAACTTTCTCCTTGTTTAGCCTGGTGAGTGGAACATCAATGTGCCTGACTATAGAGTCACCTATGACTAGAGTGTTGGGTACGTTGTTATGCCTTATGCGATGTGGTTGAGTGGCACACTGAGTTTGTGGGCTATGTGTCATTTGTGTTGTGTTGGGGGGTGGAGGTTGCTTGTGTTTCTGCTTTGCCGGTCTCTTTTGCTTGGGCAGGTTTTTACTGAAAGCCTCTGCAAATGTAGGTGTGTGTGTGTTGTGTTTCTATGTGTGTGTCTTGTTGGTGTAGGTTTTGAGGGACTATGTGCTGAGTGTGGTGTGGTGCAAGTGTTTACCTTCTCCTCTTGACTGTCTAGTCCAGTCTTAGGTGAAGAGAGCTTTGCTTCCAGTTTGGCTATATGTGCATCTCTCACAGGTTGTAGTGTTGGGTGGTAGGAAGAGAGGGTTGTCTGTGCACATGAGGCAATTGCTGCATTGTCCCAAGATGCCCAGATTCATCAGGTAGTCAGGAGAAAACATCGAGAGATGACCCTTTGTCAGAGAAATATGCATTTATGTATATGTATAATACTTATTAGAAGCTAAAAAGAATTAACACGTTTTCATTCTATTTTATATACAGCTTAATTCTGTATGAAATTATAAGATGCTTTTTGAAACTGCAGTATGCTTTCTGAAACTTGCAAGATGCCCCCTGACCTAGTAATTGCTAGCACAGCAAAACTCATGTTTATGCCTTTTGGAAATGTACTGAGAAGCAGGTGATTATCTGCTAGGTCAGGAAGTAATAAATGAAACAATACCATATTCTATAATGTTATGATTTTGAACAATTAGCTCTGTTCGTGTTATGAGAACATGCACAGCTGCGAAAAAGAAGAGATACATAAGACAAAGGACTGCTTGAAGAATCTGTACTTGCTTTGTGCTCGAATTAGCTATAGTACCTTGAATGGAAACATAACATAGTGGGAAACTGTATCTAACCGGTGGTCACCAAGGCCACGTTGTTTATCTTAGGAAGTTTTTCATAAAATTGATAGTGCAAGCAGAAAATTATGGATAAACAGCTGCTATGTAATGATGATGTTAAAACTTGTGATCTGTTACGTCAGCTTGGTAGGCAATGTCTTGTTAGAAAGTGTATAAAGATGAACTTACTTCCTGATTTTAGTTAGACAAACTCTGTATTAGCACGTTTTTGTCTCCTTGCTGCAAGATTAAAATGCCTTAACCTAAACCTACCATGTATTGATCATTTTTAAAGTATATTTTTCCTTTGACAGATTGGTCCTTCGGACCGGAAACATCTCTCGCTGTGGCTCAGGTCAGATGGGCCCGGTGGCATGAAACCGTACGGGGAAGAAGCCACATCGGTTCTTCTGCTTTGAAAAGACCTCCGACTGAATTGTCGTTCAAAAGAGGCCAGCCACTGTTTCTGATCTGCAATTGGAGGACGAGTCAACAGTTCCGGTGAGAGATCAATCACGGCGGCTCAGGTAAGGAGGATTTTACCTTTTCTTTTTTTTCAGATCAGGGACTTGTTACAGTATTTGTTTTTGTCAGGAGATTTTTTTTGTAAATCAGGGACAAAAAAGATTGCTGTCTTGTCATAGATCAGGGAAACAGAATAGGTAGGCAGTTATTCTAGATAAACTGTGAAGAAGTGTAAATCGTGGTACCACGTGATAAAAAGGGTTACGTAACAATTTCTAACTAAGTTAAGACAACATGGGAAATAAGTGCACAAAAAGTTCCCGAGATCTGCCTTTAACCGAAGACACGAAATATATGCAATTACAGCGTGCCGACAATGTTAGGTACTATACCAAATGGGTTAATAAATATAAATTTGATGGTAAATTAGATAAACCTTAACTTATCAAACTTGTCAAACAACTTAAAACAGAAGCTAAAGGTCAGATAAAAAGCAACATCAATTAGGAGTTCCTCAGGCACAGAGGTGGCTTAAGGAAGCAAACCGCAGGGAACAAAAGAATAAAAATTCAAAAGCAATGTTTTTAGATAAAGAAGACAATAACTTGGTAATAGCAATGGCCCTCCACCCCCAACGCTTCCCTTACCAGAATATGAAGTGAGTGGACAAGCTGATCCACCTCTGCTATATCCAGCTGTCCCTGCAAAACCAAAACCATTTGTCAGAGATCCTATCGAGACTAGGTCTCGAACATGCAACTTAAGAGGGGATATTGAATTGTATGAAATAAATAAAAATTCACAAGCTATGAGTGAAGAAGAGATATGTCCACTCATAGAAGTACCAAATCCACAGGCAGGACAGGCAGGACAGGACCCAACTCTTCTAGTATATAGACCGTGGACACCGGAAGACATCCGGAAAGCCACAGAGGAAATTCCCCATCCGACAGTTAATTTTAGAAAATTCTTAGAAGACTTACAGGGCATGAGGTTAAGTTACCATTTAAATGGAGAGGAAGTAGAGAAAGTAGTCAGACAAATCGTAGGTCCAAATTGGCACATGATCAGTGGCAACTGGAATCCCTGTGACGCAGAACATAGGCCACTCCCACATAGTAACGCAGAACTGGATAACAGAGTGAAAGGTCTGACAGACCGAATCTCTGAGAAATGGAAGTCTAGAGCTGACTGGACTTACATTAATCAATGCATACAACAAGAAGGTGAAACTGTTGATAGATATTATGCCAGATTATTAGAGTGTTTTAATAACCATTGTGGAATGCAGGTACCTGAAGACCAAATACATGATTCCCCATATGAGCAGCAGCTAAAGAATGCATTTTTAAAAGGCAGTATTGCACCCATTAGCAGCTTTATTACAAAGCACATGGTAGATCATCGTACAAGTAGATTACAGTCATTACTTGAATATGCAAGACATGCCGAAAGGCATTTTAATAGCAAAAAGAAAAAGAAAGCTCAAGTATTTGCAGTAGAAGACAGATCAGAAGTCTTTGTAGTACAGACCGGGAAGAAGGGTAAGAAAAATGCCCAGGTAAACAAACAATCTGATAAACGATCAGAGGAGTTTGAAGAGAGAAAGAAAAGGGGTGAATGTTTTAAATATGGGAAAAAGGGACATTTATCAAGGGATTGCAGGCAAAATAAAAAGGTAACCACAGAAGACAAGGAGGGTGAGGACTGACTATATGATAGTCAAGAATCACTAGAAAGGAATAATCAAGAAAAGACAAGTGCAAATGTGATAGAAGGAATAGAGAATGTGATAGGAGAAATAGAGGATGTGCATGAAATCACAGATAATGAAGAAAATGAAATTTTAGACTTGGCATTATTGAGCCTAGAGCTCTACTTAGCAGACACAAAACCGGAAGTTACACTTCTGGTAGAGGGGAGGGAAGTTAAATTCCTGTGTGACTCAGGGGCTTCACGGACCCTGATACATCCTTCCAAACTACCAGAAAATTCAGAATCACTTGACTACATATTAGTGAAAGCAGCTAATGGACAGCTGTATCTGGAGCCACTCTCCCAGAATATAGCAATAACTGACCCTGTTTCAGGGATGACCCAGAAAAGCAAAATTGTAGTTTCTGCAAAACTCCCAGTAAATCTTTTGGGCAGAGACCTAATGCAGATATTTGGCATAGCAGTAGTTCCAACTATGCAGGGTATGGAAGCACAGCGACAAATGGATACTTTTGTAGTGCGACCGGAGGGTGAAGCATTTTATTGGTACAGCCAGGACTTGGTTACGACTGGTCCAGGGGCAGTAACTGAAGAACTGATGAACGTAGCCATCAGTAAATCCCCCTCCCTTGACACTGATAAACAGCATTTGTTGCATTGCACTCTATATTACTGTAGCAAACCAGGAACTGATAAAGAATATGAGCAAGAACTGTTTAGAAACCATGCTAACAGATTAGTATTACGAAATCTGTACTGGGACACAGAAGGAAACTGTGTAGTAAGCTGTTCATTGCCCCAGGAATTCCTAGCACTCTATAAATCTAATTGATTACCACATGTGAGTTTGACTAAAGATAAAAATGTGAAGTGGGCAGACCTAGGAGAAAAAGTCACAAGGTGGGAAAAACAGACAGAATTAGAACTTTCAGAACAGGGAGTACAAAACCAGAAGTTGAATTGGATAACACAGACACACCCAGCTGTGCACTTACAGGCAAGTGAGGACAGCTGAGTAGCACTCTTACTAGAAGAAGAGGAAAAAGCCTTACGAGACATACCAGAGACTCTCTGGTCAAAAGGAAAATTAGATATAGGACTTATTCATACAGCAGGACCAGTCACTATCACGCCAAAGTCAGCATTTAGACCTGAAAAGAGACAGTATCCCTTGAGAAAGGATGCAGAAGTAGGAATCAAACCTATAATAGCAGCCTTACTTAAGGAAGGAGTATTGATAGAATCTCCCGATTCACCATGTAATACACCCTTATTTCCTGTTAGGAAAGCAAATGGAGAATGGCGTATGGTCCAAGATTTACAAGCTGTAAATGACGCAGTTATACCTAGGGCACCTACGGTGCCAGATCCACACACCTTATTAAATGATGTGAAACCTCAACAAAAGTATTTTTCTGTGGTAGATATTAGCAATGCGTTTTTCTCAATACCGATACACCCTGACAGCCAACATTGGTTTGCATTTACATTTCAGGGAAAAAGGTATACATATACGCGACTACCACAGGGATATTGTGAGAGTCCAACAATATTCGCACAGGAAATGGCAAGTAACCTGGCGGGATTTATCCCACCGAAAGGCAGCCAGATTTTACTTTATGTAGACGACATTCTGCTGGCAGCCCCCACTCAGCAAGAATGCAGAGAAGATACCATAGCATTACTACAATTTTTAGCTACTCAAGGACACAAGGTAAACAAAAACAAACTGCAACTTTGGAAAAAACAGGTCAAATACCTGGGATATGTAATATCCAAAGAGGGCAGAATATTAGATGAAGACAGAAAAACAGCAATATTACAAGCACCCAAACCAACTAGCAAGAAGGAAATGATGTCCTTCCTAGGTACGACTAATTTTTGTCAGAGTTGGATTCCAAACTATGCCTTGGAATCTGCTCCACTGACTAACTTGATATTCAAGAAGCCTATGGCAGCACAAGATTTATTACAGTGGACACCAGAAGCAGAATCAGCTTTCTGCAAATTGAAACAACTGATAGCATCCTCATTAGTTTTAGGATTACCAAACTATCATAAATGATTTTTCCAAACTGTAGATTGTAAGCAGGGTTATATGACATCAGTGCTAACACAGCAGCATGGGGACAAACAACGCCCCATAGCTTACAATTCATCACAGCTAGACCCAGTGGCGCGATCCCTGCCCCACTGTGTACAAGCAGTAGTCGCAGCTGCAATGGCAGTGCAGGCTTCAGCCTCAGTAGTGTTATTCCACCCTCTCATGCTGAGAGTGCCTCATGCAGTCTCGATTATTTTACTGCAAGAAAAAGTAGCATATCTTTCTCCTGCTAGACATCTTTCCTGTATGACTATACTGTTGAGCCAGTCTCATATGACAATTGAATGATGCACAACTTTGAATCCATCAACCTTGCTCCCAAACCCTGAAGATGGCAAACCACACTGCTGCCTGCAGGAGATTGAGCAAAAGACACTACCTAGAAAAGATCTCACGGATGTTCCCTTGGATGATGCCGAGGTGACATACTATGTGGACGGCTCGTGTAGGAGGGGTCCTACAGGACAGAATCTAGTGGGGTATGCAGTAGTTTCTGATACTGAGATTTTAGAAGCAATGTCTTTACCACACAACTTATCTGCACAAGCAGCAGAATTAATTGCTTTAACAAGGGCATGTACCTTGGCAAATGATAAACGAGTGAACATTTTTACTGACAACCAGTATGCTTTTTCTACTGTACATGTTTTTGCGCAGCAGTGGAAAAATAGAGGAATGATAACATCTACTGGTAAACCAATTAATCATGCGCAATTTATTTTAGATTTGTTAGACTCTATTCAGTTACCTCAGAAAATAGCTATTTGTAAATGCGTAGCTCATACCAAACAACAGGATAGGATTTCAAAAGGTAATGCAAGAGCTGATACAGCTGCAAAGCAAGCAGCTTCAGCTTCAGAAGTATTTTTTTTGAGTGAGGAATTACAACCATCTGAGATTTTAGACTTAGAAATGTTAAAAACAATGCAGACACTTACTACAAATGTAGAAAAACAAAAATGGATAAAACGAGGAGCAATTCTTGAGAAAGGGCTGTACATCTCCAAAGAGAGAAAACCAATTTTACCATCTAACTTGTTTAGATATGCAGCTTTGTTGAGCCATGGGCATTGCCATATCTCAACAGGGGGATGGTACAGTTAGTGAATCGAGTGTTTACAATGTATGGATTTACAAACTACACAAAAAAGTTTTGTGCAGCACGCCATGTTTGTAACAAGCATCATGCACAGGGGGCATTGAAGCCTAAGCAAAGGAGTTTCCCTACACCACCGTATCCGTTCCATACTATCTGTATGGATTTTATAGAGCTGAACAAATGTGAAAATAAGAAGTACTGCCTTGTTATTATAGATATGTTTTCCAAATGGGTGGAAGCTTTTCCAACTAAAAATCCAGATGCAGCTACTGTTGCAAAAGTCCTCATTAAAGAAATTATTCCTAGATTTGGCATACCAGAAAAGATTTATAGTGACAATAGCACACACTTTGTAAATCAAACTATACAACAATTGAGCTGTTATTTCGGGATTTCTCTGAAAAACCATTGTACATACCACCCCCAATCTGCAGGATTAGTAGAGAGGCATAATGGGGTTCTGAAAAACAAATTTAGGAAATTGATCAGTGAGACACAAAAGAACTGGGTGCACTGTCTGCCTCTGGCACTGTTGAGTATGAGAACTGTTCCAAATGTAAAAGGGTTAACTCCTTTTGAAATTTTGTTTGGGAGGGCATATTATACACCTAAGTGGAAACCTCTCATGCCTGCAGACCAGGAGGCTGACAGTTCACTTGCAGAGTATATGAGGCGATTTTTGAATAACAAACTTTTGCAGTTAAATTCTGTTTCAGATAAAGAACAAGCCAGACCATCGGAAGCAGCAATAGTCCCAGGCACGTGGGTCTGGGTGAAAGTCGTGAAGAAAAAGAATTGGAGTTCTCCGAAGTGGGAAGGACCATACCAAGTGCTACTGTCAACACCCACTGCAGTCAAGATTGCAGAGCGAGCATCCTGGATTCATCTGACACACTGTAAATTGGTTAAGAACTTTGAACTGGACAAAAACCTTGTTACTGTTGTACAACGAGAACAAAATGACCAGGTATAGAGTAAACAGGGATGCAGAACAACCTCAGAAAAATTGCATGATTATCCTGATAACTATACTGATAACAATGATCTTTTTGCTGTGGCCTTTCCTTTTTCCAGCCACATGAGTTGAACTGAACAAACGTGATGCATTACCTATAGACTGGCATCCAAACTTTAACACTTACCAAGCAATTAAATATGTGTATGCTGAGACTTTTAATGTTTCGAATTGCTGGATTTGCACAGCTATACCAACAGCATACAGGGGATTGTTGATGACCGCTGTCCCCCTAGGGGTCAATGAGACCTGGGAAAACTTGATTTTTGATACTACACCCGTGAAATCACAAGACAAAATAGCATTGTACCTACCTGTTACACAAAAAGGGATTGTATGTTTTTATAAAAATGACACTATTCAGGTGGGTTGGAGCAATTGCAATGTGACTGTTTCTTATAAATGTTATATTAAGGCTAATAAGGCAGAAACTATCTGTGATACAAACTATGACTCATATTTTGAAAAAAATGAAGAGAACTGTTAGTGAAATACAGCATAATCCTGTTCTTTTGAAGCAACTTTCTATTACTGACAAAAAATGTTTCATGCAGGGCGAGCATATATCAATATTAAAGTAGAGAATTGTTATTTTGTTTGTGGGAAAAAAGCATATAAATGGCTACCTGAGAATTGGTCCGGCAGTTATTTTTTGGGTTACCTGGTTCCGGCCATACGACACACCGCAGCTTTGCCTCAGAGGAAAATTCAAAACGTCAGAGAGGTTAGCAGTAAACCTAGAAGTCCAATCAAGAGACCCGAAAATCCAGTGGGACAAATCGAAGCAGGGTGGAGAAACCATAACTCCATGAAAAACAAAGATAAACTGACACATATGGACTTGAGTGACACTATTATATCATGGGCAGGCATAGCCCCTACATATGGCGCAGTGAAATCGATTTGGGAGCTGAGAAAACTGTCCAAACTTCTCAAAGTTATGAGCAATGCAACTTTTTCTGCTCTCGAATTAGTGACTGATGAACTAAATGCTATGAGAACTGTGGTACTTCAAAACCGCATGGCTCTTGACTTCACCCTAGCGGCGAGAGGTGGTACGTGTGCTTTAATCAAAGAAGAATGCTGTTCATATATTCCTGACAACCAGCACAAAATAAACGATCATCTTGAGGTGATCCAGCAAGTGTCGACCATGACCAAACCAGGCCCAAACCCTCTGATGGACTTTTTCCAGAATTTGTTTGGGGGGTGGGGTTCCATTCTAATGAACATCCTGATTTCCATTTGTGTGGGATTACTCCTATTAGGAGCATGCATTTGTTGTGGTATTCCCTGCATGAAAAAGTTAATCAAAGATTTTATAGACATGTCAGTTTCTGAGACTTTGTATCAAAGTACTGAAATTGAAGAGTTGTTGAAAACTGAAATGCTTTCATAAATCTAAACTACATGACTCTCTTAACTGCAAATCCGGAATGGAAGAGGTTAAGAGAAGAAGTAAACTGTTTATGCTTTTGAAAATATAATAAAAAGTATTAACAGGGGGGAAATGTCAGAGAAATATGCATTTATGTATATGTCTAATACTTATTAGAAGCTAAAATGAATTAACACATTTTCATTCTATTTTATATACAGCTTAATTCTGTATGAAATTATAAGATGCTTTTTGAAACTGCAGTATGCTTTCTGAAACTTGCAAGATGCCCCCTGACCTAGTAATTGCTAGCACAGCAAAACTCATGTTTATGCCTTTTGGAAATGTACTGAGAAGCAGGTGATTATCTGCTAGGTCAGGAAGTAATAAATGAAACAATACCATATTCTATAATGTTATGATTTTGAACAATTAGCTCTGTTCGTTATGAGAACATGCACAGCTGCGAAAAGAAGAGATACATAAGACAAAGGACTGCTTGAAGAATCTGTACTTGCTTTGTGCTCAATTAGCTATAGTACCTTGAATGGAAACATAACATAGTGGGAAACTGTATCTAACCGGTGGTCACCAAGGCCACGTTGTTTATCTTAGGAAGTTTTTCATAAAATTGATAGTGCAAGCAGAAAATTATGGATAAACAGCTGCTATGTAATGATGATGTTAAAACTTGTGATCTGTTACGTCAGCTTGGTAGGCAATGTCTTGTTAGAAAGTGTATAAAGATGAACTTACTTCCTGATTTTAGTTAGACAAACTCTGTATTAGCACGTTTTTGTCTCCTTGCTGCAAGATTAAAATGCCTTAACCTAAACCTACCATGTATTGATCATTTTTAAAGTATATTTTTCCTTTGACACTCTTAGACATGCCTGGATAGGTTAAGTTAAGTACTAGAAACTGTTTTCCTCTAGACAGTGAGGAAAGTTGAGTGCTGTAGTAATTTGTAGCTTATTTAGTGCTTACATAAGTTCTGAACAAGTGCTGTGCTCAAAGAAACAGACTTGAGTGCTGAAACTAAAAAACTGGCTAGTTCTAAAAAACAAAATTAAGCTAGAAGGCTTCCCTTCAACACAGAAAGACTTGGGGGCTTAGAAGCCCACAAATAGTCCTGGACACAGCAAATCTGTATCCAGACTAGACTACCCACAGGAAAGGCAGGAAACAAGCTTAGAATTTTTTTTTAAGTGGAAAGAGAGAAAGGAGGAGCAGAAACTAAGCTGATTGGCCTTCTCAAATGTTCTCCCTGTATTAGGTAGAATGAGGTAATGACACTAGACTGGGAGGAGGGTCCCAGATCAAATTTACAGTAGGGGCGGGCAACTGCAAAGCCACCAACTATAAGAACAGCATACCAATAGGGAGGGAGGGGGGAAACAAACTGCAGAAATGTTTCTCACAGCTGAAAAGCAGCAGTGAGCCTTTAAATGAAAGTTTTAAACAGCTAAAGGAGCCTCTAGAGAAAGTGTTTAACTGCAACAAATTATCAGAAACAAACAACCCAACAGATGCTTAATAAAAGTGGACAATTTCCAGTTAATACCTCACACACAGTGAAACTAGCTAGAAAAATATACAGTACACAAAGTGCTATAAATAACTGGAAAAAATAAGCAAAAAAACAGAATACATAATGTTATATTTAATAGATCCGACTTTGCTCAGTGTCCTTCCTTCTTGGACAACTATAAGATTTCTATAAGTTTTCTAGCATCTAACTTTTGAACTGTTGGTAATGGGTGATCCCATGTGATATAAACGTCATCATTTTGTATGATGCTTTGTGGCTCATGTTTCCAATGTTTTTCAGCCACTTTGATACCATAATGTTTGCACAATCCCCAGTGCAATAGTCTCACCACATTATTATGCCTTTCAGTATACAGTCCTTTTTCCATTAGTGTGTCTCAACCATCAACAAGGTGTGTGACTGTTTCCAATTTGGTTTTACAAAACTTACATTTGTCTGTTTCTCCCACATGTTCAATGGACTTTGTAAACCAGTGTGTACATAGCCCACTATCTTGGGCTGCATATATTTACTTTTCATTTCTTGATTTGAATTCACCTCTCCTTAACCATTCCTGCATTTGTTCTTGATCAACATGAGGCTCTGCCAGAAGTTTTCTATACTTGTAACTATATTTATGTTTTTTCCACATGTCTTGCCTTCTCATCTGGTCCTTCACCTTATATTCTTTATTTTGTTTTTTGGCATATTCAGTTGCTGCCTGTTTTTTATCTACTTTTGGTTTGATTTCCATTCCTGCTTGATGTCGATATGCTTCTGCTAAATTAATCAGAGACGTCATCTTAGATTTATTCTCCTCATGTTTCAAAACTTTCACTACATTTGAATCTTGTGAGGTCAGTAGATATGTGTGGAGTCCCACGATTGCAGATCTATACATGTAATCAAATTCATGGAGAGCCCATCCCTCCTTCAGAATGGGGAATATATAATCTTGGTACACACTGATTTTTATAAATCATTTGGTGAGCATGAAGCATCCTTCTTGTTTTAATATCTAATCTATCCAACACTTTTTGGGGCCAGTCAGTCACTCCAAAACTATAAATTAGGACAGGAAGAGCAACTTGATTTATAGCTTGGATCTTGTTCCTAGATGTTAATGCTGTTCTCAGGATTAATTTAAGTTTTCTAAAGTATTCCTTACTGAATTTTATTCGCATTTGTTCATGATTTATTGCTGATCCTTCATAAGTCCCAAGTATTTATGCACTCCCTCTTGCTCAAGTTCTTTTAAATCACATTCTTGTCCCAAACTGATGTTTTCCTGGTGCTGCAGTTTTCCTGCTTTAAAAGTTGCTTCTGCACATTTATCAAGACCATCTGCCAGTATATCAGCTATGATGATCATGTATGCATTACAGAAATAATAGACTTCTGAAATCCGTTTTTGTCTCTGATATCTGAAAGTCATGTAAGAATGAAAATATTTAGTAACACCATGTGTCTTTACAGATACATGCTCTAAGTACATTGTACTTGTTAAATAATATATCATTTAGCTCTTAAGTAAAGAGGAATGAAATGTACTTATGTAAGAGTTTGGCATCTTAGGACTCTACAGAATATATGAAATGTGGTATGACTTAAGTATATTACCAAGACAAACAATAAATGTTCATGAAAACAGCATGCTTCATGTCCACATGTCCATGTCATCAGTGAGTATGTCACAGTGCAGTCATACGTGTCATACTCTTACCCTGTATAAGTATCTAGTCTCTGACATAAAAGTGAACAAATAATGCCCACCATAGACTCATTCACACACACATGCACACACACACACACACACACACACACACACACACACACACACACACACACACACACACACACACACACACACACACACACACACACACACACACACACACACACACACACTGCATACAGGTTCACTAAGAACCATTTCAGTATTATTTTAATGAAGTTCATCTCCCAAGTTGTTGAACTACAGTCTCAGTAGAAGATGCCTTTATGAGGCTGATGCAGTCAGCTTTAGGGGGTAGTATTTCAAACACATGTCATACACAAAACTAATGAGGTGGGGGAAGTGGGTCAGTGGAGTGTCTACAACAAACTACTTGAGAACTTCCATTTGTTTAGCAGGAGACCTGGAGAGAAGATGAAAGCAGCACTGATGGGCTCTCCCAGAAAGCAACTAAAGACTAAACTACCTGAAGAATGATTTTACTGTAAAACAGCCATGGGGAGAGGCTCAGGGCGAGACTGAGGACTGTAATATAACGAGCGGCTTCCCTTCCTTATTTCTACTTAAATATATGCAACATTGCAAAACAAAATGAAGTATCATTATCCCATTTTTCCTTTTTCAAACAGTTTGCTGATGGCTAATGGCAGTTCTACTCCTATTTTCACATAAATTATGATGATGATATGTGAAAAGAGGAATGTTACTAGAACACAAATTCATATCCAGTCCTGTCACCCATTCACTGAGTGCCAGTACTGAGTGACAGTAAGTTGGTAGCAGAAACATCCAGCTCTGGTTTCTAGAGTTTTTAAGTTACAACACTAATTAAACTTAAAAGTTTATTATTTACTTATAAATAGTTGAGTATACCAATTTCCTCTAACAAAATAATTTACAGATGAAGAAATAAAATGCTCTGCCACTATTTTTCTTTTCTTCTTCTTTTATTTATTTACTTATTTATTTATTTACTTTGCACTTCTGTTGTGACTAAAGAGCCATATAGTTTGGCACCTGTAGATCAGTATTTAAGGAATTTACCAATATTCATAAATATTGTACTGCGGTGGTGATGCTGCGGTAGCGTTCTCGCTTCACAGTAAGACATTGTCCTGTTCGATTCTCAGTTAGAGCGTCTTCTGTGTGGAGACATGCGTGAATGGGCGTATCTTCGTTGAAGGTTGTGCGTCAGGGCCGGCAACTCAACACGTACAAATCTATTGCCAATCACTAGCGGACTGGAGTTCCGCTGTGGCGACCCCTAACCGGGAAAAGCCGAAAGACACAAACAAACCAATATTCATAAATATTAGTATTTGGTTATCATTTTGTATTGTTTTCACATCAAGTAGAACTGGAGGAAGTACAGACACCTGCACTCCTGACCTTACATTATTGATAAGCTATGAGTGATGACGGAGGTCAAAGGGGACATGTGAGCTGTGCAGGGAACCAACTATGTTTATTACAGAGGAAACACGTTTCTACACGTGGAAGTTATTTGGTGTTTTTTTTTAAATTCCAGTACATAATCAACAATAATATCAGTGCAGAGGTGTAGCTGGTTTACACTAGAACCTGTACCAGTCCCTGAACTAGCACCCCACCCCCATGTTCATAGTGAAGAGCAAAAAAAAGAAGGAAACGCTCCTATAGACTGCTCATGGCAGTTTGAAGTACACCCCCCCCTCCCACGCATGCCACATCCCTACCATCTCTTCACTGGAAGTGCCAGAAAAAAAAAGGAAAAGAAAGAACAATAGACTGCTTATGTTCATTCAGAGAACACGTTCCCCGCCGTAGCAGCAACAGCACAAGAAAGTTGCTTTCAGTACCAGCATTTTGGAAAATGCAAGTACAGAAAGAATGCAGGAATGGCACTCAGACTGTGCCCTAAGTTTTATTTGCATTTGCTCATGTTTTACTGTTGATCCTTCATCAGTTCCCAAATATTTATACGCTCCCTCTTGCTCAAGTTATTTTATATTACATTCTTGTCTCAAACTGATTTTTCCTTGATGCCGCAACTTTCCTGCTTTAAAGGTTGCTTTTGCACATTTACCAAGACCAAAGGACATTCTTATATCATCTGAAAAAGTTTTGACAACCTGCAGTTGTGCTTTCAGTTCCTCATCTGATGAACTATGCAGTTTTAAATCATCAACAAAGAGAAGATGAGAAGTCTTTATACTTTGTTGTTTTCTAGGAGCCAAATTATAGCCATGGCCTAAGCTGTTAAGTAGAAAACTTAATGGATTTAAGGCAAGTCAGAATAGCAGCAGTGACAGAGAGTCAACTTGGAAGATCCACCTTTGAATTTTTATCCCTAGAATAATAATTTGTCCTTTATCATGGCTTAATTGCAAAATCGTCTGCCACTGTTTCATGGACACTGTAATGTAATTGATCAGTATAGGGTGTATCTTATACATTTTAAGCACTCTTTTAATTATTATTGTGGGATACTGTCAAATGCTTTTTTGTAGTCAGTCCATGCCATACTTAGATTATTCCCCTTTTTACAGTTCTCCACTATGACGTTATTTAGCAACAAATGATCCTTTGTTCCATATGACTTTCTTTTATTACCCTTTTGTTATATTGCCATAATTGAATTTTCTTCTAAATGACTATAAACTCTGTCAGCATCAATTTCGATGTATAGTTTATATGTTGTTGGAAGGCAAGTTATTGGTCTATAAATTTTAGGGTAGCTTGCAGGTTCACTCTTAAATAGGAGCATTGTTTTTCCTGTTGTTAGCCAGGTTGGTGTCTATTCTGGGTGCACATATAAATAATTCTTACTCATAGCTAAATCATCATGTAAAGATGTTAAAACTTTTAACCAGAAGTTAGGTACTGCATCTGGGCCTGGGGATTTTCAGTTGGAGGCTTTTCTTAACTTTGTTTCAATCTCTCTGGCTGTTACTTCATCCTTTAAACTTCTTATTCTTTCTTTTAATTCTTCTATCCATTTACCATCTTTGTTATGTTCTACAGTATCTTCTTAGATACTTCCCCAAAATGTATTTATTCTTTTTTGGGTGGTATTTCAGTTCCTTTTGCCTTGTTTCCCAATTTTCTATAAAACTTTTTGGGGTCATCACTAAATTGCTTATTTTCTACTTTTCCTTTATATTTATCTGCGTATCTTCTACGTTTTTCTGAGCGTGCTGAGATTTTTAATTTCTTATTTGCGATACTGCATGATAGATCCTGGTCTGTTCTAATACTGCGTGTTGCTTTTATCACATCTATCTTTCTGAGTAATTTTGTTGATCTTTTCCCTCTTCTATACTCTTAACAGTGACACTTCTTGTCTTAATTGATAGATAGTTTTCTCTATTTGATACTTCCATGATGGTATTCGATTTCTCCCCTTCTTTTATCACAAGAATGTAGGGTAGTGAGGGAAAACTTTCTCAGTTATTAATTTAGCTGCACAATAATATATCCTATTTACTTCTGTTATATCACATGGATCTCTATGGATAGTCCTAATTACTGTTTTTCTTTAAAAACTTCTGACTTTTGGGGTTTTATTGACCTTCTGCAGTCTATTTCTTTCTTTGATATTAATATGTCTATCTAGCTCTGTTAAATCAAGCAACTCTTCTCTTAGCTCATTTTCTTCTAAACTGAGGGCACATTTTTTGTTCTCCATTTCCCGCGGGCAACCTATAGAAAGTTCTATAGCATCTTCCTATGGCACATTCTCTTTAGTTTCTTCCTCTGTCATCTCTTGCTCTGTCATATGGGAACTCACTGGCCTATCACTCCCCAACATTGACTGTGTCAGAGTTGCAACAGTTTCCTGTTCCTTCCCTTACTGTCCAGCTTGAAGAGAATGTTTATACTGGTTTCCTGTGAAAGGCTGCAAAATATCTTCATACGGAAAATGACCAGTTGCTTCCCATTCTACTGGTTTCTCCTTAATTTGGATGTCTGTTGCTCTATCCTGCTGTGGTGCTCTCTGAATTAGATTTTCTGCGCTGAATCCTTCACTTTGCAGGTATTCCATAACCTCAGTTTCTATTTCTTTAACTTCTCCATTACTAATCTCCTTTTCTACTTTTCCTCTTTGCCTTCTTATTTTTTGTATTATAAAATTCTCCATGTCCAGATTCATTTGCCTGTATTTCTCTTCAAATATCTTTGCTGCTGTTCTTTTTGTATTGATTAGTTTTGGTTTCTCCTTTGCATAAATATTACACCATATTAAATCTCTTTTTCTTTCCCATGTCTGTGTTTCTTCTTCAGATGTCTCCTGATCTTCCTGTTTCTCCTTACTTTGGGGACTCACTCCATCCTGCTGTGATGTAACCTGTGCTAGACCTTCTATACCAAATCCTTCACTTCGTAGGCACTCCATAACTTCTACTTCTGCTTTAACTTCTACTTTACTAATCTTCTTTTCTACATTCCCTCCTTGTGATTTTTTTATTGCAAACTTTTCTGGATGCCTTTGCTTATATTTCTCTTAGAATATCTTTGGGCTGCCTTTTTTGTATTGATTAATTTGACTTTCAACTTTGCATAAAGATTGCACCATATCAAATCTGTCTCTCTTTCCCATGTCCATATTTCTTTTTTATACTTTTCAAAAATCTCTAGGTTTTGTTGTTTATATTTTCACACTTCCTCAGGTGCTTCTTTTTCCAAACAGATCAATGTTTCTTGGTCTATATAACGTTTTTTACAAATCTGTTGTATTAATGAACACAAATTTGTATTTGAAACTTCTGACAGTTTTTCCTGTGGAAGTATTTTTCTTTCCTCTAATTTCTCTCATAATCTTTCTGTATATCTTCTGTCTGGAAATTCTGGGCTTTCTGCATAATAGTAACAATAGATAATTTCTTTCTTATCCTGAATATTCCACTCTATTGTCTTTATGGCTATTCTTTGGCCTATCAGTTTTTGTGGCTTTTGTGGACTGTACTTCCTTCTACAATTGGGGTGGGTGGTGGGGAGGCAATCCTTCCCCTGGATCTGGCCTGGCCTCATTGTAGGAATGTTTCTGTATTTTGAGGATTCTACACTGTTATTTTTCCAGTCCTGGCAACAGTGCACCTACCAGGATTGGACACTTTTTTATCCAGGGTCTTGTGTACCCAGCTATCTTTTTAAATTTTTGACCTACATGATATATGCTACATAAAATACAGTCTATATATCAGTATTGTCTTTGTGAAATGTTGTGAAAAACAGGGTCCACCTCATGAAGGTACTCACCAAGACTTGAGGATGAATTCAGTTTCAGCAATACTACTCGTCTTTGCTTCAGCAATACTACTGTCCTTCACCCCACCCTTGCTACTCTATGGTATGAGTGCTCCTATGGAGGAAGATCTCTGATAAGTCAGACTTTCTGTAGCACATGGTCTTTAAGCATAGTGGTGTTTTATATTTTATTTTGTGGTCCTTTTTATTATATCTATGGATGTAGAATGATTGCATCTTACTAATTAAAAGTGTTTATTGCTTTTTGTTACAAAAATGAATGCAGGAATCTGTTTTACACATACTTGTTAAAGATACTCATGACTGTTTTAAGAGTCCAGATGTCATCTGTTTTACTTTTAGTATGGGTCTTCCCAGTTACTGAGGAAGTGATGTCATGGCAGGAGGCTTAGTTTTTAAAGGAGCAATTGCAGGTGATACATAAATGTGAGGTAGAGCATTGATGGTTGCATTTTCCCTTTAAAGTTTTTTTTTCATATTTAACTACTACACGGCATGAATGGAGTGCTGAAGCAAACATTACTGCCTTATATAAGGATAAAATTTAACATGCTGTTTAATGAATATAAACCAACAGATGTGTGGGGAAGTAAACATTAATGAAGAAATAGCAATATTTAGCTAAGGAAACATACAAAGGAGAAACTTCCTTTTATTTTTAGTTCTTAGATTGATGGAATGGGAGAGGGTTTCAGTGAGACAGACCTCCAAAAGGGAGAAACAGAAGAAGGTTCCTTGCTACTTAGCCAGAAAAGCAGAGTGCAGTCAACCTTTGATCAGATATAGCTCCAATGCTTCACCAGCAAAAGGCAGATATAGAACAGTATTCATGGTAGCTAAGCCAGAGACAAAGACAATATGCAAATTTGCCACAGATATACTGTAATGTTATGCAAACTACTATGCTAATCTATATAAGGGAATCTTACTAGGGGAAGGTGCAAGCCAAAAGGTACTGCCTTGTTCAGGTGCCATACAGCTAAAGGTGGTAGGACCCAGTAAGGTGTTTTGCTATGGGATCCCATGAGACTGAAAGAGGTGGAATCAATTTTAAAAGGCAAAAGCATAGAAAAATCCTGGCCCTGATAGCTTACTTACTGACATATATAAAATGGTTAAGGTAGCAAATTGTGTTCTTACTACGTAAAAAAAAAGATCTAATTCATTTGATCAACAAACCAGAATGTCAAAAACCATATGGTTGAGTCCATATGGTCAAAAATCTAATTTGTCTATCAACTCAAATAAGCCAAACAACACAAGCAAAGCCCCTCCATACCCCCTACTAATTATATATATCAATTCCAACATCACACCACAATGGGGAAAAGGGAAAATTCCTCGATCCCCACCATACCGTCATCTCAGCCAGAACAGTACAACAAACTAAATTGTTAATCATATGGGTTTCAACAATCTGGCTTGTCGATCAAATGAAGAGAACCTAAAAAAACTCAAGGCTATCAAGCAAGGCACTTGTCAAAGTTATAATGAAACCAACAGCAGAAAGCATAACAAACAAATAAACAAAAAATAGCTGTTGAAGGCACAAACCCCAAATGATGCTCTGTTGTTTAAGAACGTCTTTATTAAGCACTTTTCATCCAGATAGTGCTTGAACTTCATCAGATACATTCTAACTCAAAATCCACTCTTTAAAATAGTTAATGGCTATGTCATGTGATCGTACTGAGCAAATTTGCTTCCCCTTAAATTAAAGTGATGCACACAATAAAAATGCATTCAAGTACTGAATTTCTGCTAAAAGTTTAACATTATCAAATTTTTAGTTCCTACTATATACAATACACTCTATGCTTTATCACAAATACTTAACACACATACTACTAGTATAGAATATAAAATATAAAATGTATCTTTCCAGACTTTTAAGTTTAAGAACACTTAAAATCAAACACATCTCATTAATTCCAGGGTAATGGCATGCATCCAACTGGAGTTGCAATAAAAATTCAAACTTTTCTAGATTCAATGAGTGTGCCCCCCAGTGTCAGCTGTCACTTGATCAATGCATTTAAATTTAAACTGGTGATTTTCATTTTCAATATTGTGTCTAGCTAAGGCGTTCTCCTTTTCTGCCTGTTAATACTATGCACGTGTTTATAAATTCTGTCCTTTAGCCTCCTATCGGTTTTTCCGATGTAAAATGCAGGACAACTTTGGCAGGTAGCTAGGTACACCACCATTCTTGATGTGCAGTTGAATTTCTTTTCTAGGTAGTACTTTCTGTCCCTTATTTTAAATGTTGTGCCTGTCTCCACATATTTGCAATAATTGCACATGTTACAATTGGACATCCCTGGTTGTCTAACCTGTTGTGAACAATCTTTACTTAATATGTCTTTAATATTCCTACCCCTTCTAAAAACAACCTGGGGGACTTCCATAAATTTATTTACCAAAGATGTATAATTTTTAATTACATTCCAGTTTTTACATATAATGCTTCTTATATATGTCATGTCTACACTATATTTTGTAATAAATATGTATCTTACAAGGGATGCTCCAGTGGTTTCTTCTACACCTCCGTTTTCTTCCACGATTGCCAGTTCTAAGTTGTTTCTAAACACTAAAATAGGTGTAAATACGCCATTAGATCTTTTTAATTTTACTTCTTCTGTTAGTTGGCTAATCATCTAGTCAGGATACCCTCATTTAAGAAACATGTCCCTGAGCTTGTTGCACTCTGTCATAAAATCAGAATCCAATGTTGTCATCCGGGCAGCTCTTATCAGCTGTCCCTTAACCACTGAATGTTTTTGGTAATATGGTGGCAACTGGAAAGTGTAGAAAAGCATTTGAATATGTTTCTTTTCAGAAAATTGTAGCTGTATAAAATTGTTGGTTCCTATCCTTTCTCAAGTTTACATCTAAGTATGCTAGTGAATCCTTATCAAAGTTGTGTGTGAAGTGTAGGAAACTAGTTGTACTATTAAAGTACTGCATAAGCTCCATCGCCTGCATGTTAACCCCTTTAATAATCATAAAAATGTCATACAAAAACCTGGTGTAGAAATATATGGTATCCTTAATGTGTGGGTTGTTAATAAATTCATATTTCCAGTGGGCCATAACTAAATTGGAAAAGCTTGCACCAACTGGGGAACCCATGGCTACACCATTTTTTGTAAGTAAAAGTCATTGTCAAAGGTAATATAGTTATTAGTAAGGATGATGTCTAAAAGCTCTTCTACTAATGCAATTTCCTCACTTGCAGCTCCCTTTATTCTCAACATATAGGCTACCCATTCGATCCCTTCAATATGTGGGATCGAAGTGTAAAGGTTTCGTACGTCTATAGTCATAAAGTTATAGTGTTCTTTATATTATAACTTATTGATGTTACTTAAAAATGTCCATGAGTCCTTACAAATTTGTCCCATGTTGCTAACATGTTTTTTCAAAATTGTGTCTACCATCTTCGCACATGTATATATAATAGAATTACGTGCTTCAATCAAAGGTCGCATAGGGGATTTTCTATACATTTATGTATTTTAGGAATCCCGAATAAAATGGGAATCCTAGGGGCTGGCATAGTCAGATAGTTCAACATGTCTATACTAATCCTTGATTCAATAAACATGTCATTTAAATATATTTTTACTCGAGCATAGGCTGTATGTAACTCGTTTCTTGACACTAACATGTATGTATCACTCTGAAGGATTTCTTTCATCCTTGTGTTATAGTCATCTGTACTCATACCAGCCCTCCCCCTTTATCTGGTTTCATAGACCACACTGGCAAATGTATTTCACATAGTAAGTCTCACTCTGTTTTACTAATGTTAAATTTGTGCACATTATTAAAATTCTTATTCAAACAATTCCTTATGCCCAGCTCACACATGGTTTCAAACATTGCAATAGCAGGATGTGTGTGTGTGTGTGTGTGTGTGTGTGTGTGGGGGGGTTAAACGTACTAATAATATAAAACTCATTGTGTGTAAATTCATTTCCCCCAAACATAACATTTAAGTTTAGAGTCCTAATAAACAATTTCAAGTCAAGAAGTACTTTCCCCAAGTCCGCTTTACTGTCCGGTATGAACGTAAACCCCTTGGCCAGTAAATCAACAAGTTCTTTTTCAATTTCAAATGGTGAATAGTTGTAAACTGTAAAGTTTTTAGTGCTATTCAAAAGTGTTTTACAGTTATTTAACTGAGGGGGGATTTGTTCCTACATGCATTACCTCCTCCTCGGGTTCGTTTTCTGTTTGGGTTTCCCCTGTTGTTGATATGGACCTCTGGGGTTGTGATTCCACCCTCTGTTCTGAAAATTTGAATATTCATTTGAAGAACTTGGTCTAGGGTTGTTATCCCATTCATTTTCCACAGTTTGTCTCATATTGCTGTTGTTAGCAATCCTTTCACTTCTCCTTACTGGTTCCTGTTCATTCACATCTCCCATCTGGTGTTGTTGTGATGCCACTTCCTCCTGAGTGTTTTCTGTAACTCCTCCTTTAGCTGTTGATTGATAGGTGTTATTGCCAATAGAATTCCATAATTGTGAGGGGGGGGGATGTTTTGGGTATGCAGTTCCATTCTGGTAGTCAGTGACATCTCTATTAAGTTTTTTCATTTTGTTGTCTCTTAGTTTATTCATGTGTTGGTCTATACTTGTGAAGATTCTGTTATAACCATATAAATAGAGATTAAAATCGCTATTTGTTCTAATTTTTTCATCCACCTGTTTAATTTGATTTTCAGTTTGATTTACCATAATTTGGTAATGCTTTACCATTGCCTCTAACAGTTCCAAACCGTGTCTGTCAAAGAGTTTCTGCAGGCCTCGATGAAATAATGAACCTATCTCAACTGGATATTGCCATGCACTTAAGCCCGTAGGGACTATGTTCTGCTTTATACATTCACAGAAATATGAAATTTCTTGTTGCAGGTTTTTGTATTTGAGTAAGTAGTAAACATCAATCAATCAAACAACTTTAAGTGTTCTGTAATTAATACTATTCCTCCAGCCTAATGCCCTTGTTCAATTGTCTCAGGTTGTACTTGAAATGTTGGTGTAGAATCCAACCAGTTGTTCAAATTAAGAACCCCAATAAACCCTGAGGAACTTTCAGTGTTAGTTGGTCTTGCTGGTTCACCACTCAAGTTGTTTCTCCATGTTCTGGCTTCTGAATTGCCATCACCGTTTGTCAGCAAAGTAATATTTTCTGTTGAACAAGTCGGGGAAGTAGCAACTGTAGAATAAGTTGCACCAAGTCGCTGATTGTTCTCTTGACTGCCATAGCTTGCATTCTCTACCTGTTGACTGTTAGGTAAAGAAGCTACATCAAGTCTGGCGGATAGGTCTTTCACATGTTGAGAGAGCATCATTATCATCACAGTTAAATTTCCAATACTATCATTTGAAGTATTTTGACTTTGGTTGGGGCTAATGTGTCCTTCACTAGCCATATCCAAAAACTCCAAACCAACAGCCGAAAGTATAACAAACAGATAAACAAAAAATACCTGTTGAAGGCACAAACCCCAAACGATGCTCTGTTGTTTAAGAACATCTTTATTAAGTGCTTTTCGTCCAGATAGTGCTTGAACTTCATCAGATACATTCTAACTCAAAATCCACTCTTTAAAATAGTTAATGGCTATGTCATGTGATCGTACTGTGCAAATTTGCTTCCCCTTAAATTAAAGTGATACACACAATAAAAATGCATTCAAGTACTGAATTTTTTCTAAAAGGTTTGACATTATTAAATTTCTTCATTCCCACTACATACAATGCACTCTATGCTTTATCACAAATACTTAACACACGTACTACTATTATAGAATATAAAATATAAAATTTATCTTTCCAGACTTTTAAGTTTAAGAACACTTAAAATTGAACACATCTAATTAATTCCAGGGTAATTGCATGCATCCAACTGGAGTTGCCATAATAATTCAAGCTTTCCTAGATTCAATGAGTGTGCCCCCCAATGTCAGCTGTCACTTGATCAATACATTTAAATTTAAACTGGTGGTTTTCATTTTCTGTATTGTGTCTAGCTAAGGCGTTCCCCTGTTTCTGCCGGTTAATACTATACACATGTTTGTATATTCTGTCCTTTAGCCTCCTATTGGCTTTCCTGATATAAAATGCACGACAACTTTGGCAGGTAGCTAGGTACACCACCGTTCTTGATGTGCAGTTGAATTTCTTTTCTAGGTAGTACTTTCTGTCCTTTATTTTAAATGTTTTAAATGGGCGGCGCAGTGGTGCAGCGGTTAATGCTGTCACCTCACAGCAAGAGGTTCTCCGGTTCGATTCTCGGCTGGGGTGCCTTCTGTGTGGAGTTTGCATGTTCTCCCTGCGTTTGCGTGGGTTTCCTCCGGGTACTCCGGTTTCCTCACACATTCTAAAGACATGATTCTGGAGCATTTCTCCCCGGGCCTTCGCTGAAAACAGGATCTGTGGAACCTAGTCGGACATTCCCGGTCAACAAATGTTAAATAAATAAATAAATAATAAATGTTGTGTATTTAAGGGAATAATGAGGGCACAATTTAGTAGAGCTAGTAAGTTAAATACAGAAGAATCTATATTCCTTAAACAGTTAGAAGATATGAAACCAGATTTTATGGATAGTGGATATGATAAAGGACATGTTTTACAAATAAGTGAAGAAGTAAAGAAAGATAGGATTACATCCTTGAGGCAAATTTTTAGTACTACTCAACAACAGACTAGTCCGTTGAAAAAATCTACACCAAGTAAAGACAGGGTTAGGTATGTTACAACCTATAATGTTAAGAAATAAGCAGTTAAAAAGATTACAGAAAAAATGATTTCAATGGCTTCATCAGAACTTAGAAATATCTTAGATATGAAGCCATACTTCTCTTATAGGAATATGAGAAATTTGAAAATTATGTTACAAAGATTTTAAACCCATATCTAAGCGACGCCGAGAAACGAGAATAGGCACTTTTAGTTGTATGAGTTGTACATGTTGCAGTGATATATTTGGGAAGGACAGTGATTCTTTTACACACCCCTTGACAGGCTAAAGTTACACATTTAATTTGACAACTAATTGTAATAGTTTGAATGTAGTTTACCTAGCAACCTGTGGCTTGTGCCCCTCTTTCTATGTGGGCAAGACCACAAGAAAACTTAAGGGACGCATCATAGAACACAAATCAGATATAAGGAAAAACAATGATAAGAATGCGTTAAGTAGACACATTATGTGTACAAGTGCCAATCATAACTTTATGTTTAGGGTTATAGAGATGGCTGATAAGGATATCGGGGGGGGCGATACAAATAATCTGTTAGAAAATAAGGAATATGGTTGGATACTGAGGCTAGGAGCTGATACTGAACCTGGCCTCAATACTGCCATCACTATCAAACCGGTGTTAGTGACACTGCAACAAAGTAAACTTTGATTTTCTAAAATGTTTAAAATGTTTTAAAGTTGTATTAGGTATCTGTTATTTTAAGAGACACTCATGTGATTAGCTGGCTGTAGTCATATGATGTGTTATGCTCCTATTTAAACTGAGTTAACTTATGTATATTTGTATTAGCATTGAGAAAGGGTGTAGACCCGAAAGCTTTGCTGTTTGCAATACAAAAGTTTCTTGACGGTTTGTTTCTTCAGTAAAGTGTAAGAATGCCACAGGTAGAATGAAAGTAGGGTTTGGGTTGTCCCAATCTATTAACATAAGTCAGAGGCTACACAAGTGTGCCTACCTCCTACCTATTATTTGCACGGTACCTGCAGATCTTGGAACTAGACAATGACTTGCAAGCAGTGTTCTAATATTAAGGAATTTGGGAGGATAAACACACAAAAAACTAAAGCTATTATAGTATTAGGTCCCAGGACCTACACTATTAGGAATTTCCCCACTTCTGAGGGATTTAAACCTCATGGTTTATTTCTGTTAAAACTAACAGATGTACTGAATTTTTCTGGAAATGTCAACAGAACCATCTGGATTAGTTATAAAGAGTTCAAGCCCTACAGAGGGTTGTTTTCTAACTTTGGTTAAGTATGCAGCACAAAGTGTCTGTTTCCTCTGAATTTATGATTTTCCTCTTGAATTAAAAAAAGCTGCTCATTTTCTTTGGACAAAGCAAGAACCAATAACTTCATGGTAAGTTATAACATTACCCTTGAATTAAGGAGGTTTAGATGTATCTGATTTTGAGTACTACATGATGGCAGAAAGACTAAAAATGTTATATGCTACAGCTGAAATACAAGACGATATGGAAACACTTTTATTTGAAAATCTGGGTGATTTGCATGGATTATTTCTAAAGTTAAGCCTCCTGGAGGCATAAAGCGATGAAGCCTTGACTATGACACATGTAATCAGGGTTTGGCCACTGATAGGAAGGCAGGGGAGGATGGGTGGGTGCCTATCCTGAAGGGAGGGTGATGGGTCTTAGCTGACTATTTCTGTTGCTCTGGTGTAGTGTGACTGAGGTTGCATACAGCACCAAAAAGCACCGATCAATCAGGAAAGGCATGATCAACAGCTGCCCAGGCCAGTGTTAGTATGTGAAGGAATGGGGGGGGGGGGGTTCCTATCATATGTTCAAAGGTTTAAAACTTTGAATCACTAAAGGTCGATCTTTAATGATCAAAGTTTTAAAACCTCGAATCATATAACGGAGATCGCTATAGAGTGCAGGAAGGGAAGATTTCCCTTTACTGCACTCTAGTGTGATCTCGGAGTTGGTATATTTAAGTAGCAGGGAGTGTGGGGGGCGCAGGGGGGCTTTCCCCCCTGCATAGAGCGTTTTTTTTTGTTTTGGGCTTAAAATGTTTTTTTTTTGACATTTTAAATATTAAAAGTTCGATCATTAAGGTTCGAACTTTAGTGATTCAAACTTTTAATACTTTGATATTATGATATAGACCCAAAATGAGAGATGAGGTGGGAACATAAGCAGCCCAAAGAGTGATGCGGATGGGTCTGTCACCACTAGGGAGTGGGGTTAAGATAAATATATACAAAAAATGCCCTCATGGCCAGAATACCAGTGACAACACAAAACTACTTCAGATACCTGTGCAGATATTAGTCTTTCTTGGCCCAAAACCACACCGGGTGGATCTGGATGGGTGGTAGGTCCCCCACTGGCTGGGAACTAGAGCTGATGTGCCATTGGGGAGAGTTGGTGATTGGTAGGCTCGGAGGAGAAAAGCTAAACAAAAATTTTTCTTTACTAAAATAGAGGGAGTCCTAGTTAAGGTCACCATCAACAATAACAATAGTGCTACTGAAAAGGATGTAATGGGCAGTGAAATAAACCAGAATGGTATGGCAGATAGAAATGATCCTAACAGGCAGTGCTGTGGAAATACAATAGAAACTAAACAGTCGCCCTATCCTGCTCTACTAGGAAAAGGTATTCAAGAGGGGAAGCCCTTAACCTGGAAACAGACTAACAAACAAATATGGGGGGGAGCAAAAGTTTCAAAAAGATGGGTGTAATCAGATGTTACTGATATTAGAAATTAAACTGTATTCTGTGAAAAAATAATAGCTATGGTGGATTTCCTTGCTGATGAAGATCATAGGATCATAGCAGGTTACTAGGCTAATGGCCCTGGGGCCCTTACAAGCCTAGCCAAGAGTTTATCCCAAAAAAAGAAACCTCATTCAGCATCTGTCGCCCCTGTCAGTGAGGGACAAAGGTGGAACCCCTGGGACAAATTTTTGGTTTCCCATCCACTCATCAAGGTTGCACTTGAAGAGGGTCAGCGAGCTACTCTGTTTGACATGTATGAGAAGTGTGTTCCAGAGATGGCGCAGCCTCTGTGAGACAACCTGTCTCTCCAGCAGGTTTTGTTGATGTCACATATTAGATTAAGGACTTTTGAGCGGATAATGCGCAAGGAGTTAGACTTACAGATATGGAGCATCTCTAGTAGGGCGGGGTCTGATATTGCCTTGTAGGCGAGACACAATATCACCTCTGAGCAATCTGTACGATACCGAGTAGAGTGATAGTGATTTCAGCCTGTCCACATAGGACAGATGTTTGAAGCCATGGATTCTCTTTGTGAGGTATTTCTGTAGCCTTCCTAGTTGGTGCAGGTATTTGGAGAGGTACATACTAAATGGGGCATTATACTCAATTATAGGCCTAATGAGGGAGGAGTACAGAGATGTAATAACCTCCTTTTTTCTGGATGCAATCCCTTTACTTGTGAGATGAACCAAGTAAAAGGCTTTTGTAACCACTGCTGGTACACTTTGGTTGAATGTGAGATTGTTGTCAACCTGATTACCCAGGTCTCTTGCCACAGGTTGTGCGCTAACGGGTTGATGTGGTAATCAGTATGGGCCATGTTTTTGCTGAATGGTATGATAATACATTTTTTTGCATTTAACTTAAGGCCACGTCTTTGGCACCAGTCATTTGTTGCTATGAGACCCTTGTCACAGCTTGTCACTCTCAAACTTATACCTTCTGGCTGATCCTGCCAGGTCCTGAATCCAATACTCAAATCTAGGTTGGCTGACTTTTAATCACACACACACACACACACACACACACACACACACACACACACACACACACACACACACACACACACACACACACACACACACACAAAGAGTTTCATATTGTTACATAAAGGTTTCATAAATGGTTCTTGAAATCCTTCTTAACCCTGCAGGTATAAAATCTTTGATAATTCAGTTGAGGTTTCCTATACCTGCTACAAGTCTGGTGGACCAGGAGTCTGTATGGACTTCATTCCACTTATCTCTGCAGCAGCTTTTGTTCCACAGGCTGCCTTTCTGGTTGTACACCTGTTGGATCATTTTTTAAGGTTAGATTATTGGCCCATAAAGCCCTACACTATCACAAACAGTATTACCCAAGAGCTCAGTTTCATGCATTGTGCCCCCACTATATCATCTGCATTTCACCACCGAGGATATTTTAACTCTTCTTGTGAACAGCTTATATTTTTATTGAATTTGCATAGTGGTATTCTTAGTCAGTTGCATACAAGATTGCCCAAAATTTTCAACATGCATTAAAACTTATATATTCAGACTGGTATATTTAAAAGTTAGCAAGTAGCAAAAAAAAATCATAAAAACACATTTTTATGCGAGACAAACACATTTTGTCATAGAAAATGGGTTTTATTTTACAAAAGACACTGTACACTTTCAACATTTTTTTCTGGTGCCTTGACCTTGTACTCAGTGTGTTAAACACAAGCACACCATACATGATAAAGGTTGCCTAACACTTGTGTGTAATGAAATGTTCAAGAAATTGAATAATCAAGTATTTGACTTCTACAGCAATATATAAAAAAAAATCACTTTCTGGTTTGTAAAAATGATTTATTTGGAATGTTTATTAATTTGAGTTACTGCAGATGCATATGCAAACATTTCTTTATTTTGGTTGCTCTCTTTTCATCCTCTCCAGTTTATTATTTTCAATAAACAAATTTTGTTTAAAAGAAAAGGTCAAAGAGAAGAGATTATGAGATTTAGGAACATCTGTAGAAAATGAAAAATGATTTAGTGTAAAAGATTTGGGAGACTAGGAGTAAGAAATTGAGGAAACAAGGACATCCAAAGAAGAGATGGCTGGATTGCATGAGAGAAAACCTGCATCAGTTTACCATGATCATTGAAGAAGGTAGGAGAGCTGCATTGAATCGAAAGAGTAGCAACAGTTAACGAGATGACCTAACCCCATCTAGAAAAGGGAAAAATGGGGTTGATGATATTGAAATTAATTTTATTTAAATGCAACCACAAAGCTTTGGAATACAACCTTAATAAAACACAGTTCTGTTTTAAGTAATGAAGTTCATATCCACATGTTCCTGTCATTATGGTACAACATTTTCTAAGGATGTAAAGATTTAATACATTTTCTAAAGATTTAAAGGTTTTTAACATTCTCTTGCTGGTGTTTAATAAAGGTGTATAGGATTTACAGAAATATATATTTTGTAATGTCCGTTCTTCAGTTATATGTTGCTATAGTATGGAATTTGTGCTTTGACATTTGCATTACTATGAATCTTAAGGGGAACTTTCTCCATAGCAGCTCATATCATTGTGTTTGTGGTCATAAAATCTTCAGAATTACAAGGCAAATAAGCTGTGAGATAATTTATGCCTAGCCGATACCCACCTTGATACTGTACCTCCTGCTTCTAACAGACTGAAGTAGGTCAGGTCCAGGATAAATAGATAATTTACGCCTAGCCGATACCCACCTTTTATTTTTATTTTATTTTATTTTACATTTGTTGACCGGGCTAGTCCAGCTGGATCAATGTCCATTTTCAGTGGAGGCCCGGGGAGAAAAGCTCCAAAGATTAAAGCAAGATAATAAAAATAAACATAAACAATAAACACTTATTACAAAGGCAATGAGCAAGAATACAGAGATTTTAGTGCAGGTAGTACAAATCTAAAAAGAAAACAAATAAAAACCAACTAAGTAATTAGTAAGGCATTAACTACTTTCAGTACTGAATATGGAAGAAAGGAAGTATTACGTAGTTCAATATGTAATACATAATTGTAAACCAAAAAATTTTTTTTTTTTTTTTTTTTTATACTTTTTTTGATACTGTACCTCCTGCTTCTAACAGACTGAAGTAGGTCAGGCCCAGGATAAATATATAATTTACGCCTAGCCGATACCCACTTTGATACTGTACCTCCTGCTTCTAACAGACTGAAGTAGGTCAGGCCCAGGATAAATATATAATTTACGCCTAGCCGATACCCACTTTGATACTGTACCTCCTGCTTCTAACAGACTGAAGTAGGTCAGGCCCAGGATAAATAGATAATTTACGCCTAGCCAATACCCACTTTGATACTGTACCTCCTGCTTCTAACAGACTGAAGTAGGTCAGGCCCAGGATAAATATATAATTTACGCCTAGCCGATACCCACTTTGATACTGTACCTCCTGCTTCTAACAGACTGAAGTAGGTCAGGCCCAGGATAAATAGATAATTTACGCCTAGCCAATACCCACTTTGATACTGTACCTCCTGCTTCTAACAGACTGAAGTAGGTCAGGCCCAGGATAAATAGATAATTTATGCCTAGCCGATACCCACCTTGATACTGTACCTCCTGCTTCTAACAGACTGAAGTAGGTCAGGCCCAGGATAAATAGATAATTTACACCTAGCCGATACCCACCTTGATGCTGTACCTCCTGCTTCTAACAGAGTGAAGTAGGTCAGGCCCAGGATAAATAGATAATTTACACCTAGCCGATACCCACCTTGATGCTGTACCTCCTGCTTCTAACAGAGTGAAGTAGGTCAGGCCCAGGATAAATCTGCAGGTGCTCATTAAATCATCGTGGCTGCTTTTGAATGATGCTAGGGTGTCACCGTTTAACACACTAGGACAATTTATTCTAGAGAAGACATAATCATTGGGTAATAAAGATATCTGTCCAGAATGTTTTGTTTATATGTTTGTGTAAGTTTAAATCTTTAGTTTGTGGAGTTTTTGGTCTTATGGTGATGTAAGTGACCCTGGTGGAGACAAACAAACAAAAAGAGTGAATGGAGGTCAGGACTGAACTCCAGACCATGGAATTGTGAGAAAGTGCTCTTATTCACTGAACCACCACACTGTTCTTTTAAAGAATATATATACTGGCAGAGTAGTGGAGAAACATTTAGTGTTTTGACTTGTTTGTGTAACTATGTACTTTGTTTATGACTTTTACATTTTGTCTGAGGTCCAGGCCATGGTTGAAAAGGGTACATGGACCAGACCATTTGCCCACTTAGCAAAGTTTAAAAATCTGCACAATAAAATAAATAGTGATGCTGCCTCACAATAGTTGGTTCTCTGGTTTTGTGTAGCTTGGTTCCCTGCTGGGCTGCCAGTTTTGCAATCTGAATATCCTTTCTCTATACATGTGCCACAACTCTAACAACACTGCTCAGTCTCAGCCTCCATACAGGTTTTGTACCAAGCAAATGGAGAATAGCTGCAGTCATTCCCTGCATAAGTGAGGACCTCTCACAGACCCATAAATCTCACCAGGATCATATGCAAAGCCATGGTAAGACTTATTGTGTCTATATCAGCATTTCGAAAATTGAATAGTTCGAATCACTAAATGTTGAACTGACATGATCGAACTATCCAATTTTCAAATGCCGATAAAACCCCCAAAAATAAAAATAAAAATTAAATGGTGTAGGAAGGGGGGCAAGCCCTCCTGCACCCCCACACCCCCCGCTACTTAAGTATACCAACTCCGAGACCACACTACATTGATGTAAACGGAAATCTCCCCTTATGGAGATTTCCATTTACCCGTTCGACGTTCTGCACTTTCGGCATTCTCAATGCAACAATATCAGATTCGATATTGTCAGCATTTGAAATGCTGATAGGAACCCGACTTATCATGGAATTTATCAGTCAGGACATTGGGAACCTCTAAATACTAACATGTCTCAGTTTGGATTCATCAAGGATAGATTGTGCTTACTCAGCAATGGATGAAGTCAAAACAGTACACATTACATACCTTGATCTGGCCAAAACTTTTGACATAATTCCCCACTCAGGCATAGTAAAAATGCTAAATAAACTGCGAATAAACCCCTATGTCACCCAATAAATTGCCAAATGGCTCATAGATAAAAAGCAGATAACCAAAATGGAGGAAGCCACCTCCACAAATAGACCAGTCACCAGTGAAATCCCCCAGGGTTCTATGCTGGGACATCTCCTATTTGGCATTTAATTTTCTGAAGTAAAAGTCAATACTAAAGGGCTGACTAAACTTGCACATGATTGCAAGCTAGGAGCAGTCACTGAATCTCCAAATGACTTACCCATCCTGCAGAAAGATTTGTCTCAAATAAATAACTGCTGCCAAAATCATGGACTGAAACCAAATGCCAAAAATGCATTATTGTATCCTTTGGGAAGTTATATACCCCAGGGAACTACCACATTGGCTATATACCCTTTGAATTGACCCAGTTGTTCAGGATTTGGGAACTTATGTGGACAGTGACCTAATTTTTGACTAACATGTGTCTCTTGTAAGAAAGTACTTCTATATTGCACAGGTTATAAACAAAGGGGATTGTGTCTAGATCTGGGGATGTCATTGTTGTCCTTTACTCAGCCCTCTTGAGGCCAGTCATTGAATATAATGTCCCCTTTGGCATGTATCTGTCCAGACACATGCAACATCTGGAAATTACACATAGATACCTTACTAAAAGGATACAAGGCCTAAACAACATGTCCTACAAGGACTGACTCAAAACCCTGTCACTATACTCGGTATCCTACAGACTGCTAAAAGGTAAGGTGTGTCTAGCATACAAGGCATTCTCTGATCCACTAGTGATGGATTTATTGCACATCAGCAAGTCAAATGGCATTGGAAATACCTAGTCAATGGATCTAAACTTCTTCTGCAACATCAACAGAATGGTTTGGTGGGACAGGTCTATTTCACAGAGAATACTGCTGTTATGGAACAGACTCCCCATCCATATAAAACAAAGTTCATCCCTGTCCATTTTCAAGTACAACTTAGATCTATGGATGGAAAACAGAAAATTAATCCCAGGACTGTCCCCCTCTACTACTAATGGACAGATGCAGCAACTAAATGTTTTATCCCATGAATCAATATCTATGGTATGATCACACTTTAGGGATAACATATAATTATTGACCATGGGATGGGTAAAATCAATGTGTAACCAGATGGGATAGGTTATTTTGAGCACAAAAAGGGAAACTGTCTAGGCTTAAATGGCCTGCAAGGGCAGCTAGCCTAGTACTTACCTATGAACCTACATGAGTTTTTAGTGACGTTCTGGCTTCAATCCAAAAATATGCAGGCAGGTGAATTGCTTATACTGCAAATTACCAATTAATGTATGCATCTGCCTGATGAATGCATGCATGTCCTGTGATGAACTGACATAAGTGGATTCACTTAAGCTGTACTGATGAGGTCACAAAAAGTCTGAAACATGGTATGCCTACAGCTAGTAGAGTTTGGCTTTAATGGTCTAAATGTACCCATAAAGACTTAAAAAGTAAAAAGTTATGGGATTTCAGAAGTCATGTAGCTGAAACACTGGAATGTTCTTAAGGGTCATTTGCATATACCCCATGAGGTTCCACTACAGGAGGTTTAAAGTATTACACAGTGAAGTCTCAAGCTTAAATGACTGCTTCTTGTAGTTTTTACTGAATGGCTTGTTTATATAACCTTTTTACCCTTTGCTTGGATGTTGTTTGGGACATTTTGCAGGCATCTTAATGTTTACAGACATCAGCTGGTTTTAAGCCCTGTGTTCCTAACATAACCACTTACGCTGTACTGATGAGGTCATAAAAAGTCCAAAATATGGCATGTCTACAGCTAGTGGAGTTTGGCTTTATTGGCCTGAATGTACCCATAAAGTCTTAAAAAAAGTTGTGGGCTGAAATACTGGCATGTCCTTAAGGGGTCATTTTCATGAAACCTATGGAATTGCTATTTAACTGTTGCCTCCAAACAGGTGTAATGCCTCACTAATGGTGATAAGCAACAGTCATCCCTACATCTACAGGCCCTGGAAATTACAGACCCATAAGTCTCACTAGTTTCATATGCAAAGCCGTGGAAAGAATTATCATGGAAATAATCAGTAATGACATAGGAAACCTCCAGGCACTAGACCCAGTCCAGTTTGGTTTCATCAAAGGCATGTCATGTTTACTCAACCTGGGTGGACTTTGAGAAGGTCATCAAAGCAATGGATGAGGGCAAAATGGTTCACACTGCCTACTTTGATGTGACCAAGGCATTTGACACAATCACCGACACAGGTTTTGTTGACAAACTCAAGAGGTTGGGTATAAACTGTTATGTCACCACGTGGATAGCCAGCTGGCTCACAGACAGGACCCAGGAAGTTAGAATTGGGGAGTCCACCTCTACAAAGAGGCCAGTCACAAGTGGAGTCCCTCAGGGATTGGTCCTAGGACTGCTCCATTTTGGCATTTACATCTCTGAAGTCAAGGCCAATGTCAGTGGTCTCTAGCTAACTAAATATGCAATTGATTGCAAATTAGTAGAGCTCATAGCATACCCAACTGACACAAATGTTGTCCAGGAATGGCTGACACAGACAAATAACTGGTGTCAGAGCCATGGACTAAAACTAAATGCCAAGAAATAAATTGATATTATCCTTTTGGAAATCATCCACTCCTGATAACTATTATATTGACAACACCCCTCGAAGAGCTGACCCAGTAGTCAGGGACCTAGGGATACTCATAGACAGTAATCTAGAATTTGGCCATCAGATGTCTACAGTAGTGAAGAAATCATTCTATGTTGTGCAGCTTATAAAGAAGGGTATGACATCTAGGTCCAAGGAAGCCACTGTTCCACTGTATTCTGCATTCATTAGACTTATCATTGAGTACAATGTTCCCTTTTGTATGTACCTAACTAGGCATATCCAACAATTGGAACCTCCATATAGGTTTTTCACTAAAAAAATACAGGGCATAAGTAATATGTCCTATGCAGACTGCCTCAAAGCCATATCACTGTATTCTGTCTCCTACAAGCTGTGGAGGGGAGATCTATGCTTGACATACATGGCATTGTTAGACCCCACCCTGATGGTCCTCCTGTATGTCTATGAAACAAACAGCAGCAGAATTACCCATTCTAAAGACTTAATCATTGCCTGTGATATAAATAGGATCTGCTGATAAAACAGGTATGTATCCCAGAGACTACCCATTCTCTGGAACTGGCTACCAATCCATGTGAAGTAGAGTTCCTCCCTAACCCAATTCAAGTGTAACTTGGACAATTGGATGGAGAACAGGAAATTCATCCATGGTTTGTCACCTGTGTCTCTCATGGCCACAGGCAGCCTGTAAATGGTTCTTCTGTCATGTCCCTGCTTGTAAATGTTTCATCTCCCAAGGCATTGCTTACATTTATTTATAGAATTTATCAGAGATTTGGGATGCATGACTAGGCTTAATAAGGCCCTTTTGGTCATTAGTCTAGTAAACAGCTTTGAACCTATGATACTATATATTACACGAGTCTTCACTGCAGAAGGTATAAGGTATTACACAGTGAAGTGTTTAGTCTGGCTCAGTCTTTCCTGCCAATATTAGTGAATGTTTTGTCTGTGTAACCCTTTTACCCTTTGCATCTCTGAAAATAAGCAATAGGCCAAGTGGGACTAACCCTGTCAACAAAACATAACTAGTTTAACAAATAAATAAATAAAATAAACTATGCTGGTTACCTACAGCAGGTCTGTTTCAGCTACTGCTTTATTTCCCCACTGGTGACCCTACTGGCAACTCAGATTTATCCATGATGCAGGCTGCCAGCAGTGCAAGCCTGGGAATGTGCAGAACTTTGGTGTATAGAAGTACTTTATACTTAACTTGGACTTGACAGATGATACTCAGGCCTACCAAAAGGCATGTTTCAGTTCACTAAATTGGTGCAGTTGTGGAACAGGAAGAGCGAAACAGGGAAAACACTCTGTGCAACCATTAAACCAGAGCATAGGTTAAGAGTACACTCACAGCTTGAGAGGATAGGAAGTAAGTAAACGAGAGTAACATCTGCTCATTATAACACTCCCTTTTGTTCAGACTGCTTTCCAAGTTTAACTACAGTATAACGTGCCTCATCCAGACTGTGTTTCTGTTTTCCTCTACATATTTCACAGATAGAGCAATGCTTTCTTTGTGAAAAAAAAGAAACATTTATAATAGGCAGTCTAAGAGTCTTCAGGGATGGCTAATTATAGTTAATTGTTGTAGTTTCCTCTTCTTTGTTTAAAGTGACTGTGTAAAAATGCATCATGCCTCACAGCGTACTCAAGACAAGTGATTGGTGGCTTACATTTGCATTCCTCGGAATGTCTTATTAAATACATAAGAAGTATCTGCTAGGGCAGGAAGGAACCATGTCTCAGCACTTACCAAGTTGGCAGTCTTCCATGAAAGCAGCAGTTTGCATTCCTAGCAAGATACTACACTGCTGGATAACATGTGAACAGATGTGGTACGGGTCACTTAGTGTAGCTGTGGTGAAGCATATTTATGCCAAGTTGTTCCAAAAGTAAATTTGATTCAGTCTGAGTTAGGGACAGATCCAGACACAAACATTGAGTGGGATATATGTTAAGAATTTGTTATAAAGAAAACATCCTATTACCTGTTTCCTGTCAGGCCCATCATTTTAATGAAATGTCTCTAGAACTGATTTTATTTTGTTTATGAGGGAAAGGCCTGAGTCTGTGACCTAGAGAAAGTCCTGAAGCACTAGTATACCCAGCAAATGACATAAATGGTGTTACAGGTGCATACTGTAAATGTTTACATTACTGGCTACATGGTACACAGCCATCTGTATGACTACAAGTGCTTACTGCCATAATGAGGTTGGGGTGGACCCCTCCTCTCAGTGCTAATTTGTAGTAGGCCCTGAATTCTGAAAAAATAATTATAAAAGCTTACAGCCATTAAAAATCTTAAAAATGACATATACTTTAGAAGCTGTAATTAAGTGTTTGCATTTGCAATCACTTCATAGACAGCTTGTAAATTAACTCTCAGTCATTTTAAAGATGTTTTAATGGTGGTTGATTTAATACTTTTAAAAACAGGACATATAGTTTGCAAACTATTATATGGTCTTTTAAAAAGTTTGGTAGTTTACAAGCTGCCATTATACGATCACCTATATGATTGCTTATAGACAGTTTAGGGGGGGTCCCAAATGGGTCTGCTGCCCAGAGTGTCAACTGCCCATGTATTCACATTTCATTAACCCATTTACCATATGCATGGCAATATTTCATTCAAGTTTCATAGGCTGGCTAAATGCTATTTATTTCCATTGTTTTTCACATTCTGTAAGTTATGTGTCCTTTACTGAAGGGACATCTTGTCTCACAGAAGTGCATAAGTGGCAAACTCTTTGTCACTAGTGGCATGCTTTGCATCTGAGATATCTGAGATCTAACTCTGGAAGTTACTCAAGTCAGAAGTTACAACACTGATGTTTAAGGCTGTGAGCTGTTAAGATTTTAAAGACATATCAGTAGTATTTAGCTATGGGAAAGTTTAGTTTTGCAGAAGAAATTATTGACTCAAACAAGGGCAACAGTAATTATTTACAATTGGCTAAGGGCGAACAGTGGCAGATTTCAAAGTGTTGTCATTTGCCATTTTCATTTTGCTAGAAGTCTATGCTGTTATATATATTCTTTCTGCGTTTAATATACTGAAAAGCATTTCTAATGTTAGGCAATCATTTCAGGTAGTATAAAAAACAGGTTTTTATGTTATTCTTAAAGATAGACCACCAATGATTATGGGATGGTAAGCCAGTAAAACTCCAAAACTATGAAAACACCTTACTAGCTGTCGTCCACAACCTGGCAGAACAGGAGAGTTGAACCACGAGTGCTGAAAACTTTTAAAAACTTTGTTCCCAAGTCTCCTTCTATCACAATAAAAGCTAAAACTAGTCCAAAGTAAGTTTAAACTGTTAAAATAATGTGGTTGTTAAGTGCTTTCATCCATTTCAATCCCCATGGACTTCCTCAGAATTAAACAATAGGCAAAACTTAATACAACATAACGGCTGCCTTTTGTTTAAATCCTGAATACAAAATAAGGCAGAGTCATCAAGCAAGAGATTTCTTAAAGGTGTAACAGCTACTTAATATAAGAACCTGTTATTTAGAACCAAATAATATTTTGTTAATTATGTAAATTTTATTTATATTGTATTTTATATGCTGTGATAGTCAAAATATTCAAGGTTTTATGAGGTAGGATTAATTTTAGTAATTACATAGCTCTTCCACTGTATTTTATAGGTTCATAGGTGCATACTAGGCAAATGGCCCTGGACCCTTTACAAGCCTTGCGCATAGAAGTGCCCTGGCATCGTGCCCCCTGACGTTAGTTCCCGGTGCCGCTGTCAAGTAGAGCCACTGGAGTGACCCCTGGGGTGAATTTTCTATTTCTCGTCCACTCATCAAGATTTCTCTTGAAGAGGGCCAGTGAGGTGCTCTGCTTGACATGTATGGGAAGTCTGTTTCAGAGCATGGGCAGTCTCTGGGCTATGAACCTGTCCCTCCAGCATGTTCTGTTGATTGTGTTAATGAGGTTGAGGTCTCTGGAGTGTGTGGTGCGGAAGGATTGGGATTTCTTTAGATGTAGCATTTCTAACAGAGCTGGGTCAGACATGGCTTTGTAAGTCAAGCAGAGATCGCCTTTTAGTAAACGATATGAGACAGAAAATAGCTGGAGTTTTTTGAGTCTGTCTGCAAAGGACATGTGTTTAAGGCCTAGGATCCTCTTCGTGAGGTACGTTTTTGGCTGTTCCAGCTGTTGCATGTGTCTAGTGAGGGACATGCCAAATGGGGCATTATACTAGATTATTGGCCTAATGAGGGAAGAGTAGAGAGAGAGATGATGACCTCTTTCTTCCTGGATGCAAAACCCTTGGTAATGAGATGTGCCACATAAAACTTTCTGACCACAGTGGCAATGTGGTGGTTGAAGGAGATGTTGCTGTCAACCTGTATTCACAGATCTCTTACAATGCCTTCAGTGTTCAGTGGACTCCCATCGATGTGGTAATTAGTGGGAACTGAGTTTTTCCCAAAGGGGATGATGAGGCATTTTTTGGCATTAAGCTTAAGGCCATGGTTTCGACACCAGTCATTGGTCTCAGTGAGGCCTATATGTAGGATGTCTACATCAATTGGGGAGTTAATAATGGCTACCAGCTTGCAGTCATCTGTGAACTTGGTCAGCCAGAGTCCCTCCATGTTGGCCTGGACTTCTGAGAAGTAGATGCCAAACAGGAGAGGACCCAGGGCCGATCCCTGTGGGACTCCACTCGTGACTGGTCAGCGGTCTGACTTGGAGTCCGTTACTTTAACACTGTGGGTTCTAGCTGTGAGCCAATTTGCAACCCACCTAGTGATATAGGGGTTGATGCCTAGTTTGGTGAGTTTATCAATAATTCCTGAGAGGGGAATGGTATATTAATAAGATTTTTAAAAAGAATTTTTAATCTACAAATTAATTGCACGGAGTTTTAAAACACTACTAATGGAAACATTTTTGTTTAGACCCGGAGGGTCCTGAGAATTCAGATGCAGCTGCCAGTGTAATTCTCCTGACTCCCCCCTGGGATTTGGTGACACCTTTGGCAGCACTGCAAATTTTAATGTCTTGAACTCAAGACATGATGTCATGTGCTTACAGAGGACATTCTTTTCATTTTCTTTCCAGATGTCATACAGGTCCTCATAATGCATCAGTTTAGGAACCTGCCTGTTTTTTCTATATAAAAGGCTCTGCATGGATCACAGATGGTGTTGTATACTATCCCAATAGAGACACAATTATTAGAGCCATCCAAGTCTATCTCTGTTTTCGGCCAGCTCAGCTTTATAGTTTTCCCTTCCAGAATGTAACAGCACTGATTACACTTCCCACATTTGAACATACCACTCTTCAATGTGCCTTCTCTCATCCTATGATCTCATATATGTTCTTCAAGTTCTTCTCCCTCTTGTAGGCTACCAGGTGTCCACTGCCAACTATAGAAAAAAACATTTTTATCAGTTGTAAACATGAACCATGTTTATTGATGATTTTCTTAACATTTTAACTCAAAGGATGATATCCCAGCACCAAACGTGTAAAATCTGTTGCCCTCTCCATGGAATACTTTGCCAGTGGTGTAAACTGACCCAAGTTAGGATGGAATCTCTGATGTTGCTACCTTCCTACCTCTTTCCCAATGTCACTGTTGAATGAATTGAGGTACCCACAGACCAAGAACATACCCATTAATTTATCACATTCTTCTTCAAAACTATTATCCATAACCATTCTAGATAACCTAACAAATTACCCTTTAAGAAGGGACTTCTTCTGGAACATTGGATTATTACTGTGAAAATGCAGATAACAGAAAACATGGGCTTCCTACAGATGTTGGATTTATATTACCTGTTTTCTTTATAGATTGATACAGCTAGGTAATTGCAACACGTGTCTTCTATTGAATGTGTAAACTGGAGGCAGGAGGTAGTAGCGTTTATGTAGTCAATGAATTCCTGCAATTTAGATTTGTCATTCCAAAGAATAAAGATGTCATCCAAAAGCTTGTACATAATGACCAACAACATTTGTACTGGGAATTCAAAATAAACCTATCCTGCCATGCCCACATAGCTAGATTTGCATAGAGCGGCGTACAAACTGCTCCCATGGCTACTCCTTGTTTTTGCTTATAGAGTTCGCCATCAAAATGTACGAAGTTGCTGTCTAGCACAACTTCCACAAAATTAGATAAAATTATGTAATCTACTGCTGAAGCAAAAGGACATTTTAGCAGTGCTTCAGAAAAACTTTCAAGTCCTTCGATCATGGGAATACATCCAAACAAGTCCACTATATATATACAGACAAAAAGTGACTCTTCATGGTATAAATCTGGGGTAAGTCATTTCAGGAAATCCCATGAATCCCTCAATATATACGTTTGCTCATATATAAAAGATTTTAACTTTTTGTCAACAAACACTGCTAAAGGACGTATTTTTGGAATACCTTGCAGATGGAATAGTTCTTAATGGTAGATTACAGATGTCTATATGTATTTTCGGTATGCCAAAAATTGTGGGAATGACAGATTTATCAATTTACAGGAATTCATATTCATTCTTTGATAATGAAGAATTCAAAAACAACTCGTCAAGGTATAAATCAATCCTTTGATATGAAATCTGTACTTCCCGAGAAGAAACAGAGACGTACTTGTCAATGTCAGATAGTAAATTCAACAGTCTATAGTATTCATAAGCACTCCTCCCCAGCCCTTGTCAGATTTTATGATTCTAATAGAGGTGTCGTTAGCAGTGTTTACTGACTGAAAGTTAAAATCTTTTATATACGACCAAACATATAAATATATTACATAATTTTATCTAATTTTATGAAATTTGTGCTCATCAGCAACTTTGTACATTTTGACAGCAAACACCAAAAGTAAAAACAAGATTAGCCATGGGCGCAGTTTGTGTTCCGCTCTATGCAAATGTAGCATGGGAGGATAAATCTGTTCCGAACTCCCAGCACAAATGTTGTTGGTCATTATATGCAAGGCTTTTGGATGACATCTTTATTCTTTGGAATCACACAAGATCTAAATTGCAGGAATTTATTGACTACATTAATGCTACTACCTCCTACCTCCAGTTTACACATTCTACAGAAGACACCTGTTGCAATTACTTAGATGTATTGATCTATAAAGGAAATAGGCAATATAAATCCAAGATCTATAGGAAGCTCACATTTTCTCTTATCTGAATTTTCAGAATAATCATCCGATGTTCCAGAAGAAGTCCCTTGTTAAAGGTCAGTTTGTTAGGCTATCTAGAATGGTTACAGATGATGCGTTTTTTTGACGGAGAATGTGATAAATTAACAAGTATGTTTTGGACCACGGACATCACAATTATTTCATCAGTGACATTAGAGAAGAGGTAGAAAGGTTGTGATATCACAGATTCCATCCTAACTTGGGTCAGTTAACACCACTGACAAAGTGTTCCATGGAAAGGGCAACAGATTTTACAAGTCTGGTGCTGGGATATCGTCCTTTGAGTAAAGATGTTAAGAAAATCATCAATAAACACTGGTCATGTTTGCAACCAAAAATTTTTTTTTCTGTAGTCAACAATGGACACTTGGTTACCTACAAGCGGGGGGAAGAACTTGAAGAACATATATGAGATCATACAATGAGAGAAGGTACATTGAAGAGTGGTATGTTCAAATGTGGGAAGTGTAACCAGTGCTGTTACATTCTGGAAGAGAAAACTATAAAGCTGAGCTGGCCGAAAACAGAGATAGACTTGGATGGCTCAAATAATTGTGTATCAATTGGGGTAGTACACATCACCATCTGTGATCCATGCAGAGCCTTTTATATAGGAAAAATGGAGAAATCCCTAAACTGACACACTTATGAGCACTTGTATGACATCCAGAAAGAAAAAGAAAACAATGCACTCTATAAGCACATGACATCATGTATTGAGTTCAAGACATTCAAATTTGCAGTGCTGGAAAAAGTGTCACCAAATCTGGGAGGAGGGTCCTTGAGAATTAGTTTTGGAATCAAGAGAATTGCACTGACAGTTGCACTCTGAATTCTCGGGAACCTCCAGGTCTAAACAAAAATTTCTCCATTAGTTGTTGTTCTTTCGGCTTTTCCCGGTTAAGGGTCACCACAGCTGAACTCCGGTCCACTAATGACTGGCAGTAGATGTTTTACGGGTGCCGAGATGCCAGCCCAACGCCCAACCTTCAATGAAGTCACACCCATTCACACATGTCTTTCGAATGCTACTCGACCGCGGGGAGGATGTGCAGACTCCACACAGAAGGCACTCCAGCCGAGAATCAAATGGGAAAGCCTCTTGCTGTGAGGCAACAACGCTACCGCTGTACCACCGCGGCTTCTGTGCAATAGATTTGTAGATTAAAACTTCTTTTTAAAAAATCTTATTAACATGAAATACAGTGGAATAGCTATGAAATTGCTGTATTTAATCCTACCTCATGTGACCTCAAATATTTTGGACTATCACGGCATATAAAATACAATATAAAATTTACAAAATTAACAAAATGTTACTTGGTTCTAAATAACAGGATCTTATATTAAGTAGCTGTTGAGATGTTATTTTAGGTTGCTAAAATCTAGTAGACCTTTAAAAAATCTCTTGCTTGATGAAGCTGCCTTATTTTGTATTCACTATTTAAACAAAAGACGGCTGTTATGTTGTATTAAGTTTTGACTACTGTTTCATTCTGAGGAAGTCCACAGAGATGAAAGCATGTAACAACCACATTATTTTAATAATGTAAACTTACTTTGGACTAATTTTAACTTTTATTGTGATTGAAGGAGACTCGGGGATAACGTTTTTAAAAGTTTTCAGGATTTGTGGTTCAACTCTGCCTTTCTGAAAGGTGGTGGACTACAGCCAGTAAGGTGTGTTACATTCTTAAAGATAGAGATACATGCTCTCAGTAGGTCATATTTTGACCTTTGTGGAATCTCTCATATGTGAAGATGGGATCCACATTAACATTTAGCTCCTACAATGCTCTGGAGTGACCACAGAGCTCATCATTTATCTGAGTGAGTACTGCCAAACACCAATTACTTAGTCTTGTCAGCACTTAATGTCAACCAAGCTATCCCGAGTGACGTCTAAACTGTGCATTTATTGCTTACTAGGCAATTATCATGCTGTCATTACTAGGTACTGAATGCAGATTGCCTCTAATTTCTGCTCATAAATATAAAACATTTCAGGAATGATTGCAGTAATATGAAACCAGAGCAAGGCATTCCTTGTATTTTAACTCTTTGATTCTGTTGTATGCTTACACTCTGGTCATCTGTACAACTTTCTGGCCATTTTGCTGACTCCTTGTCTACTTCATCACTTTGCACTAACCTAATGTTTACTGATATTTACTGTTACTATATCCTAATCTCTGTACCTACTAATGGTTTCCTTCTAATGCTCTTATAGAGCTCTTAGACTCGTAGGCATAGTTATCAACTTTGTTGCTCAAGAATCGGGAAGAAAAACACAAAATAATGGGAGCAAAGGCCCAAAATTAGGGACAGTTTTTAAATATCACATAATTTTACTTAGAAAGTTAATACAACAAAAGGTTTAGTATCGGCTCTGAACAATAAGAAATGTGAAACTGTAATGTCTGGTTTATTGTCTAATTTTCAGTGATTTATCAGAAAATCAAACATCTTATGAGAGATAGGGAAAAGATTTGTGGAAAAAAAGAAAAGTGGAGAAATATGTTGGTAGGACTGTAATGTAAACAACAGCTAAATTAACTAAAGTTACTACAAAGGACTCACTGCTTTTGTTATGTAGTAGTTTAGTTTTATATTTCACAAAAATAATAAACCGTGTGGACAGAACAAACATGCCTTTGTTTCTGATGATGCAAATAGTGCTTCAGTCTTGCAGCTTTCTTAGTTTGAAAGATACAACAATACACATATTATATAGCAAAATGTCAGTTTATTAATAGATAAATTCCTTGTGAGCTATAAAACAAGAAGCAAATCAAGAACTGTGGCATCTCCCTGTGATGATCACAGGACATGAATTTACATGGCCCACTGATAAATACAGGACCTGCATGCACATGACTTACAGAATCGGAGTATTGCTTTCAACACATAATGATAAAAAATGAGTACCACAGGAAGGAAAGAAGAAAGGGCAGCCTTCACATTAACAGGAATACCGTCATACATATCACAACAAATGTTTCATTGCCAACTTGTTATTCATGCTGCAAGGTTGTGGGGTATTGAATTTAAAGGTGTACCCTGCATCTTTTTTGCAGAAGGCATGAGTGATGTCTGAGACAAGATAACAGTGATTCATCTTAAATAAACGAGTTTAACAAACTTCAATCAGTATTACGATTCATACAAAAATGTTTGGCAACAGGGCTTACAGATGAGACATTTCTAATGTCATGCAGGTATTCAAGAATAGCTACCCTCATGTTCCTTATTGTCTGCCTGCTTAATAACTAATACAGGGACAGTGCATGGCATTGTGATGTAGGATTTATGGCAGTTAAAGTCCTTTCTGCTCACACATCTTTATCCATTGCTGTAGTGGACCTGGGGGTCATCTCTGTAAACCCATACTGTGCATCCAGGGCCCTGCTCCAAAAAGTAACCTGGTTTTCCATATCTGAGCCATACATAGCAGACTACTCCTGCCTTTGTCTAATGCTTGGAGAGTTCCAATAAGTGATGTTAGGCATAGGTAAGGGCTCTGGATTAAGACTTATCACCCTGAAATAAATATCAGTTTATTCTATCATGAAAGATCCTCTGTACAAAGGGAGCTATCATGTACAAACTATATCTGCTGTCTATATCACATATCCTTTGATGATGGTACCGCCTTTGCTTCAATGATTTTCTGCTTTATGATAGCTCTCTTATAACATCTTCATCCCATAACCTCTTGCCTCTGATTTCCCTGCTACTTCTTGAGCCACTTTATGGAACTCTGACTCATCCATACAGAACTTCTTTGCCCTTAGGAATGCACTGTAAGGCAGAGATTCAGTCAGGTGTGAAAGGTGTGCATTATCTGCCATGGGAAAAGTACAGGCAGCAGATGGTTTTACGTATATTGAGGATCTTAAGCTCTATATGCAGCCTGATACACAAATACTTAATATGATTCTCATTTATAACATAATAGAAGGAAATAGTAAATGCCTTCTGGTTCAGTCTTTGAACGAAACTCTCATATTCAGCCTGAGTATCATCACATATAAGAAACAGGTCATCCATGTGTCTGTAATGCATTTTAACTATCTCCTAAAAATAACTATCCATGTAGAAACATGCCTCCTCAGAGAAAAAAAAAAATCATAAAAGTTGCAGACACTCGCCATTTAATATGCTTACCCTCTCTAAGGGACCATTAAACTATTGGACCATCTGCTAAACTTTCATTGGCAACAGTTTTTTTTATTTTTTGTCACTTTTGATGTTGCAAGGATACACACTTCCTGTACATAGTACCTTGGATTGTGTGCTATTTTATATTTCGCTGATAGTTCTGGTTCTGCCCAATTCATTGTGGACCTCAGACAGTTCTGTCTACTTAACAACTTTTTCTTTTTGGTTGGAAGATGTTGTTGCAGAAGAAAGGGACTGCTAAAGACACCAGTTTTGCCTGAGCTACATTAACCTTTTCATGGGTTTGTTTGAGGAGACAGATACCTACTTGGAAAGTTATCAGAAACACAACTGCTGACAATACTTTCTCACAATAGATTGTACTCACAACCACCACTAACATCATCAAAGGAGTTCTGATGATAGACAGGCGGTATATTTTTTTCCAATACATGTCCCATTTGTGGAGAAGGTCTGCATGACAGAAAATATTGATATATACTTCAAGGTGATTTTTTTTCAGGAACCATTAAATGATACTTAAGATCACTTAGAGGAATTCTCCATGCCTTAGAGATAGGCTATAGATGGTTCTGATAGGGACCACTATGCCTCTGATTTGGAGAAGTTCCCTGGGTGTACAGCATGTCTTTGTAGAGATAACTCACAGGCTGAGCCACGGCTAGCTTTACTGTGTACAGTATGTTTTTATAGAGATAACTCACAGGCAGAGCCACAGCTAGCTTTACTGGTACCCTGTTCAGCTCTCCAGTCTGATGCCCTCCTCAAGCCAATGTTGAAAACAAAAACATTTTTTTTCTTTGTAAACTGCATCAAAACACTTGCTATAAATACGTCAGTTAGCTTGCTTTAGTCTAAATGTGGAGCACTTCACCCTTGGCTGAGAATGCAGTATCGACATTCATTTCTGAATGATGGTACTCCTCTGACAAACATGGAACACTGAAATGCTTCAGCTCTGACTGAAACTGCAGCATCGGCCTTCATTTCTGAATGATGGTATGCCTCTGACAAACATGGAGCTCTGAAACATGTCAGCCCTGACTGCAGCAACAATTATCGGCATTCATTTCTGAATAATGGTATGCCAATGAGAAACATGGAGCACTGAAATGCTTCAGCCCTGACTGCAACTGCAGTATCGGCATTCATTTCTGAATAATGGTATGCCAGTGAGAAACATGGAGCACTGAAACGCTTCAGCCCTGACTGCAACTGCAGTATCGGCATTCATTTCTGAGTAATGGTATGCCTCTGACAAACATGGAGCACTGAAACGCTTCAGCCCTGCCTGAAACTGCAGTCATAGCTGGCCTTAAGCATAGGCCAACTAGGCAGCTGCCTAGGGCACTGCTCTAGCAGGGGCACTTTTCCTGTATTTATTTGTTTATTTTTTTGTAGTAAACAAATGGTTTCTTTAAAATATATTGAATGCGTACAGGAAAAAAATGAAGAGTAAGACAAACTGTGAGAAAAAGGAAGAAAAAAGTAATCTGGAGGGCGTAGGAAGACCAGGATGGGGGCACCGGGTGGTGTGGCGAGGGGGGGCTGAGGTGGAGTTCTTTTTCCTAGGGTACTAGTTGTCCAAATGTCAGCCCTGACTGCAGTATTGACATTCATTTCTGAGAATCATGGAGCACTGAAACATGTCAGCCCTGAATGAAACTGCAGTATCGGTATTCATTTCTGAATAATGGTATGCCTATGACAAATATGGAGCACTGAAAAATGTCAGCCTTGACTGCAGCTGCAGTATCAGCATTCATTTCCAAATGCCACTACTGCCCGATCGGCATCTGCTGATCACTCCCCCCTGACACCTTGCACCCAGGGCTGCTGTCACCTTCATCCTGCCCTAGCTACATCTCTGCTCACAGATCCATTACATCAATAGACAAAGATGTGTGAGTAGAGTGGACTGTAATTACCACACATCCCAGGTCATTTATGCACAGCATTGTCCCTGTAATATATATTATATAACACGGGTCTATATCACATTGTCAAATCTCACTTCAGTGAATGGCTCTTCCTTGAACAACTACTCATCAAAGCCACTAATCAACAAATAAAGTTTTCAGCTAAATGTTTTCTAGGGCAAACCAACAGTTGACCACCGTCTGGATTTTGCCCTTTTCCCCCACTGTAGTGCGATCTCGGAGTTGGTATATTTAGTTAGGGGGGGCATAACCCCCATCTGCATTGGTGTTATGTTTTATAGTTTTGTTTACGGTCGCTAGAGTGAGTTACTGTTGGTTTGCCCTAGGAAACATTTAGCTGAAAAGTCATCCGTTGATTAGTGACTCCAATGATTAGTTGTTCGATGAAGAGCAGTTCGCTGAAGTGAGATTTGATGATGTGATATAGACCCATACAGCACATACAATTAAGAAAGTTAGGGTACATATTCTTAAGCATGTGTGATGTTAAAAATGTCTCATCCGTGAGCTGTATTGCAAAACATTTCAGTTTGAATCACAGCAGTGATATGAGTTTGTTAAATCTGTTTTATTTAAGATAAGTCATGGTTACCTTGTCATAGATATCTTACATGCCCTTTGCAAAAAAGAGGCATGGTACGTGTTCATATCCAGTTCCCTACAGCCATGAGGCAGGAATGAGTTAGTAATGAAATGTTTATTGTAGTATGTATTATGATATTCTTTTTAGTGTGACATTTGTCTTTTCTTCTCTCCTTCCAATTTTACTCCTTTTCTATCATTGTGAGATGCACAAAGCACTGCTGAGGTTCAGTAATCCATGTGAATGCAGGTCCTATACTTATCACTGGGCCATGTGAATGCAGGTCCTATGATTTATCACTGGGCCATGTGAATTCAGGTCCTATGATTTATCACCGGGCCATGTGAATTCAGGTCCTAAGATTTATCACTGGGCAATGCGAATTCAGGTCCTATGATTTATCACTGGGCCATGTGAATTCAGGTCCTATGATTTATCACTGGGCCATGTGAATGCAGGTCCTATGATTTATCACTGGGCCATGTGAATGCAGGTCCTATGATTTATCACTGGGACATGTGAATGCAGGTCCTATACTTATCACTGGGCCATGTGAATGCAGGTCCTATGATTTATCACTGGGCCATGTGAATTCAGGTCCTATGATTTATCACTGGGCCATGTGAATTCTGGTCCTGTAATCATCACAGGGTTAAGTTATTAAAGTTCCTGCCTAGTTTCATGTTTTTCATCCAGTGCAGAATTAAGTGATAGTTACTTTGGCTATATAGTGTCTCTATTATTGTCACCTATTTCAACCTAAGAAGACTGTAAGATGGAGGTGTTAATTTCAATATAAGAAGTAAATGCTTTTTTGTTTTATCTATACACCATAGAATTCAGAAAGAATTCTACTGCTCATGTAAACTGACAAACTTAAATGGCTGGGAGAAAATACTATTCAGAGACAGTTATGACTGGATTGATGAAGATGTCATTATTAGCTCATCAGCATATCTATGAATCACACTTTTTTACTGTCAGCACTGGGATGGTGGTAGTGTTTATCTTGGTGGCCCATACATCATGTTATCAAAGACACCCCCCCCTTCACTCAAGCACATACATTCAAATACCCATGCTCATGTCTGCGCATGCACAGCACACACACACACACACACACACACACACACACACACACACACACACACACACACACACACACACACACACACACACACACACACACACACACACACACAGTCACTCATCAGACTTAATTATTGCTCCTGCAGAGATGCACACACACACACACACTTCCACACATATGCAGACACTAACAGCCCCCCAACCCCATGTCTTCAGTGTAGTTTTCTGAACTTAACCTGCACTATGACAGCTTCCGCTGAAGTCAGTGGGTGACCACTGTGTTTTATGGTGTTAAATTATTCATCCATTTATGGAAAATTACACAGCTGAGCAAATTCTCTGAATCACACAGCCGAGTAAATTGGGAGATGCACGCATTTCTGGGGGAGACCAAGTGGCTAAATAGCATTAGTTGCTCCCCCAGATTGCCTTATTACCATGCAGCTCAGCCAAAAAGAGTGCCTGCCATGCAGATGCTCCTAAAAATGGGAAACCTCTGTGGTAGGTGGTCTATGCATCATAAAAGGTTACTGTAAAGAGGAAGGGAACCTCAGTGGCATGGTGGTCTATGAATAAGAAAATGTTACTATGAGGAGGAAGGGAAACCTCAGTGGTAGGTGGTCTATCAATTATAAAAGGTTACCAATTAGGAGGAAGGCAAACCTCAGTCATATGGTGGCTTATGAATCATAAAAGGTTACCATGGGGAGGACAGGAAATCTTACTGGCAGGTGGTCTATGAATCATAAAAGGTTACCATGAGGATGCAGGGAAACCTCAGTGGTAGGAGTGTCATGTTACTGCTTCCCGCTCACAGTAATGTTTTCTTAATTACGGGAACACTTTAGCTTTTTATGAAGTATACTTTTTACTTAAAAGCTGAACTTGATGTTTCATAATCTGGCTTAATTTTCTCTGTCAGCCACTGATATATGTCTTAACTAGAAAAAAATCCAGTGATTAAGCTCACATTTTATGAATGTGATAAGGCTTACAGCCTAGTTGCACATATTGTTTTCATTTATTTATTCATTTTTCGCAGTCCTAAAATTGTTGTTGTTTGTATTTTAATGGCTACATTGTAGAAAATTACAACTGTTTTTACTGTATGCCATTCTGTACAGTGCTGGGAACTTTTCCTCCTAGGTGCACCCAGAAATGAGCCTGGCCTAGTGAAGAAACCCTAATTAACTAACTAAGTAAATAACTAACTAACTAACTAACAAAACAGACAGACAGACAGACAAACAACCATGTAGACAAGCAAAATAAATAAAATTACTGTGGTATCAGCATACCTCATTACGGGGTCTCTACCTTGTGACTATCGAGTGCATGATAGGATCCAGCTCCCTGACCCTAAAATTCATTAAGCCGGTAACTGGTGAATGAGTGAATGTGTTTATTACACTGGACCATATTCAGGCCATCTTAGTAATTACAGCATTTAAAAAAGACAAAAGAAGCGACTTAAGGTATTTCAACCGAGAGATGAGCATACTAGCCTGGATGCTCCACCACCCACAGAAGCATTTTGTGTAAAGCATCAGCAGAAAATCAATCCTACCAGTTGATAATGAGGTACCACCTTATCAAAAGACTTAACAGCCACCGCATTAAGAATAAGACCCCACCTATCCAACAACAAGAACTTACAGAGATCTTGCAGGAAATAAGGAAAATGGAGGAGACTCTGCAAATGTATGTTGCCAGAACTGAGGAAAGTCTTCAGGAAATAACAAAAATGTTACACTTAATCAGACGCCATTCAATCCCTGTTAGATAAAACACACGAGCATACAGTTTGACTGGAAGCATTAGAAGTGAGACGGAAATATCTTGAAGTGAGATTAATAGACTTTGAGGACTGAGCTAGAAGGAAAAAACATAAGGTTAGTGGGTGTCCCAGAACACTTGGAGGGTAGAGATTGCCCTATCTTTGTCCAAAAAGCATTGGGCTCATGGAGCGGTATGGAGGAAGATCAGATATGAATAGAAATTGCACTTACAGCACCTTGGAACCCCATACACTCCACTTCAGCTCTCCTGAGACATATCATAGTGAGATTTGAAAGTTCTGCTTTGAAAGACCAAGTTCTTACCAAACTGTGGCAACCAGACAACAAATTAATATGGGCAGATAAAAAAATGTTTTGAACAGAACTTCTCAGCTCCAACCAGCTGACTGTGAGCTTCCTATCTCCCAGTCATGAAACTACGGAAAGTCCAGGGAATACCCTTTAAACTTCTGTATCCAGCAACTTTAAAACTTTTCCTCATGGGTGGGCCTGAATCAAAGTGCTAGAGAAGCCATATTGAATCTACCACCAACCTTGAAAGATCAACATGAGAGCAACCCACAAAGGGCCATTGATACCATGGCTGAGGCAGACACTACCTCACCTTGCAGGACCCGCAGCCCATCTCTGAGGATATAGAATCTGTTTCTATTGTTCAAGAAGCACTTGGTGCTAAAGGACAAAGCTAGGTTTCTCATGGAAGCCCAGAGACCGTCAACCTGATTGCTTTTAAAGAAAGGATATAATTTCTTTGGACAGTAAATATAATTTTGGACAACATTTAGCAATTCATTGCCTAGGTAATTTACAGAGCTCAGGCAATAAGCCATTAGAAAGTTCTGATCATAATGTACTTGAAGTAATTCAGTGATGATATAGTAGGTCATACACTATGTGTTAAAAATAATGCTTAAAAATATGTTCTACTTTTTGAGGTGCATAGAACTTGATGATGCATTACCAGTTGTAGGAAGGTGGGCATTCTTTGCATTTGTGTTAAGTTTACTAGCTATTTTAGCTGAAAAACGATGGATATCTTGGCAGCCTAATGTGGCATTATTCCCACCTAGGAAGTTACCATTGTAAGATAATGTTTGTACATAGTTTGTATGATTATGTTTGTCTGTTTCTACATTTATCTAGCAGGCAGTTTACGCTAGTTAATATTAAGTAGAGGTGAATGTGTTTAACAATTTCAGAATTCTTGGTACGATCGGGGAGCCAGGGAAATGCGTTAAGTGAAGTGAGCCCACTAACACAATATACGGGTTTTATTTAGTAAGGCTACATCCTGGTCTATAATGTTAATGGCATGAACGATGCTGTGAAGATATGGAGGATTTTCTCCTATATGCGTAAATTATAAGCAGACATAATAGCCCTTCAGGAGACTCACCTAGATGAAGACTAAGATAAAAAACTGCAACGAGGGGAATACTACATATCTGACTTCTCTTCCTACCCCAGGACAAAAAAAGGGGGAGTAATAATCCTGCTACACAAATATACCACAATGGACATCACAGCCCAAATCTCAGATACTAAGGGTCACTTTATAGCAATAAAAGTTAGACATAGACATGAAATCTTTACCATAGCTACAATATACTTACCTCCAGGGCACAGGCCCACTGAAATTAAGCATATTCTTAATCGCACAACTGCAATTGCATAAGGAATGTACCATAATTATGGGTGAGTGCAATGTTACCATTTCCTTGACAGATGTCTCGGGTAGACTTCTTAAAACCTACTTAGCATTAGTGGGATGGATGAATGTTGGGGATACAGGTACTACACAACTCCCTGACCCAGAGGCTTACTCATACTCACCAAGATGTAAGTAATGGTCAAGCATCCATAAAATAAATATCTAAGGAGAAGAAGTATTAATGAAAGAAATAATAACTTACCCAATCTCCCTATCAGATCATGCCCCAGTATAGGCCATCTTGACCTCGGAGACTGAAAAAAATCTTCCAAAACATTACAGGTTCCCAACATGCTTGCTTGAGCAAAAGTCTTACATTAAGTAGTTAACTGAGGGAATAAAAATAAATTTATCCAAAATGCAGGAGGTGACTGCTGAAGGGTGGAATGAGCTCAAAAGTAAAAATCAAACAAAGTATACAACAGGAAGCTAAATAAACTACAGAAAAAGTAAATAAACAGTACAGTGACCTAGTGGGGGAGCAACACATATTGCAGTTGAGTCAGGGACATAGATATGAAGCTGAATAAGCCAGACATGGAAAAATTAAAGCAGAATTGCAAAACAAAATGGATCAAAGACATATTCTACAAATTAGTCATTAAACATATCACTTTTGCAAACTCTTAGGGCACTTGGGCTTAAGCTTAGACAACAGGCTGTAACAAGAGTGATAACAAAGCTCTGGGAAAATGCACAAAAGCAGTGGTAGGTTATCCCAGAGGGAATACTAAAAACTTTAACAGCCTACAATGCACAACTTTATATCACTCAAGCTCATGAGCTCTTGAACCCTGAAGAAACAGAACATTTATTGAATGGGATTACCTTGAATGTCTTGACACAGACTCAGAGAGACAGACTTATGGTCCTCATCTCAGAGTCAGAAATACAGAAAATCTACAAATATCAAGCCACAGGACAGGTAAGCTCTGGGATCTTATGGCATTCGATGGGACTTATGGAAAATATATAAGGAAGAGCTACTGGGGAAATGGAGAGTTCTGATGAATAGGATATTAGAGAGAGAAGTTCCCTGTGGTTTTGGAAGCAGGCGGTTATTCTTCCTGTAGTAAAAGAGGGTAAGAATCTAGTGTTCCCCGAACCCTTCTGTCCAATCTCTGTGCTGAATCATGGCTACAAGATCTTCATGACCATTTTTGCCACAAGATTGGCAACATTTCTACCAATGTTAATTCACATAGACCAATGTGGCTTTACAGAGGGATGTTAAATGTATGATAGCATAATAGCATATTACATACTATATGTGTTTTGGGTGACTCTCAGGAAACAAGGAAGCCACTCCTATTGTTAAGTTTATATGCAGAGACGACATTCGATAGGGAGGACTGGTCTTTTCTCTATAGTGTTTTGAAAAGAATGGCCTTTACTGACACAGTTATTAACCTCATGCAGAGCCTCTATGCAAGTTCAAAGGGTAATGCTGCTCAATGCCAGAAGTCTAAATCTCAAAATGCACGCACTCGAGGCCCTTCTCAGTATGGAGAACATCGATGTCTGTGCTGTGACAGAAACCTGGTTCAAGGCTCCCGAGAGCACCCCAGCGCTATCAGGTTTTACCTCATATCATTCGTTCCGGCCCCAAAATCCGGATAATACCAAGAAAGGAGGAGGGGTATCCATATTCATCAAGGACACCCACACCTCAAGACTGGTGGCAACGCACGATGCATCGGAGACCATCCAGGTGCAATTAACCATAGGCAAGACTGCTCTGCAAATTGTAGCATGTTACAGGCCACCCTCACAAACTCAGGAACCTCACATGGCCTTCCTGAAAACACTAGAGGGGATAAATGTATCACCAAACACCATCATACTAGGTGACTTCAATTATCCTAATATAGACTGGGAACACTACTCAAGCCCAAACACCCTAGCCCAAAAGTTCCTGGAATTCATAAATTCAAATGCCATGGAACAACTAGTCACCATCCCCACAAGAGGAGACAACATACTTGATCTCATCATCACGAACATGGGAGCACAATGTTCAACACCGGAGGTGTACCCCTCACTGGTGAGATCAGACCACAAACTAATCTCGCTGGAGGTCCTCATCCCACCCCACCTGAAATAAAAAAGACCATAGTAAAGAACTTCTCAAAAGCAGACTTCACACTTCTAAAGACTAGTGTGGTCTCCTTTAAGGCCCCGAGCCGGCGGAAAACAGTACTCAAGCCGCTGAATCACTTACAAATGCCTTCTACCAGCACCTACAGGACTGCATGGATAAGGCAATCCCAAACAAAACAAAGACTCTTTGTACCAAAGGCAAGCGTCCAGTCTGGTGGACCCCAGCCATAAACAAACTCTACAACAAAAGGAGGAAGCTACTACAAGATAGAGCAAAATCCTTAAAAGGTAAGACACCCTTGATCACTATAAGTAAAAAACTAAGAGCTCAAATCTTCCAAAGCAAATTTCGAGAGAAAAATAGCTAAAGACTCAAAAGACAATCATAAGGCTTTCTTTAGCTATGTTAGAAACCTGGGAGGAAACTCCCAGATATGCTCAGAGCTAGTTCAAAATGATGTGAAGATTACTGATCCTACAGACATTGCCAACATACTGGCTGACAGGTTCAGTGCAAACTTCTCCCCCCCTCCCCCCCAAAAGGAGGGATATCTATACCAAACGATTGCAGCCCCCCATACATCTCCAGCGTCCAAGTGAAAACTGCTCTCTCCAAAGCAAAAAACACAGCATCCATGGGACCTGATGGTGTCCCCGGCTGTGTGCTCCATGAACTCAATGAGGAATTAAACCCACAGCTAGGACAGCTGTTTAATCAAAGTCTTACCTCTGGATACGCACCAGGAGTGGCGCACTGCAACTGTGGTACCACTTCACAAAGGCGGTGCCTCCACCGACCCTGGAAATTACCGCCCATTAGTTTGACAAGCCTTATCTGCAAAGCCATGGAGAGGATCATAATGGACCTCATAAATAAAGACATAGGGAATTTGCAGACTTTGGATCCAACCCAGTTTGGCTTTGTCAAAGGCAGATCATGCCTTTTAAATTTGGTTGACTTTTTCGAAACAGTCACCAAAGCCATTGATGAGGAAAGGCAGTCCATACAGCCTACCTCGATCTGGCTAAGGCCTTCGATACAATACCCCACTCAGGTATCATTGAAAACTCATCAGCTTAAATGTCAACCCATACATCACAAGATGGGTTGCAAACTGGCTGAGTGACAGAACCCACAGGGTCAGAGTTGCTGGCGCCATGTCAGACTCAAAGCCTGTCACAAGTGGTGTCCCACAGGGCTCAGTCCTGGGCCCACTCTTGTTTGGCATCTACTTCTCAAGTACAAGCAAACACAGGAGGGTTATGGCTGACCAAGTTTGCAGATGACTGCAAACTGGGCCATAGTAGAAAACACATCTGACACAGATATCCTTCAGAAGGGTCTCACAGAAACGGATAACTGGTGCCAGAGCCACGGCCTAAAGTTAAATGCCAAAAAATGCATAGTCATACCCTTCGGGAAAAACAAGGTTACCCCTAGCTACCAAATAGGTGGCAATCCACTGAGCGCAGAAGAAGTTATCAGGGACCTGGGGACCCAGGTTGATAGTAGTCTGTCATTCGACACCCATGTAGCTAAAGTAGTTAGGAAGACCTTCTACATTGCCCACCTTATCATGAAGGGTTTCTCATCTAGATCAAGGGAGGTCATAGTCTCCCTTTACTCATCACTCATCAGACCTATGATTGAGTACAATGCCCCATTCGGAATGTATCTGACCCGACACTTGCAGCAGCTGGAGAGGCCACAAAAGTTCCTCACCAAAAGGATAAAGGGTCTCAAAAATCTGTCCTATGCTGCCCGACTGAAAGAACTCCAGCTCTACTCAGTCGCACCGCTTGCACAGAGGTGACCTTTGCCTAACATACAAGGCCATGTCAAACCCAGATTTGATGAATATGCTTCACCTCAAAAATCCAGATCCATCAGAGCCACAAGGGCGGGAGACTTAAACCTGGACACGACTATTAATAGGACGTGCTGGAGGGATAGATTCATCACCCAAAGACTCCCTATGCTGTGGAACAAAATCCCGGTACATGTGAGGCAGAGCACCTCACTGGCCTTGTTCAAGAGAAATCTTGACCAATGGATGGGAGATCGCAGATATACCCCAGGGATTACCTCAGTGTCATTGCTCGACAGAGGCACAGCAAAATAATGGGTTTAGTTCCCCGTACTAAAGGGGTGGCGTAAGCCACAAAACGATGGGCTAGGCTTGTAAATGCCCTCGGGCAGATAGCCTAGTATGAACCTATGAACCTATGAACCTATAAGCAGTAATGATTATCTCTACAGGATTATCCTTCCCATTTGAGATCTCATGGTGCACAAGGCAAGGCTATCCTATGTTTCCTCTGCTGTTTGCACTTTATTCGGAGCCATTAGCTCAGGCAGTTAGTGATTCTCCTATAGAAAGCTATAACTGGGGGCCTCATGAACAAAAAATTTCTCTATTTGATATGATATCCTATTCACACTCTCTGATCTGGCAAAAAATCTAACGACTCTTTTCCATATTATTAAAACATTTGGCCATTTTGCAGGCTATACTATCAACAACCAGAAAACTAAAGCAGTTGCTCTCAACTTAAACTTTCAGCAGGAAGTGACATTTAGTTATCCTTTCTTACTTGAGAACAACAAATTAAAATGTTTAGGAGTATGGATCGCAGTCAGTAGCTCTCATCAATCATGAAATTCAGGAGAAAGTAGAAGCACGTTTGTAGAACTGCAAACTACTCCCTTTGGACCTAGATAAGAAGACCAGAAAATAAATTGATTTATCCTACCTCCTATTGCTATATGGGATGCAAGCTCTGGCTTCCCCCTCCACTGGGACCACTTAGAAAGCAGACTATAAAACAATCTAAAACCTTAATCTGGAGGGAGACCACCCCCCTGGGGAGGGGATTTGGACAAACTGGCATTACCTGGACATCTGGGAGGAATATCAATCCCGGATATGCAACCTTACTGTGGAGCAACCACTTTGACTATAGGGATGAAAATCATCTCTAACACCTACAAAGCAGTATGGAGAAATATGATATTAGGGAGATGTGATATCCCACCAGGATAGATTATTTGGACATAGTTATCCTTGGTCCCATGGGGCCACCCACCACCAACAAAACTACTGTTGCAGCAACTAGTTGAAAACCCCAACCTTAAGCCATATGAAGGAACTTGTCTTACAGTTAGGCTACCCCCAATCCAGAAACAAAGGTACCTCCCAACAAGTAACTGGGGAAAGCTGGTGAAGCAGCTACAATATAGATATCAGATGTTAGATGCCAAATAATGGAATAATATTGGAATGGTAAGTGTTAAAGGCAAGATATGCCCTTCCACAGATAATCTATCTAGAATACCAGGGACTGAGAGTGTCCTTGAGACAAATGGAATGCTATAAAATGTAGCCCTAAGGGAAACTGACCTTGTCCAATTAATTAGCCATTTTAGGAACAAAGATTCAGTGGGACATCCAAGGGTATCTGGCTTCTATAAGGCATTGAAGCTTCTCAAAACACACAAATAAGAAAAACGAAAGCAGTCAGAGCAAGATCAGTAAACACTCAGACAGAATTCTAGAAAATGCTTAGGTATCAGACACTTCTATAGTCCTATACTAAGGAGAGAAAATTTAGGATATTTGGATGGAAGTGTATCCACAAATACTTCTTTACCAAGGACAAATTAAGAGAAATCTTCCCAACAGTCTCTGGGGACTGCTACTACTGTGGTTCTCCTGAAGAGGGCAATTGGCTACATAAATTCCTTACATGCCCCAGCTTGGTTAATTTCCAGACTCAGCTTAGACAATTGCTTCATAAGGTGTTTAAAAAAACTGGATGTTGACCAGCAGTTGTATCCCTTAGGTTGGCTTAATAAACACATGCTAACACCCCCCCAAATGCCCTATTGACTTTAATAATGCTTTTTTGTAAAAAAAAAAAAGCCATAACCCAGAAATGGAAGCAAACACAGCCACCAGAACTTATCAGCACTCTAGATCAAAACTCCAACAAAAGTTGTACCCCTGGTAGGCATGGTAGGCGTACACAAGTACTCTAGAATCTGCAGAGAAGATGGGAATATTTTCTAAAAGCATGGAAGTTTAAAGTTAACAAAGAGGAGAAAACAATAAGAGTGCATATAAAAAGATTAAGGACATTGGTCATCCCCACAATAATAAGCCTAAAGTACAAACTGAACTGTACAGTACCACAACCGGGGGACATCTGTGGTAGTCACGACCAGACAATCCAAATCTATAGGGAAAGTAAAACTCTAGAAACTTCCTCCGTGATGTTTAGAATGCTGTGGTCTAATTGCCTGCTAATTCTTGTAAATAGTTATCTGATGCACTGTTATTGGTTACATTGTTTATTTGACCATATCAGGGATAGGTAAAAAGTCTCAGTCAAAAAAAAAAAAAAAAAACATAAATAAAGAGAAATCTAATGACAGAGATTCTACAAGCTGAGAATAGTTTCATATTTTTCAGTAGACAATGAAATCCTACAATGTATACTAAATGATGGGACTGCTTTCAGGTCTTAATGAGCTATGGCAACATGAATGGGAACACATTATTGAGACAAAAACAGTTCTATTTATCCAGATAACTACTTAATGCTCTGTTCATATACCTTATATAAATGCTTCACTATTCTAAAACAGACAGAGAACTTCTACAAGGTGTACAAAGTGGTGAGATTATTGCTTAGAATGAATGGGAACATCTTATTACATGAGCCAAAATTGGCTATACATATTAAGATAATTGCTCTGTTTATAACATTTGTATATGATATATCATTTAAGTCTCTTACCCGCGGTGGTGGTGCTGCGGTAGCATTGTCACCTCACAGTAAGACGCTGTCCGGTTCGATTCTCAGCTAGAGCATCTTCTGCGTGGAGACATGCGTGAATGGGCGAACCTTCGTTGAAGGTTGTGTGTCAGGGCTGGTAACTCGGCACGTAAAAATCAACTACCAATCATTAGCAGACCGGAGTTCCGCTGTGGCTACCCCTAACCGGGAAAAGCCAAAAGACACAACAACAACAACATCATTTAGCTCTCTTAGTATGATGAACAAAATCCTTCATGAGACACTAACAGATGAGTCTGTTTATACTGGAAACTACAGGATAATTTGGTACAGCATAATTGGAAACCTGTAAATGTATGATATGTGATGCAACAGTGATATGTAGCAATGCTGCTCATTGTTAATTCTGGTAGTAAAGTCTATCTGAAAAAAGACAAAGGAAATAAATTACTAAATATAAATATTGTACAGTAATGAGACACTGATTAGATCTCATATCTGGTAAATAATGTATGAGAAGTTTTTATCATGTTTTTGCACCTGTTTCTAAAGTCCCCATAGTCACTGAGGTTCATTGACCTATCAGTGAATCAGTCAATCAGGCAGCCTCATCTCTCTGGGCCATGAATTCTTCTCAATTCATTCATTATCTATTTGAGACAGTCATCTTTAAGTAATGGATGGCTAGTAGCATCCAGTTCAATTTATTTATTTTATTTATTTCCATTTGTTGACTGGGATAGTCTGTCTGGGCAAAATCCTTTTTCAAATGAGGCCTGGGGAGAAAAGCTTTATGTTTACATATTAAACCATAAAATATTAGAAACACAGCATGCAATTACAATTTTTAAACTACCCAAAGTGAGTTTGAGAAATACAAAAAGTTTTCAAAAACATACATACGCATGAATTAAAAAAAAAGAATCAAATGGCACACATACGATGTATACAAAAAAAGGGGCAGGAATTTATACAAGGAAAAAGAGAATTTTATAAGGTGTACAGTTAGAGTGATAAGTATATTTAATTATTTCAGAAAAGGATAATAGATTTTATGGTTGGAGGTGGTATGTGTATCCAGGTGTAGAACAGTAGCATGACTAAGAGTTGGACAGGCATCATTTGAGTCTCGCTTTAAAGGATTTCATTTTTTTTCTAGTTGTTGTAGTTCAATTGGTATGTTGTTGCACAGTTTAGTGACATAACTTCAGTAAAATGAGTTGCCACCTATGGTTTTAGATTTACTAGAAATTAGTAGACATTTATTTCCTGAGCACAGGTGTTTAACAAACACACTGCTTACTGGCATAAGGGTAGTGGTGCCCTGCTACCCTATCTCTGGCAGTCTAAAGCTCAGTGTTCCTCTCCCTGCCTGTCTGTGGGTGTGATGGACCAATCACAAAAGAGTACCGGAACTGTCTTTCAGACCCACAGACAGAACCCTTTCAGTTTTCTAGTGAAACAGTAAGAGAAGGATCTCTGAAAAGATTGCTTTTTCCCTCTGGATTTTCAGTTTCTGAGCTCAGATAAGAAACCCTTTTGGGTTTTATTTCTTCCCTCTACCCTTTTCTATCAGTGCTTGAATAATGTATTCTGTTGCTTTGACTATTTTTTTCTGATTAGAAATGTTGTATATGCTCATGTTTTTAATGTTGACTAGCACAGTAAGGCCTATGCTATTGATTAAATATTTCATTTGGAAGTTTTGACAGGAAAACATGCTCATATTGCATTTTTTCTTTGGGGTTATAATTATTTGAGGTGATTGAGCAGGATTACAGCATTTTTAAAGATTTTTTCACTTAAATCTTATTTTTGGCACCGATTTGTATGTTAAACATTTCTGACAGGAATTTTTTCATCAGTTTATGATTTATTTTTATATTTTTAGGCTGTAACCATTAATTTCAACTGAAACTAGCCTTTTTCATACAAAATTAGGGGACATTTGTACATGTATTTTGTGCTTTGAATTGTGTTACTGAAATTGTCATTTTCTTCATTTCACTCTGTAGAATAGTAGCGCCTACAGAAATAGACTTCAGATAGCTTTTGGTACCATTTTGTATGTTAAACATTTCTGACATGAATTTTTATCAGTTTATGATTTATTTCTTGTCTAATACTATTTTAGTTTGTTTTTAATCACTTGGTGCTGAAACTAGCCTTTATTTTTTTTTAAACTGGGATATTTTGTGACACATATTTTGTATTTTGAACTGTTACTGAAAATACTGTCATTTTCTCAGTGGAGTTTTCAGAATAGTATCACTATAGAAATAATCCTTAGAGTGCTGTTTAGAAGGAGAATAGTGGGATTTGTCCAGCCTGTGAAGAAAATGAAAACCGTCATCTGTGTTAGCATGTCTGGCAGGAGATTTGTGTATATTCTCAGATTAACTTGTGTTGTATGCCAGCATGTCTAATTGTGAAAATGTAAATAAGTTTTTAAAATGTTGAGTATATTTCTGTTTATACAGAATGTTTAAAGAACCTGTCAGTGTTTTGACACATTTCTAATTGCAGATGTTTGAGAGGGAGATTCTAAAAATACAAACTGTCTGCAGAGAATCAGCTAAACAGTAGGTGATGTCATTAGAATGCTCCTGGTTGCTAGCTGATTATTTGAACAGCTGATCAACAGGAAAAATAATTTTTTTAACAGCTGTTATTTTTAAAAATAAGACAGTTGAGACTGTTAAGCTAAGCAGTTAGTTAGTGCTGAGCAGTTTGTGAAGAGCAGCAGTCAGAAGATACCCACAAAAAGGACTCACCAGTACTGTAAGCCTGCCTTTGCCTTGCTGTTATGTTTCAAATTAGATCAGGGACAGTATTCTCTAGTTAGATTAGGAAAGTTTAGTTATTTAGATAGAGTTTTTTTTCTAAGATGATGGAATTCTATCCTACTGTTTAATTTTATATTTCTGGTGATTGAATTCTGGTGTTTATTGAAAGTTATTTATTTCCATTCTTGTCATAATTTTACTTATTATCAGATGTTTTTCATTGCTTTACATTATGGCTGGACAATCGGTGTGTTCTTTAGAGATTAGAGAGTGTTTATACCTGTTTGATACTCCCCAGGTCACCTTGAATGCCCAACTGCTTCTAGTTGTAAATATCATTTATTTTGATATTTAATTTTTAATAATTGATCACCCTTTGAAAGGCTTGTAGACCTGTCTGACTCTGATGGCAGTGTTACCATTTGTTTTGGGGAAGGGACACAGCTGGAAATCTCTGCCAGTCTTCCTATACGTGTTTCAGTGTGTGAGATTTAAAGTTATTTTGTGTGTGAGTGAGTCAAAGTTCTTAAACTGGAACACGATGCTCTAAAGTACATAATAAGGGATTACATTTGGGGTGGAAAGAGGGATATAGTCCAGTCCCAGGAAAATAGACTGTGTTCTCATTGTGCTCTTAAGGAAAATTGTAGAGTTTTATTCTTGTGTGCTGTGTGCTCTGGTGTCTTTTTATGATACTGTCACACTGGAGTCAGTGGTGAGGGTTGAGGATACTTAATTACTGACCCAGATTTTAAGTGGGGGGCATCACATTTATTGTGGACAGTCCAGTGAGATATTGGCTGGATGTCACACAGCCTTTTACTGGACTAACCATGCAACCAGCATTTGGTTTTGAGTGGGATAGTTTCTTGTCCCCTGACTTGATGGATTCAGATACGGTACTCACCTCATGTACCCCTTGTGCACCTAAAAACATCAAAGTAAGTCAGAAAACATGCCTCAGCCTATGGCATGTGATTCCACAGTAGCCTTAAGCAGGATATTGGACCACTCACCTTCTTTTACTTCCAGGTCCCCTGGTGTGGTGTTAGTACCATGACTGTACATGACATGATGGTCAGGTAAATCCTCTAGGGCTGTACCAATACCTGGTTTAAGTAGGGGTGAACCAAATTCTTTAGGTGCAGGGGAAGTTAGGGGTGCAGAATTGGTTGCAAATGTTAATATACCACCCCCCCAGGATTCCCCCACTAGTGTAATGCATGCAAAACAGAGACAGAAGACCCATCACTTCATAGGCCAATAGACTATGATGGGGTTTCCACCTGAGATGGTGGCTATGGCTAGATCTATTGTTCAAGCAGTTGACTATGGGGTGCAAACCCGAGTTATGAGTAATTCTGGACCTCACACCCATGTTTAATCATCCAGGATCCCAGTTTTGAAAGAGATTTATAATCTGATGTATCAGAAGTGTCAGAGTCTGGACAGTCAGTTTCCTCTGAGAATGAACAAGTACAGAAAAACAGATGTTTTCTTTTTCCCAAATGCTGGATAGATTTATGGATGTATTCAATTCTGGGCAACCTTCAGCTGCTCCTGAAGTCAACAGGATATATGATCTCTTGGAGGATGTGGCCCCAGATGTGTTGACCTTCCCTCCTTTAATCCCAGCATGGCAGGCTGTTTTAATAAAGCTTGCAATTCTCCTCTATTGAATGAGTCTTTGCCTTAAAAAGTGTTTAAGAAATTCAGGGTGTGCTTGACCATGCCTAGTTTCCAAGCCCCCATGGCTGTGGATCTTACTGCTATGTCCCCAGTAACATCTTCCAACAAACACACTATGCCATCATCAAACCCAGGCCTTTTAGATAAGCTAGGCAAGTGGCTAGAATCTCAGGCAAAGAAGCTGGCACTAGCAAGCACAATACTCTTTAAGGTGTTTAACTACCAGTATTTTATGTGGAAGTTTGTGTTGAGATGTATGTATACTTTAGATGAATTTGCTGCATCATTATCCACTGAACAAAATGTCTATGTCAAAGGCACTGTGTCCAGTGTTTTTCAAATGTCTAAATATGCTATAAAGACTGCCTTGGAAGGGGGAGGTACTGTTTCTAGAAATGCAGTAATGTTTATGGGGATAAGGAGGTATGCCTGGTTGCACAGCCAAAACATTTCTGACGAGTTAAAAAAATGAGATTATGAATGATCCACTTGATTCTGATTGTGTGCAGCTCATGAGATCTTTAAACACTGGGATGACAGATGTAAACTGATGGAAATGGTGGCTAAAATGTTCTATATTCCAAAGTTTCCTTCCACTGAGCAGGATAATTTTTGGTGTCCCAACCGAAAAAAAACCCGCCAAGGCACCAAAAGAAAATGGTGGACAAAATCTCCACTAAACCTAAAAAGAAATGCTCCTTTCCTAAAAAGAATAGCTCCCCTTCCAACCTATGACTATGCAAAGATGCGGCACCTGTCTTTCCAACGTCCTCCTCTGGGTTCCCTGTATCAAATGTTAGCTCTCAACAAGGTAGCTTGTTGGGTGTTCAACATTGTTGGCAGAGGTTACAGGTGGCAGTGGAAGGAACGTCTGCCTCAGTTCGGGTGGGGTGCTCCCTCACCAGCCAAACCAGAATGTGTTATTCCATTATATACTCCAGCAAATGCTGTACTCAGGTGTTCATAGAACTGGTCTCTTCTTTGGAAAGAATTAATTGTTTCTACTACAGAATTTTCCTGGGTCCCAACAAAGAGCTGTCATGGAGACTGGTGCTGTCCCTATCCTTTCTGAATAGCTTTGTCAAGTTAAAGATGCTCACCCTGCAGACAATGCTTCCTCTGTTTCTCTTTCACTGCCCTCCCCTCTCATGCTCGCTGACTCTGTCAGACGGCAACTTCCTTGTTTGGAGCATGCTTCCCCTAAGGGACCATTCTCAATAAGCACCTCTCAGGATGGGGATGCCTATCACTCCTTGCCATCACCCTAGCAGCTAATCGAATACAGGTTAGCTGGGCCATGGTCTGGGCTTTATCCCACTATGCCAATGGACGTTCTGAGTTTTAGTGGATTTCCTGACCTCTGACTGACTGATATCCCATCCTACTCAGACCTATTCATGGCAGGTGCAGGTGTCGATTAGTTCAGTCACTCAGCTGAGTCAGACCTCATGTTGATGAGCATGCAAATGTTGTTAGTTTTGGTATCCTGTTTGCGAGCACTCTTGCAATGGCTCCCTCAACATCTGAGGCCATCCTGATGTTGACTTCAACCCCTTCAGCTGCTCAGCATTGTCAGTGACCTCTGTCTGTTCCCCTTATCAATCATGACAGGCACACTGAAAGTATTGGAAAGGTCCCTCCCTTACGTCCATTCAGAAGCATCCTTCCCAATCATTTTCTGACTCTTCTCCTCTGAAGATTTCAAAGAAGTATATACACATAAGAGGAAGCACAATGACTCTCTCATTGAGTCTCCCACATAAGACATTGAAGACAAGGAGGATATAGATTCCATCTCATCCTCCTCATCACCACAAATAGACAAGGAGGATATAGATTCCATCTCCTCCTCCTCACCACCACAAATAGACAATGAGGATATAGATTCCATCTCATCCTCCTCATCACCACAAATAGACAAGGAGGATATAGATTCCATCTCATCCTCCTCATCACCACAAATAGACAAGGAGGTTATATATTCCATCTCATCCTCCTCATCACCATAAATAGACAAGGAGAATATAGATTCCATCTCATCCTCCTCATCACCACAAATAGACAAGGAGGATATAGATTCCATCTCATTCTCCTCATCACCACAAATTCAGGAGAGCCTTAGAAATGATGCACCAGATGGGCGAAATGGCCCACAGACTGAGTTTCCCCTCACACAGTGAATATCTGACCTCTGGTGACCCTAACAGTACTCCTGAGAGCTCTTGTCTCTTGTGGATGTGTAAAAGCTGGCCTCAAAAACTGCATGGCAAAACCTCTGACACTGTGACACCTGTTCTAAAGAAGCCTGATGGGATCCTCTGGCTATCAAAATATAGGCCATTTTGGTGACACTTTTAAGGCAGATACTGTTATTACAGCAGTAGACCTCAGAAACACCCCCTTTACAGGGATAAAGAATCAAGAGCTACAGACCATAGTGGGGTTTGAGTTTATGATTCTCTACATTCTCCTTGAGGACTTCAAAGTACTTGCCTCCCCAGGCCTCCACTGAAAATGGGCTACCACATCCCAGTTGAACTAACCTAGTCAACAAAAGCAATAATTAGGTAATACATAAATATGACAGAATTCCAGCAAGACCTGGCAGATAGGATGCCCCAATAACTGGATCAATTGCCTGATGGACAATTAAAACAATTAAAACAAAAGTTTCAGTCCTAGTTGGCTGCTATTGCCTCAGTTATAAACTTTGTGATGAGAGTCAGCTGTAATTCTGCTAAACATCTGATCTAGGCTACAAGGTCTGTTATTGTTATAGCCTGACATGCTTAACTCCAATTTATTGGCTTTGCTGAAGACACAAGGACAACTTCTATGAATTCACCTTTTCAGGACCCCTGTCTGTTTGGTCCTGAAACCAAAGTAGCATGAAAAGAATACAAAGAATGAGGCAAGACCCTCCGGCCCTTGGTGTAAAGTCCCAGACCCCTCCGTGCCCCTTTCAAAAACTTAGTGGAGCCCGTGCTAAATGTGGTATCAGTTGAGGCAACAGCAGCATCAGCAGCTTAAGAAACAAGTTGGAAGGAATTCTAATTTCTAGGGCAACTTCCAGGGTAACTTCCCTCCCTGAAAAATGCCCTGCCCTAAGTGGTATACTATGACTCCACTACACCAAAATAGCTCTTTGCTTTTCTGACAAACATTTACTTTCAGTTCACAAAGCTCACAACAAAGTAGGAAATGCTTTTTACTTTAATTGTATGTCAAAATCCTGGAACTCAATTCCCCCTCCAATCAGACTTCTCAGCAATGCACATATCTTCAAAGATGAATTAAAACTGTTCCAATTTAACTCCTGTCTATGGCCTGCTATTCCTCTGGCTAAATTATTCCTAAATTATCTCTCCTATATATGTCAGTGACTATTTCTTCCCTCTTATTTTTCTGTCTTCTATTCTTCTTATGACAAAATGCAAGTAATTGTATCTAACCTAATTTACTACTACTGAACTGCACCCAGTGCTGTCTGTGTTGCTGCAAAATAAATTTATTTCATAATTATCTACTTTACTCATCCTTACTTTCTACCTGATGCTGCTAATGTTACCTGAGCATTCTGTATATTGTGCAGTACTATTGTAAATAGTTGTCATGGGGCTTTGTATGTAATGCTGTTAAATGTTACCTGAGCATTCTGTATATTGTGCAGTACTATTGTAAATAGTTGTCATGGGGCTTTGTATGTAATGCTGCAAATGTCACTCGAGCATTCTGTATATTGTGCAGTACTATTGTAAATAGTTGTCATGGGGCTTTGTATGTAATGCTGCAAATGTTACCTGAGCATTCTGCATATTGTGCAGTACTATTGTAAACAGTTGTCATGGGGCTTTGTATGTAATGCTGCAAATGATACCTGAGGATTCTGTATATTGTGCAGTACTATTGTAAATAGTTGTCATGGGGCTTTGTATGTAATGCTGCAAATGTTACCTGAGGATTCTGTATATTGTGCAATACTGTTGTAAATAGTTGTCATGGGGCTTTGTATGTAATGCTGCAAATGTCACCTGAGCATTCTGAATATTGTGCAGTACTATTGTAAATAGTTGTCATGGGGCTTTGTATGTAATGCTGCAAATGTTACCTGAGCATTCTGTATATTGTGCAGTACTATTGTAAATAGTTCTCATGGAGCTTTGTATGTAATGCTGTTAATGTTACCTGAGAATTCTGAATATTGTGCAGTACTGTTGTAAATAATTGTCATGGAGCTTTGTATGTAATGCTGCAAATGTTACCTGATGATTCTGTATATTGTGCAATACTATTGTAAATAGTTGTCATGGGGCTTTGTATGTAATGCTGCAAATGTCACTTGAGCATTCTGTATATTGTGCAGTACTATTGTAAATAGTTGTCATGGGGCTTTGTATGTAATGCTGCAAATGTTACCTGAGCATTCTGTATATTGTGCAGTACTATTGTAAATAGTTCTCATGGAGCTTTGTATGCAATGCTGTTAAATGTTACCCGAATATTCTGTATGTTGTATATGACTTACTGTTATTTCTTGTGAAGCTTTTCTCCCCATGATTCTGCTGAAAAGGAGCTTGTTTACCATGTTTGACTTTCTCTTAAGCAGATGGAAATAAATAATAAATAATAAAAATAATAATAAGATCCATAGCAACAACAAGGAAGATGTGTCTGACTTCTGGTGGGCAACAGAATCTTCTAGGTCTTGGCCATCTGTCCAGCTCTGAAGGAAGTCAGAAGCCATACGTCCTTCCCTCTTCCCTACTGGTTATAAGTCACCAAGGAGAGCTAGAATAGGACTCAAATATCAAGAGGGTAGGGTACACAGTACACTCCATATCCCCACATCCATAATCTTTACCTTTGCCCAATGACCTTCCCGATCAGAAAATAGCAGCAAAAAAAGAAATGTTCATTCTTCTAGGCAAAAAAAAAAAAAACAACCCAAGAGGTCAGAGAAAGTATAGAGTGCTAATTTGTGTTATTTTTACTTCTAAAAGGATTAAGGATTTCAGGTTCATTCATAGCTCAAATGGCGTAAATAATATTAGTTAGATGTTCATGGTGTAGTCCAAGTTCCTTGGACCTCCAGGATGCTCTCCTTCACATCAAGATCACTAAGGATTCCATGAGGCAGCTATACTTCTGGGTAGGAGCTGCTCACTCCCAGTGCAGAATCTTCCCATATGTTCTTAAACAGTCTCTAGGATATTTACCAAATGTCTGCCTACAGCAGAAAATACCAAGAGGCTGCAGGGTGTCAAGAAATCAAAAAAAATGTTTAACGTCAGGATCTAGGCATACAACATCAGGCAGATATATTTCCATAAGAACAAGATATCTGATTAAGGTGGGAGACAAAAACTATAAGAAATGGAAGAGAGGTCGAACTACAACTTTGAAAATTGAAATAAACAAGTTAAACAAACAGATTAAGCATAGTATGAGACAAGATCAAGAAAAATTTGAAGAAAATTTATATAAAGATATTGAGCTTAATAGCAAACCGTTTTATAGATACATAAGATGTGGAAGGAGTAAAGACACACAAATTGATAAACTGTGTGCAGATTCTAAAATTTATTCTCAGACACATCAGATTATAGCTATATTTACAAAATCTTATGCAAAACAGTTTGGCTCCACAAAAGGGGTGGTAAGTTGTCCTAGTGACATCCAGGTAACCCCAAATACTGGAATCAAATTAGATTATATGAAAAAGAACTGCGCAAACTGGATCCAAACAAAGCACAGGGAGGAAATGGAGTTAGTAACAATGACCTGAGAACAACACTTCAGGAAGAACTTACAGTACCATTATATCTGTTATTCACTAGGTCATATAAATATGGGGAGATTCCTCAAGATTGGAGACATTCACTTATTAAACCTGTTTTTAAGGGAAATGGAAGTAGGACAAACTTGGAGTCATATAGACCCTTACGTCTACTTTCATGCTGTGGAAAAATAATGGACAAGGTAACATTGGATAATTTATTGTAAGAACTGGATTGGTTGGGACTTGAAACCATATATCAGCATGCATATGTTGAAAACAGATCTATTACCACCTGTAACATGATGTTCTATAACAATATAATAACAGCTATGAATGAAAAAATGTGCTGTGATGTAATTTATATAGATTTAACTTTAGCATTTGATAGAATCATACACAAAACACATCAATAAATTAGTAAAACTAGGTGTTGATGTACTTTTGATAAGATGGATAGCTGCATGGCGTACAAATAGGACATGGCAAGTATCATACAGCAACTAGACAGGCAACCCTAGCCCTGAGTAGCATCCTGCCTTCGCCCAGAATGATACCACAATATATGGATAAAATGATTGACTTCAACAATTGGCTAAGCTTATGGTGTCATTCAAAGGGGATCCAGTATCTGTCTGCCTGGGATGACATGATTGACAGACCACGATGCTTTGCCAGAGATGGTCTGCACCTGTCGCCCCTGGGATTCAGGTTACTGGCTAAGGCTCTTGCCACCCCTATAGTGCCTTTTTCAGGCAAACTTCAAAGGACAAAACCACCACCGTAACAGGTACAAGCATGCAAAATCTGAAGGTAATGCTACTCAATGCTAGAAGTCTAAACCTCAAAATGCACTCTCTCGAGGCACTCCTAAAAATGGAGAACATCGATATCTGTGCAGTAACTGAGACCTGGTTCAAGGCTCCAGAGAGCACCCCTGCAATACCAGGCTACAACTCTTACCACACTTTTCGCCACCAAACCAGGACCGAAACACTAAAGGTGGAGGAGTGTCAATATTCACCAAGGATATTCACACCACCAGGCTAGTTGGCCAACACAATGTGTCTGAAATTCTCCAAGTGCAACTAACACTAAGTAAGACTGCAATCCAAATTGTAGCTTGCTACAGATCCCCACCATACCACAAGATTCTCACTACACCTTTCTTAACATACTGGAAAATATTAAGATAGAACCAAACACCCTAATACTGGGTGATTTTAACTACCCTGCCATTAACTGGGAAAACTACTCATGTCCCAACACCTTTTGAACGGTTCTTGGAATTCATAAATTCCAATGCCCTGGATCAACTAATCCATAGTCCCACCAGGGCTCCAATATCCTAGACCTGGTCATTACCAACATGGGAAATCAATGCTCCATACCTATGGTCACCCCTCGTTAGTCAGGTCTGACCATAAGCTAATCACCCTTAACATCCACATCCCACCCCACCCCAGTAAAGAAACCACCATAAAAACTTCTCCAAAGCCAACTTCATGCTACTCAAGTCAGAAGTGACAAACTTCATAACACCCATGCAGACGGGAACTGAAAGTTCAACTGCTGAATCCTACACTAAGGCACTGTACGAGCACATCCACTCATGCATGAATCGTGCTATCCCAAATAGAACCAAAATGCTCTCATCCAAAAAAGGAAGCCAATCTGGTGGTCCCCTGCCATAAACAAACTTTACAACAAAAGGAAGAAACTTTTGCAGAAAAGAGGAAAATCCCAGGATGCAAAAAACTCCCTTACTGCCCTCAGTAAGAAACTGAGATGCCTCATAAAATCCTCCAAAGCTAGTTACGAAAATAAAATTGCCAAAGATTCCAAAGACAACCACAAAGCATTCTATAACTATGTCAAGAATCTAAATGGCAATGCTCAGATCTGCTCTGAGCTAAAACAGAATGGCATTAAATATACTGATCCAAAGGATATTGCCAATATCCTGGCAGATCGATTCAGTGCCAACTTCACCCCCTCTCACCCTCTAAATGGCCCATCTCAATACCGAAGATTGCCAAATTCCAGTAATAACGGCCACACAGGTACAAAACGCACTCTCTAAAGCCAAGAATACAGCATCCATGGGACCAGATGACATCCCGGCTGTGTACTACATGAACTACAATATGAACTAGCACCTCACCTAAGTGTCATGTTTAATCATAGCCTCACCTCAGGTTTCGTGCCCACTGAGTGGCAGAGCTACAGTTATCCCAATCCACAAGGGGATCCACCTTGGATCCCGGAAACTACCGTCCCATCAGTCTGACAAGCCTTATCTGCAAGGCCATGGAATGTATTATCATGGAACTTATAAACAAAGACATTGGCAACCTTCAAACACTGGACCCCACCCAGTTTGGGTTTGTGAAGGGCCGATCTTGTCTCCTGAACCTGATTGACTTCTTTGAATCAGTCTCCAGAGCCATGGACAAGGGTAAGGTGGTCCACACAGCCTATCTAGACCTTGCCAAGGCCTTTGATACCATCCCTCACTCTGGAATCATAGATAAACTTACTAAGTTGGGCATTAATCCCTATGTCACCCAATGGGTTGCTAAATGGCTTACTGATAGAACCCACACTGTAAAAGTAGCCGACTCCAAATCCAGCTCCAGACAAGTGACAAGTGGAGTACCTCAGGGTTCAGTCCTGGGGCCACTCTTGTTTGGCATCTACTTCTCTGAAGTACAGGTCAACACTAAGGGACTCTGGCTAACAAAGTTTGCAGATGACTGCAAACTGGGAGCCATTATTGAATCCCCAAATGATGTGGATACTCTACAAAAGGGCCTTACAGAAACAGATGCTTGGTGCCAGAGCCATGGGCTCAAGCTCAATGCCAAGAAATGTATTGTTATCCCTTTGGTAAAAACATGTATCCATGAATTACCATATAGGTGGCAGTACACTAAACACAGAAAGTGTGATAAGAGACTTAGGGACACAGGTGGACAGTGGTCTCACCTTCGATAACCACATCACAACAGTCAGAAAATCCTTCTATGTGGCACACCTCATCACGAAGGGCTTTTCATCCAGAAAAAGGAGGTCATTGTCCCACTGTACTCATCCCTCATTAGACCCATTATAGAATACAATGCCCCATTTGGTATGTACCTCTCAAGACATCTGCAACAACTGGAAAGGCCTCAGAAATACCTCACTAAAAGAATCACAGGCCTAAAGCAGATGCCCTACGCTGACCGCCTTAAAAACTCCAGCTATACTCTGTTGCATATCGCCTACTCAGAGGCGATCTCTGCTCAACATACAAGGCCATGTCAAACCCAGAGCTGTTGGACATGCTACACTTAAAGAAATCCCAATCCCTCAGAGCTACACGCTCCAGGGATCTAAACCTTGTCATCACAATAAACAAAACATGCTGGAGGGATAGGTTCCTGACCCAGAGACTCCCCAGACTCTGGAATAGATTGCCCATACATGTCAAGCAGAGTGCCTCTTTGGACCTCTTCAAGAGGAACCTTGACGATTGGATGGGAGAAAGGAAATTCACCCCAGGGATCACGTCAGTCGCCCTGCTAGACAGGGGTCCAGGAAAGTAAATAATGTGGGAAGAAATAGCCAGGGAATTGTTATGGCTAGGCTTGTATAGGTCCTAGGGCTGATAGCCTAGTACCAACCTATGAACCTATGAACCTATGAACCTATAAAATCCTTGGTTACAGTCAAGGTGTCCCACAGGGCTCTGTCCTAAGCCCTTACATGTTTAGATTGTATCTTTCAGTCCTAACATTTTCATCTGAGATGTTCTACAGTCTATATGCAAACAACCTGAAATTGGGTAAACTGATTACATATGTTATAGATAAGGCATGTCTGAAAAATAACTTGACTAAATTTACCATTTAGGCACAGGAGAATAATATGCTGATAAATACATCAAAAACTAAGCATATGAAATTTGTAGGCTTAAACTGAAAGGTGAATATTTAATACAGCACACAGTGATTGAAACTGTAGACTCATTTAATGACCTATGTATATGGGTAGATTCAGCTATGAGTTTCTAATCATGTCAACCAATTGGTTAATGAAAGTTATAAAACTATGGGGTATATAAACAGATTTATAAAGTCTAGGAAATAAAAAATAATGAAGTCATTGTTTGTTAGTTACATTAGACCCAAACTTGAGTATAGAATAGCAATATAGAAACCCTATAAGAAAACAAGTAAGAGTAAACTGGAAAGAGTACATCGGAAATATACCAAGGGTATCCATGGATGTGAAAATTTAAGTTATTATGAAAGACTAAAATGCCTGAACTTGTACAGTGTCTCTTACAGATATCTAAGAGGAGATCCTATTCAGGTATATAGGGCATTTAGTGACAACTACCTCTGGGAATGTTTGGGGTTAACAAAAAGTACTACAGAATCATCAGACAACCTATGTAGGAGATTCTATAGGAATGAGAAGTGTACTAATTGGTTCTCTGACAGAGTAGCTGATGCTTGGAACAGACTAACAAATTACATTAAAGCAAGTACTAGTTTAGATATTTTTAAGAACAGTCTGGATACTTATTATGGGAACAAGTGTTTTTGTATATTGGCATGCTAGAAGGGCATTAATGCCCGTGCTTGAAATGTTTGTATCTATGTACGCTAGATATATAGATGTATCTAATGTATGTAAGCTATTCCTTTATCCTGGTGATGGACTCCTAGATATTCCCCCTAGGACCAATACTATTATCTGCCTGTGAGTCTTTGATTAATCTGTTCCAGTCTCAAGGGATTATAATGGATTTTGTAAAGTTTCACTTGTAAGCCTCCCAGGTACTCATCTTTATAGGTTAAAGTACAAACATTTTCAGGTGCAATGCTACTCCCTCTTTAGAAAGGGTTTAGCTTCTTCATCTCAAAGTATCCCAACTTACGGGCACTCAACAAACCACTGCACATACCTGGCTCAAAACAGTAGGGCTAATGTCAGCTGTAAATCTGATGGTACCCCTTCTCACAGTACCACAGGAGAATTATGGACTTCACCTGTTCAGTGGACCAAGATTTCAGACCCCACCTCACTGAAAGTCAAGCACTCCAGAGTCTGCAGATGACATTTGTCATAGTGGATGCACCTTTTACCTTCGCCAAAGGCAACGTATTTTAAACTTCTAACCTCATCATCTGTAATAATCATGCGCACATTTGCCTTAGGGTGGTAGGGGGTATTGTCAAGGGCAAACTGTCAGGTGCCTGGAACAGCAAAAAGGCTGGTCTTCTTATCAACATTCTGGAGATAAAGGCATCCTTCTTTCCCACCATCTTTTTGGGACTTCCTATCCCAGGGTGTGATTGCAAATTATTCTGACAACATGGCAGTGGTATAATGACCCAATAAGCAAAGGGAAACACACTCATGCTCCTTCTGTTGAAAAAAACAATAAGGTTTTGGACATGGGCTATGCCCTTCAACCACTTTCTGATATCTAGTCATATTCTGGGAGAAGCCTGCTCTCTTGTGGAAAAGTTCAGCCATTGCCTGATAGTGTTAAATGAATGGTCTCACAACCTTTTGTAGGCACAGAGACTGCACTGTCAGTTGGGAAAGGTATGCTGCAAGCTGTTTGCATCCCTGGTATACACCAAATGCAACAGATCTTTCCTTCTCATTCCTTTACTGAAAAGTGATCCAAGAATAACTGTCATCCAGAAATGGTCCCTGAACTTATTTACACTTCCCCATTTCCTCTTATATTGAGACTCCTCCAGAAAGCCAAACAGAACAAGTATAAAATCATTCTTAAGTATGCTTCTTTGAAAAATCTTTCCAGCTTCATCCATTCAGGACTCTCCTGCTCATCCTTCTGACAAACCCCACCTGTCCCTCTACTCCCTACATCAAACTGCATGATTTCTCCACTTCCAAAACTCTTAACCTTTTCTTTGATTTTAGAATTTTTAATACAAGAAAAAAAAAAAACTATAAAAGTTAGTAGCAATACACAATATGCACTGAAACCGCATGGTCAACTTTTTACTACTTCAGTCCCCTATGACCTGGAGCTTGGAGTATCTTGCACACACCTCTGATTCTGGAATCAATTACTATTTGGTTAAAGTTCATTTGGATGCCATCTCCAGCTTTCATCAGGATGTAGCTCCTCTTCTTTTGGGACCTTTATTTTGCACTGATAAAGTTGACTCTCCTGCATTCAATCTCTCTTTTGATCATGACATTACCACTGTGGTTTATGTCACGGAAAATGCTATTTTTGGCATTCGAGCCGGGAGAATTTCTTAACTGCAGACAATGTCGGTGAAGCCTCCTGATTTGGTCTTCAGCAAGGACAGAGTATCTTTTCAGATCATCCCATCTTTAATGTCTAAAACAGCAAGCAAATCAAATCTGAACCAAACAATGCATCTATGTTCATAGGTGTGTACTAGGCTAATGGCCCTGGAGTCTTTACAAGCCTAGCCCATAAGATTACCCTGGCATCATGCTAACTGAGCTTAGTTCCCAGTGCCTCTGTCGAGTAGAGCCACTGGAGTGATCCCCGGGGAGAATTTTCTATTTCCCATCCACTCATGAAGATTACTCTTGAAGAGGGCCAGTGAGGTGCTCTCTTTGTCATGTACGGAAAGTCTATTCCATAGCATGGGCAGTCTCTGGGTTATGAACCTGTCCCTCCAGCACGTTCTGTTGATTGTGTTAATGAGGTTGAGGTCTCTGGAGCATGTAGTACACAGGGATTGGGTTTATTTAGATGTAACATTTCTAACAGAGCTGGGTTGGACATGGCTTTTTAAGTCAAGCAGAGATTGCCTCTAAGTAGGTGATATGAGACAGAGAATAGTTGGAGTTTTTTGAGTCTGTCCATATAAGATGAGTGTTTAAGGCCTAGGATCCTCTTTGTGAGGTAGTTTTGCAGCATCTCCAGTTGTTGCAGGTGTCTAGTGAGGTACATACCAAATGGGCATTGTACTCGATGCTTGACCTAATGAGGGAAGAGTAAAGGGAGACAATGACCTCTTTCTTCCTGGATGCAAAACCCTTAGTAATGAGATGTGCCACATAGAATGACTTTCTGACCACAGTGGCAATGTGGTGGTCAAAAGAAAGATTGCAGTCAGCCTGTGTTCCCAGATCTCTTATAATGCCTTCTATGCTCAGTGGACTACCATCGATGTGGCAAATCATGGGAAATGGGTTTTTCCCAATGGGGATGACAACACATTTTTTCACATTGAGCTTAAGGCCATGGTTCTGACACCAGTCGTTGGTCTCAGTGAGGCCTTTCTGTAGGGTGTCAACATCACCTGGGGAGCTAATAATAGCTCCCAACTTGCAATCATCTGCTAACTTTGTCAGTCAGAGTCCCTTCATGTTGTCTTGGACTTCAGAGAAGTAGATACCAAACAGGAGTGGACCCGGGACCGAACCCTGTGGGACTCCACTTGTGACTGGTCAGCAGTCTGACTTGGAGTCAGCTACTTTCACACTGTGGGTTCTATCTGTGAGCCAGTTTGCAACCCACCTAATGATATAGGGGTTGATGCCTAGCTTAGTGAGTTTTTCTATGATTCCTGAGTGAGGAATGGTATCAAATGCCTTGACCAGATCAAAGCAGGCTGTATGAACCACCTTGCCTTCATCCACAGCTCTGGTGACTGACTCAAAGAAGTCAACCAAGTTGAGCGGACATGATCTACCCTTCACAAAACTAAACTGTGTATGTATTACCTTATTTGCCTATTCCAACCATGAAGAAAATCTCCTTCATGTTATAGGTGCTTGCAGACAGCTGGAGTAATATACTGAAAAAAACAGAGTCAATTAGAAAGCATTCACAGCTTTCTTCATCCAGTAAGAAGCCAGATTTTAAAGTTTCTAAGGTCATACTTTCAAAATGGCTGATTGCATTTAGTTCTGCAATTCCAAATAAAGCAATACTCTCCCTTTTTCCATCCAAAGAACTTTCTATTAGGGGAGTCACTACCTTGCAGAAGTCTTCTGCAATGCAGCTTTAGGTGGTGTTTGCAGAGCAGCTACCTGGTCCTCTTTGAATACCTTTACTAAGAATTATAAGCTGAATGGGATATACAGGTTGAGACCTTTCTTTGGAGTCAAAGTCATAAGGGAGAGGTTCAAATGAGGAATACCACTTAGGAGTCATCTGACAGTGATGACTGAATACCTTAGTGTAGATTTATGTCAAATATCTTGACCTGGCCAAGTTCCACAGGATGGTAGTGTTCTCATCAAGCATGCCCTTGATAACCTCTGTCAGGACATCTAACAGATGTAAAATACATGGATTTAGCATTAGCAACTCACATTTGTCTGTTGCACACAGCTGTGATATTACTAGTGTCCATACAGAAAAGGTCCATGATTTCTTACCAAGAAAATACAGGCTCTACAACCATGCCATGACAGATGTGGATAGACTTAAAACCCTGTATTCTATAGGATAAGGTGACTTGTGCCTAGCCTGCAGGCCATCCTCTGTCCCTGCCCTGATGGGAATACTGCATACCTGCAAATCAGCTATAGCTGATGACATCAGTAGTGTATGGTGAGGAGAAAATGCTAATAGCGGTGTCCTACATGCTGGTGTAAAATGCTGTCTCTAATGTCAAGCAAGTGCAGAAACACACACACACACACACACACACACACACACACACACACACACACACACACACACACACACACACACACACACACACACACACACACACACACACACACACACACACACACACACACGCACACAGACAGACCAGTTGACTGCAGTGAGAGTATGAGATTAGATGCTACCTAACTAAAGACACAGACTAGAACTCAATACTTTATGCAAGCACCACAGCACAAGTATGAATTTTACAAGGCTGCAGGACAGCTTATAGTGGATGACATCAGCAGTGGATGTTAAGAGGCAAGCATGAAATGGATGTATAGGCATGTGGAAATGTCAAAAAAATTGGCAATCCATGGGATTAGAGTGGTAACTGTAGGATACACACTTATGCTGTTCTGACTAGGTAGACACACACACACACCTCACAGCTAACTGCAGTGAGAACAGAACCCGTACCTAAGTATAAAGACTGAAGAAACCAGTACTTAACACAAGTACCATGGCACAAGCCTGACTTTTACAAGGCTGCAGGACAACTTATAGTGGATGACATCAGCAGTGTATGTTGGACTGAAGATGTTGGGAGGCCAGCATGAAATGGATGTGTAGCATACCTCTCAACCTGTTAGAACAAGAAATCTGGACAAAGCCATTAATATAAAAGTGGGACAAAAGGCCCAAAAATAGGGACAATTTTTAAATATTGCTCTTATAAAGTTGATAGAATAACAGGTTTTGCATTAGAATGAATTTTCTGAAGGGTATGAAGTCTGAAACTCACATCTGTCATTATTTTCTAACTTCAATCTTTAATGATGTTTCCATTAATCTGACAGAAAACCACAATTTCATGAAAATAATTACCCAAAATATTATGCAAAATCTAGACATTTTGCAAAAATCCATACAGTTGACAGGTATGATGTGTAGACATGTGCAAGTTTCAAAATAATGGCAACCCATGGAATTGGAGTTGTAACTGCAGACTACACACTTATGGTCTTCTGACTAGAGAGACACACAGACACCTGCCAATTGAGTGCAGTGAGAACAAAACCCCTACCTAAGTACACAGACTGAAGAACTCAGTACTTTATGCAAACACCATGGCATAAGTCTGACTTTTACAAGGCTGCAGGACACCTAATATTGGATGACATCAGCAGTGGATGTTGGAGTGAATATATTGAGTGGCCAGCATAAAATGGATGTGTAGGCATGTGCAAGTGTCAAAATATTGGCAATCCATGGGGATTGCAGTGGAACTTGCAGGATACACACTTATGCTGTTCTCACTAGACACACACACACACACACACACACACACACACACACACACACACACACACACACACACACACACACACACACACACATATACATACACACCTCCCATTTGATTGCAGTGAGAACAAAATTCATATCTAAGTAAATAGATTCTACAATACAGTACTTTATGCAAGAGCCATGGCACAAGTCTGAATTTTACAAAGCTGCAGGACAACTCATGGTGGATGACATCAGCAGTGGATGTTGGAGAGAAGATGTTGGAAGGCTTACATGAAATGGATGTGTAGGCATATTCAACTTTCAAGATATTTCAAGTTCTGCTTGTTACCAGACTGATGAGCATGCAACATGTATTCTGTGGTGATTGTGTTTCAATGAGCAGGTATAATATAAGAGACAGCTTTATAAAGCATATGCAAACAGTTGTCCTCATTACTACAAGTATTTGAAAATCTGAATGTGTGTTGTCATTCTAAAGAAGTGCATGATATATCACACAATATTTCTTATTACGTTATGTAGTGTAGTTGATATATTTGTGAACAAGTACTGAGACAGCAGGGTAGCATAGGGGGGTAACACATGACTGCATTGTAAATATGTGACATATTCTTAGAGAGGGCCTTCATTTTTTATGTTTCCATGTGCAGTTTCATGGCATGAAGACTAAATGGACAGTAAACAGAACTAATATATGCTACTATTTACTTTGCTTAGTGCACAGCCAAACAGCAAGTTTTCACAATGGTTGGCAAAGTGTTTTCACATGTGAGATGTACATTTGCACTTCTTTCCCTGTTTACCCATAGTTAAGCAGTACATAAAGGCGAGTGTCATTGCTAAAGTTATGAGAGTTAGTACTGAGTGTATGAAACACAACCGCTGCTTAGCTGATTTTGTGGCAGCAGGTGTAAATACATTGACACATTCCTTTTTCAGCCTAGATGATAGAGGATTTGAATCCAGGTGTATGTTATGCTTTTAAATAAGTATTGATAATGCAATCAAATTTTATTTTATTCTACCTTCACCATGTATTAGTGTATTTTGAAGTAGTGCAGTGTGTTTAAGCGGCATTATGCAGAGGTAACCTCACCACAGAAGAAGCTGCTCACTGTTACTTGGTATTGGTGCATGATGCCAAACTCTGCACAAACACAGAGGCCAAAAAGTGAATGGTTTCATTTTTTGGGGGACTTATGTGTGTTGTATGTGATTCTATTTTTTGACCAGATTATAGGTGTTAAATGGGTAGATAAGAAAATGATGAAATGGGGACAAGCGGAGGGAAGAATAAAGGGAAAGCAATATAGGAATGTGCAAGAGGGAGGTAGGAAAGAATCATAGCTATCAATTTCTTCAATAGTATAAAATGAGAATATGTACAGAACATTAACTGAATTTGGACTGTCAACTCCAGAAAGAGAGGTGACAGCAATGCAATCATGTTGTATAGACAATTGGACTAAATCAAGTGTGTCAAGAAGACAGTTGTGCAAAATGGAGAGCTATGTATGGGACAGCATTTTTTTGTGGGACAGGTGCCCATTTGTTTTGCTTCAGTAAGAGAGGAATGCCGAGTACGGGACATTGGTATTTCCGGGTCAGTTAAGTTGGGTAGGTAAGGAATCAAATGCAAACAAGACAGGACACAGGGATGGTGAGGGACACAAAATGTTGGGGGACACCATGATTGGGGTGAGGGATGTGACAACGCAAGCTCATGCCCATCAAACATGGGGACAGTGAGAATCTAGTCCTCAGCAGCATGACTGTCATCACTGTTCCCTTACTTCACTGGCTGCTGGAGTGCTTGACATCTTCTCCTCCTACAGACCATGATGGAGAGCTACCTCTCCATCCAGTGTAGGTGTACACCAATGGTGTGATGCACAACCCTACACACCAACCCTGGAATCTCATGTTGGGTGATGAAATTCTCACCTCTGCCAGTACTCCTAGAGGGTACCACAGCACTAGCTGTTAGGGTAGTGTTACCTGAGGGTGCAGGTAGTCCAGGGGCAGCAGAGGCAGTACTGCCAGGTTGGGCCCCCAAGTGTGCTGGGAATCAGTACTGGAGCTGGTGGAGCAGGTGCAGGCTGACCCACTGGGGTTGGCTTACCTCGCTGTGCTGTGAAGCATTTAGTGATTTGGTACAGATGGAAGACATGGGCACATTTTGATGACACATAATAGAAAATAAAAAAACAATGGATAAGGGTTGGGGAGAGAGAGAGAGAAAAAAGAGATTAAAAAATCAGTACTATCATATTTATCTGAAGTATTATATTTAAGTATATGTTCTAACAACTACAGACTGTAATTATGGATTTGTCAATGTACTCCTTGCAATGTTCATATATTGAACATTTGCTTGGTCCATTTATACAGATTACAGTTGAGTAGGTCCTTTACGCCACTTGTATAGAGTTTAATTTATGTAATATTATTATTAATTAAATCCAATATTGTATAGATATAACTCACAGTATTTATTTAACATTTGTTTACTGGGAAAGTCTGACTGGGACAATGCCCATTTACAGTGGAGATCTGGGGAGAAATGCTTCAGACTGACATCTTTGGAATGTGAGAGGAAACTGGAGCAACCAGAGGAAACCTACACAAAATTCAGGGAGGACATGCAGACTCCACAAATAAGGTATTCCAGCTGAGAATCAAACCCACAACCTCTGATTACAGTCTTACACTTGACTCCTAAATTTGGTTTGTGCTACAGACTTATGCATGTGTACTTACTTTTACAATTAGGATACACATGCTCACTTTGGTACTACTGTATAGAAAAGAAAACTCATATCTTTAACTTTTGAAGCTACAATAATACTTCTATTGTGCTGCATATGTACCACTTGATTTCCTCAATCTCTCCAAATGATCAGCATGAGCCTGCCAATTCAAATCAATTTCAGGATTAGCTGTGAAAAGAAGAGAAAAGAACAGAAGAGCATTATGCATACTAGCCTTGCCTATATTAAAACTTCTGTGTATTCTAAATTCTCTTTATTAGCGAACTCTGTGGGATGTCACTGGTTTGAAACTCATTCAACCACTGGTTCAGTTTATCCCTCTTGTGCCCTTTTAGGTTGTTGAAATGGTGCCTAAATTGCTCTCCAGTGTGTGGAATACCATTCACACTGGATACAGCCTTGGCCAGACTATTCTAAGCCTCAGACTGGTACTGGAGGCCAGAATAGTCCTCCTGCAGAAGCCTTTGGCTGTGGCAATTTATCATCAGTGCAATAAATATCCTGGACTCCTGAACACCCCACCTCTGTGTCCTAAAGTAGGCACCTTTCCCTTTAACACCAAACATGCCTAATCCCAAAAGCAGAGCAATGACAAATGATGGTTTCCCATCAATTCCTGTTATCACATTTCCTGGTAGTGTGCAAACCCAAAAAATGATGACAACTGCATTTGCGTGATGTTAAGTGGAGAGCAGCAGTGCCAAGCAGGTTAAAAATCTATTTTTTTTTAATTGGAAGGTTAATCTGACACTTAACATTAGTTTGAGGGGTGTCTGCTGCTGTAACTGTTAGGTGATTTAAATTTGCAGACATGCACTGGGGGGCATACATTTCATGACCTCACACATTTTTGGTTTGCCATTATACACTGATAAAATAATTTTTTTACACTAAGGCATTCAAACCTATGCATAAGTGACAAAATATTCTCTTCCACAGCACTGATTTTCCATCTTTTCCACAGAAGAAGTGCTTACAGTTTGAGATGTTATCCATGTGACCTAACAAGGTCCTTATATATAGATTCATGTGTATATGTGTCCTGTTTAAGTATGAAGGCCATCCAAGTCCAGATAGCAGAAAAATACTTGCAGTCATACATCTGAAAACAAAATAGTGTTGTCTTATCCATCATACATATAATTCATATCAGCTCCACTATCTAAAAAATGTATAAATGTGATTGGATATAATGTGAAATGGAACAACAGTAAAAATATCTGGAATGTTCTGTATTAGAACCCAGGACCATATGTATGGCAGCCCTACACTTACACCTGTTGCCACAGGACTACTGAAATAACACTTGTATAAACTGGACTGTCACAACAGTAACATATGTTGCACTTCCTGTATTAGAACCCAGGACCATCTGTATTACAGCCCTACACTTACACATGCTGCCACAGAAATAGTTAAATGACAGTTGCATAATTCCCTATTCATTCTTAAGTTCTGTGTGTTAACAGCCACGCAACACCACTTACAGTGTTTTGCGTGGTGTCCAACAGAATTAATAGAATGTATGCATTTGAAATTGTTAAATGTATGCATCCTGTCTACAGGTGTTTGATGGCTGCAGGTGTTGGGGAAGCTTGCTAACTGCCGCTCAACTTCACTTACTGGCACTTCATGATGGAAACAAAAATTGCAACAATATATCCTTTTTGACCTTTACACTGCCTACATCCTGTCTGCAGGTGGTCTGTCTGCTTCCTGTAAGGACCACTAGTGCAATTTTGCACACTGCTAAGCATCGCACAAATGAGATAAGCACAGCTAAACCTGAAATTCATTGTGTTTCTCTTTTGCCCTTGTCTGAGCTAAACCACACACCACATAAACACTGGCATTTTTAAAAATAAAAGGAGGGACAATTAGTTGAATTGAAGAAAATAAATCTATGAAATAAACACTACACAATTTCTGTTGGTGCACATGAAATATTTTTACAATGATCTAGATTTAAACTCTCACTCCAATAAACCTTCAAAATGCAGTAAGGTTGTCTTATCCCTTTTTTCCACAGCTTTGCAGCAGAGAACTGAAATCATTGTGCATAGAACCAACTGTAACATCATCCGCAGTACTAAAAACATATGACAGATGTTTGCACATGTATTAATTTCAGATGTAGTACACTGAGAGATTATACAACCATTTATGACTATTGCTTGCAAAAGTGCATTTCTGTTTTTCCTCTCTGTGTTTGTTGCTCATTCTTGTCTTATCTGAGCAGTAATTTGAGACATGCATTCTGTAAGGCATTCTGTATCATCATCTTTAAAATGTGTGATAATATTAAATGGAACAGAAACTGTGAATTATTATCTAAAACATTGTCTTCCCCCATAGTGTCTTTTTTTAGGCAATGCCAAACTGAAAGTACTTCCAACATAGCAAATCAAAGCCAAGAAAATCTAAAGGTATTATTGCTGAATGCTAGGAGCCTAAACAAAAAGCTCCTCTCCCTGGAAACTCTCTTTACTCTAGAGAATGATGATATCTGTGCAGTCTCAGAGATGTGGTTTAAAGCTACGCACAACACAACAGTGCAGCATAATAATGCCTTTCACACATTCAGACCAGCTACTTCACAGGCAGGGACTATTTACATCAAAAATAAATATACTTCAAGGCTGGTTAAACAGGACAATGAATCTGAACTGCTCCATGTTCAAATCACCATAGGTAAAATCCTATACCACTTCCTTGCAAGCTACAGGTCCCCTTGTATGACCTAGGAAACCCATACCATGTATTTAAACTTATTAGAAACACTAACCACCAAACCCAATGCAATATTAATGGGTGACATTAATTACCCCACTATTAACTGGGAGTCTTATGCAACATCAAACGTACATGCGCAGAGATTCCTGGATTTTGTAAACACAAACTCCTTGGACCAGATAGTCAATACACCAACTAGGGGTGCAACCATACTGGACCTGGTCCTCATTAATATGGGATAATGCTGCACACCCCTACTGTAATGCCTTCCTTGGTAAGGTCAGACCACAAAATGGTCTCTTTTGAAGTAAAAATAAAACCTGGACCCCCAGCTAAACCAGGAGTATTCAGAAACTATTCTAAGGCTAACATCCTGCTACTAAGTGAGAACTTGGCAAAATTTCAAGCCCCTATAATCTCTGAGAACACTTCTGCCTATGAAGAACTGTTCACAGAAACCCTGTACAAGCATCTTAATAGCTGTAGGGAGGCAGCTGTACTCACCAGGAAGAAGGACAGAACTAACTCAAAAAAACAAGCCACCCTGGTGGAATCACAAAATCAGTTGGATGTATAACAGGAGGAAGAAAATCATGGCAAAAATTAGGAGGTGCAGCACCCAGCAGGATAAAAGCACTCTCATTAAACTAAACAAACAACTCAGAGGACAAATAAAGTCTACCAAAGCCAAATTTGAGGTAAGTTTGGCCTCCCAGGCCAAGGACAACCAGAAAGCATTCTTTATCTATGTCTGCAACCTCAAAGGCAATACACAATTGTGATGAGCTCATTGTAAATGGAGCCACCTATACTGAGCCAGAAGGTATAGCAAACCTCCTGGCTGATAAATTCAGCTCCAACTTTACTCCTCTCTCCCCCTCCACCTGCCCTCAGGAAATATCACTATGAAACAGGTCTTTAATGCTCTCTCTAAGACAAAGAACACTGCATCAATGGGCCCAGATAATATCCCAAGATGCCTTCTAAATAGCATGAAACATGACCTATCAGGGCCTCTAGAATTACTATTTAACTGTAGCCTCCAAACAGGCCTCATGCCTCATGAATGGAGAAATGTAACAGTCATCCCTCTGCACAAAGGTGGGCCATCTACAGAACCTGGAATATACAGACCCATAAGTCTCACTAGTTTTATATGTAAAGCCATGGAAATAATTATCATGGAGATGATCAATAGAGATATAGTAAACCTCCAGACACTGGACCCAACCCAGTTTGGTTTTGTAAAGGGGAGATCATGCCTACTCAAATGGTGGACTTCTTTGAGAAGGTCACCAAAGCAGTGAATGATGGCAAAACTGTTCACACTGCCTACCTTGACCTGGCCTAGCCATTTGACACAATACCCCACTCAAGCATTGTTGAGAAACTCAAGAAGTTAGGTACAAACTCATGTGCTACCCAGTGGATAGCCAACTGGCTCACAGACAGGACCCAGGAAGTTAGAAATGGGGAATCCACCTCTACAAAGAGGCCATTCACAAGTGAAGTCCCACAGGGATCAGCCCTTGGACAGCTCCTTTTTGGCATTTACTTCACAGAAGTCAAGGCCAATGTCAGTAGTCTCTGGCTGACTAAATTTGCAGATGATTGTAAATTAGGAGCTGTCAGTGAATCTCACACTGACACAAATTTCTCCAGAAGGAGCTGACACAAACAACTGGTGTCAGAGTCACAGACTAAAACTAAATGCCAAGAAATGCATAATAGTATCCTTTGGGAAGTCATCCATCCCTGGTAACTATCATATTGACAACACACCCCTTAGGTTTGACCCAGTAGTCAGGGACTTAGTGACACACATAGATATAATCTAGCCTTTGATCATCATGTCTCTACATTGATGAGGAAATCATTCTATGTTGCCCAACTTATAAACAAAGGTATGGCATCTAAGTCCAAGGAAGTCATTGTTCCACTGTATTTTACATTCATCAGACCTGTCATTGAGTACAATGCCCTCTTTGGTATGTATCTAACCAGGCATATCCAACAACTGGAACGTCCATAGAGGTTCCTTACTAAAAGAATACAGCGCATAATTAATATGTCTTATGCAGACAGCCTCAAGGCCATATCCCTGTATTCTGTCTCCTACAGGCTTTTGAAGGGAGATCTATGCCTGGCATACAGGGCATTGTCAGATCCCAGTCTGATGGACTTCCTGCATATCCACAAAACAAACAATACCAGAATTACCCATTCTAAAGACTTAAACCTTGCCTGTGATATAAATAGAACCTTCTGGAGAGATGGGTATGTTTCAAAGAGACTACCCCATCTATGGAACAGGCTCCCCATCCATGTAAAGCAGAGTTCCTCCTTAATCCAATTCAAGTGCAATTTGGACAATTGGATGAGAAACCGAAAATGCATCCCTGGTTTGGCACCTATGTCTCTGATGCAAACAGGTAACCTGTAAATGATTCATCTCCCAGGCCCATTCTTACACTTATCAAGAGTATCAGAACTCATCAGAGATTTGGGATGCATGACTAGGGTTAAAAAGGCCCTTGTGGTTGTTAGCCTTGTAAACAATGAACCTATGAATGTATGAGTACAGTGAAGTGTGCACCTTTGGCATGTACTTGACTGGGCACTTACAACAGCTGGAGCAACCTTAGAGGTTCCTCACAAAGAAAATACAGCATGTAAACAACATGTTCAATGCAGATAGACTAAAAGTTATATCCCTTTACTCTGTCTCCTACCAACTATTAAGGGGTAACTTATGCCTGACCTACAAGGCACACACAAATCCAGTCCTGATGGTGCTGCTACAGAGCCACAAGTCAAACGGCATGAGAGTCACCTGATCTAGGGATCTAAATGATTCAAATAAAATATACTGGAGAGACAGATATATGTCTCCAATATTGCCCCTTTTTTGGAACAGGTTTCCTATTCACATTAAGCAGAGCCCTTCCTTAGCCCTCTTCAAATATAGTTTGGATCAATGGATGGGGAATTGCAAATTCACACCTAGGGTAGTGCCTATTTCCCTTATGGACAAGAGCAGACTGAAAGATACTCAGTGCGTGGGCACAAATCAATGCCATCCTTTTGCCCTAGGGTCCGTATAGGTTCATAGGTTCATACTAGGCTATCTGCCCTAGGGCATTTATAAGCCTAGCCAGAGTGTGTTTGGCTTTCACCACCCATTTTAAATTAACTTTGCTATGCCCTTTTTCGAGGTTAGTATACTGTGCCTCTGTCTAACAGTGACATAGAAGTGATACCCAGGGTAAACCTACGATCTCCCATCCACTCATCAAGATTCCTCTTGAAGAAAGTCAATGAGGGACTCTGCCTAACCTGAACTGGGATTTTATTCCAGAGTGAAGGGAGCCTCTGGGTTATGAATCTGTGGCTCCAGCATGTCCTATTTATTTCAGTGCTGAGGTTCAAGTCTCTCGAGCACGTAGCTCGACGGGATTTGGATTTTCTGAGGTGCAACATGTCCATTAATTCCGGGTTGGACATGGCTTTATACGTCAGGCACAGATTGCCTCTGAGCAGGCGGTATGCCACTGAGTAGAGCTGGAGTTTCTTTAACCGGGCAGCATATGGCATCTGTTTGAGCCCTTTGATCCTCTCAGTGAGGTACTTTTGGGGTCTTTCCAGTTGCTGCAGGTGTCTGGTAAGGTACATCCCAAAAGGGGCATTGTACTCAATTATGGGCCTGATGAGGGATGAGTAAAGAGGCACGATGACCCCATTAGGTAAAATTGGGTTATGTCTGATACAAACAGGTAACCTGTAAATGGTTCATCTCCCAGGCTCATGCTTACACTTATCAAGGGTATCAGAACTCATCAGAGATTTGGGATGTATGGCTAGGCTTAAAAAGGTCCGTGTGGTCGTTAGCCTACTAAACACCTATGAACTTTTGAACCTATAAGTGTGTTCTACTTACTTACATTTAAAACCTTGATACAATTACTTATACAGTTTGTAAGTCTAACCTGGCTAACACACCCACTGGAGGTATGGTAGTCTGAATTGCTGTTGTGTTTTCCTTCTCCCTACCAGTAATCATTCACAGTTGCAATCCATTATCAACAAACACTGAGGGGGGTGCCTGCACTATATTTACATCTGCTACACTGAGACAAGTAATTGGGATTCAGCAATTCTAATGAGTACCCACCTCATTTGAATCTTCATCGTGCTCACAGCCCTGAATCTACACCACAAAAAGGGGACTGTGTAGCTAGGGAACCTGAAGGTGAGGAGACGTGTTTATGTGAAGAACATAGAAGAAGATATTACTTTGTGATATATCTGCACAGATGACTACTGACTCTAATAAAGTAAGTTTGCATTTTTAAACTACATACTGCATAAACTGTGATGTCATTAAGAAAAATCTGTTAATATATATATATATATATATATATATATATATATATATATATATATATACATTAGCAAAATCTACTTTTATCTGTATGCATTTCTTACAAGTGTACTTATGGCATGGGCATGTTTGTCAGGGCATTTCACTTTCTCACATGCACAGCCTTATTAGCTGTTATCACAAATGCTAATGTTACAACTGTTTTTCTCTGAACAGTCTTCTATTGTTATTTCCATGAAATGTAAATATGCTATATTGTCAATGACACAGGGGTGTTAGCCTTTTAGGATGGACCACACACACCCCTAGGGGAGTGCTGGCCACAGGTAAACATGACTGGCAAAAGCTTAAAATGCAATGTTCTATTTTAAATCTGTACACATGTTTCAGGGGCAGTTTATTTGATAGCTCTTTTAGCATTTCACTGATGTTTTGTTAGCAAAATTTGTCATTTGCCTGTTCTTTAAGCTTGCATTTATGATTTGGCACAAACAAGATGTTTGCTATTGTTACTCTCCTTGGTTTGGATCCAACCTTGCTTTGTATGTGATTGTACTATGTTCCATCTACAAAATTCCTTTTTTATATTTGAATATCTTGACTGTTTTATGTTTTTCCAGTGGGTAATAGTGAAATGCTACCTTTCATGTGTTATATCGAAACAGGACTTTTAGTTATGTGATACTTATGTGTCATTCGTATTATTACACAATACACTCCAGGTTCAGCACTTAGCTTGTAAATCCACCAGTTGCAACAGTTTTAGTTCAGGGCTGACTCAGTCTGATGCTAGTAGTGCACAGCCATTACATGGGTTAGTAAAGGTTGTGAGCGTTGCCTGGCATCAATCTTACTATATGTATGTGCATAGGATGAAGGCTTTAGCCCCTTAGATGGTGAGTGAGTGTGCTATGTGTTGCCTTGTAGCCAATGCGAGGGCATATTGAGCATGCATATATCTGCCTACACCCACAGCAGCTGCTGGTTTCCCCTCTGACTCCTCACTTGTGTGTGGCTGTGATGACCTTATTGTTGGTGGTGGGATGTGTGCCCCTTCCCCTTATTGAACCTGCTGAAGCTGCTTTCTTAGGATGATGTTGTGTAGCATGGCACAGATGGTGAATATTTCTGTATATGTACATGTCCATGGATTCTACTGCAGAGCACGCCTGAATGTATCTAGGCACTGGAGCCACAACTTCAGCAGCCCAAACACATGCTCTATGATATTTCTGGTTTGAGTGTGTGCCTTATTATGGCGTCCTTCAGTGGGTGTGCTTGCATTTCTGATGGGCATCATCAGCCACTGCTCCAGCGCATAACCTGCATCCCCCACTATCACCCCTAGTGAACATCTGATACAGCTGGGAGGTGTACCAGATATGTTAGTTGTGGTAACTGCGTGGGTTGCCAGCACACACACATTCAAGATGATTTCCTTGGCATTACACACAACTTGGCAGTTAATAGAGTGGAAGCCCTATTTATGTAGAGTCTTCAGTGTTCCCTGGGTGGTGCCTTAATTTCTATATGTGTACAATCCATGGCACCCAGTACTTCAAGGTAGTGTGCTACAGGGTAGAACTGCATATTTGTGACCCTGTGCTCAGGATTACAGGAAAATATAAATGGTTACTGACATTCAGGAATTGATGGAGGATCCTGGATGCTGATGCCTGTGACATCCCTAGCATGTCCCCTGTTGGTCTCTGAAAGGTTCTTGTAGCTAAAATTCTAAGTGTGACACATACCTTTGTTTCCACTGGCATGGGTTCACCTTGGTTTGCCCTGGGTCTGAGTTGAGGACGACAGAGGTTGCAGAGTTTCTGTAGTGTGTCTCTATCCACCCTGTAGCGCTCTACAATTTCCACCTCATACAGATTGTGATAAGTCAAAATGGGTATGAAAGCTCTTCTTCTTGACTGTGGCCTATTAGCAGCAGCAGTGGCATAAACTTCAGCCTGTTGCACATACACATGAATTAAAGCAACAGCATCCCCTAACATTCTTTTTGTGTAGACTCCTTTCTGTGGCTGTATTCCAATAGGTTTTGTAATTCGCATGGAAAACCAGCACTGAGTCTACACGGATGCTTTATAGCTTGTTGAATGGCTCCTCCATCTTGGATTGGTTGATTATCATACAGCTTAGGTGCTTATGCTATAATTAGCATGCCGCAGTGTTTACAATTGTTGCACTGAATACAAAATAGTGCACTACCGAGCAAAGTGCACACGGTCTTAATGGACTGTGTAAGAATTATTGAATCTGCCTACATATTTTTAATATCTCTGAGTTGTTTATTCACCATCCTGAGAATCCCCTGTGTATATATTACAAGGCTCATGCAGCCATTTAATTCCTTACGTCTAAAGATACCAAATCACAGATGTGCTTGAGCAAGTCAACAAACAGTAGAATTGAACTTCAGGGACTTGAACTGGACCACACAAGTTAAAATGACTAAATCTCTGAGAAGTCTCACCTCTGCCACAGAGGACCCACTCAGCTGGTCCCTCAAAAATAAATCAAAGTACACACAGATAGGCTACATAGATGAAGAAGTGCAAGCCAAGATATTAACCTGGTGATTTAAGGCATTTGAACAGCCTCAGCAAACTTTAAAATCTTCACACCAGCATCACTGATGATCTCTGAAAGCAGGCAGTATTCTTCGTAATGTGAAGGGTCATCCAAGATAGCCACATAAGGTAAGGCAGAGCAGTGGAACATTAGATAATTAAAAGTCAGGTATGTGCTAGTAGAAACTAAACTGGATATTAGAAATTCCCAACAAAACAAAGAGAATGCCAAGTCACAGTGGAGCCAACACAGACAGCTAAAATGCCACTGCTTTGCATATTCCAAAGCATAAAGTTGATGTTTCTTCTCCCTCAGATAGCTCAGGATAATTTTAGGACTTTTTCAAGTTGATCATGTTAGATCTGTGTAGCATTAAAGTCTCTCCTACTATAAATCTTTAGGTCAGAATGGCCTACCATCTGATTTTTTTAAAAGGAGTTTGCTGTAGAGCAAGTCTCATTATATTATAAGGATTTTTTTTTACTCTCCTGAAGCAGGAATCTAATTATTCCCTCTACTTTGCTTGCATAGTTTTGTTTATCCATAAGAAAGGTGGCAATATGGTTCATCTTTCAACTTACAGCAGCCAAGTTCATTAACATAGCTAATTTCCAGCTTTATGAAACAGAACTTTTGATTAATCTGTAGCAATGAGTATGCTCCTCAGCTAAGGGTCTGGGAATTATCTTTTCTGTTTTTTGGTCCCCTTAGATGTCATTTGTACCATCCTGGTCCCCAGTGCCCCATGTCTACACTGGGTCTAGCAGTCATCCTCCTTCCCCCCTGGACTTAATCCAGTGTTTCTGGGGACAGTTATGGATCTTAAGGGCATCCTGGGGCCTTGGCCATCTGTGCTTTTTTTTTTTTTTTTTTTTTTTATATGCCCTACAAACTTTCCATTTCCCCACCCCCACACTCACTAATTACATCTGAGGGCAACTCCATCCTTTGAACCACACCTCCCCTTAGGGAGCATCACCAAGTGCCCTTCCCCAAGGATGGGCATGGCCATCCCTCCTTGTCACTCCATAAGTTGCCCGAACCTCTAAGGGAACATGGGTCAGTTGGCCCATAGTCAGGAGTTTATCCCTCTATGCCACCAGAGCAGCTGTCTAGGAATTATCCTATTTTCATAATAAAACAATATACCACAGCTTAATATTCAAACTTTACTTCTTAAACTGGAGAGGGATACCTCACTCTAGGCTGGGATGCAGTTTAATTTTACTCTGACACTCAATGTGTGATCATAATTAATTTCTGTGCTCTCTGTCTCTGTCTGTCTGTCTCTCACTGTCTCTCACCACTCATATGACCCCTGAATACCATTTATTTTAACATAATTAAGAATGGCTCTCTTCTCTTCTTTTGTGTTGGCTGTAAGTAGGCTGAAGAGCTAGGAAGCTCCCTGAGATCTGAAGAAGATGAATGGAAGGGTTTGGTCACCAGACTTGCAAGTGTTTTATGTGGCATCTCACATTGCTTTGCTTTACGTAGCATGAGTCTGTACTTCTTCCAGTCATTTGCCACACCAGTTCACTTATTGTACTAGCCTGGGGAAAATTCCTTGACAACTCTTATAGGTTCATAGGTTCATAGGAGGGTACTAGGCTATTGACCCTAGGGCCTATATAAGCCTAGCCAAAAATGTACCCTGGCTTTCGCCACCCAAGAAAATTATTTTCCTGTGCCCCTGTCGAGCAGAGCCACAGAAGTGATCCCCGGGGTGAATTTCCTATCTCCCATCCAATCATCAATATTTTTCTTGAAGAGTGCTAATGAAGAGCTCTGTTTGACATAGAGAGGTAGTCTGTTCCAGAGTATGGGAAGTCTCTGGGACAGGAATCTATCCCTCCAGCATGTTCTGTTTATTGTGGTGATAAGGTTTAGGTCCCTAGAGCATGTAGCTTGGAGGGATTGGGATTTCTTTAAATGGAGCATGTCCAACAGCTCTGGGTTTGACATAGCTTTGTATGTTAGGCAGAGATCGCTTCTGAGTAGGCGATATACGACGGAGTAAAGCTGGAGTTTTTTGAGATGGTCTGCGTAGGGCATCTGTTTGAGGCCAGTATTCCTCTTTGTGAGGTATTTCTATGGCCTTTCCAGTTCTTGTAGATGTCTTGTGAGGTACATACCAAAAGGAGCGTTGTACTCTATAATGGGTCTAATGAGTGATGAGTAGAGGGGAACAATTATCTCTTTTTTTCTGGATGAGAAACCTTTTGTGATGAGGTGAGCCACGTAGAAGGATTTCCTGACCACTGTGGCGGTGTGAATATCAAAGGAGAGACTACTGTCCACCTGTGTCCCAAGGTCTCTTATCAGAGTTTTGGCATTAAGTAGACTACCAGCTATGTGGTAGTTCATGGGTACAGAGTTTTTACCAAAGGGGATGACAATACACTTTTTGGCATTGAGCTTCAGGCCATGGCTTTGACACCAGGCATCTATTTCAGTGAGGCCCTTTTGTAGTATGTCCACATCATTAGGAGTTTCGATTATGGCTTTTAGTTTGCAGTCATCTGCAAACTTTGTTAGCCAAAGACCTTCTGTGTCAGCCTGTACTTCAGAGAAGTAGATACCAAACAGGAGAGGACCCAGGACTGAACCCTGTGGTACTCCACTTGTCACTGGTCTGAAGTCGGATTTGGAGTCTGCTACTTTCACAGTGTGGGTTCTGTCCATGATCCAGTTGGCAACCCATCTTGTGACATAGGGATTTATACCTAGTTTAGTGAGCTTGTCTATAATTCCAGAGTGGGAGATGGTATCGAAAGCCTTGGCGAGATCTAGATAAGCTGTGTGAACCACCTTACCCTCATCTATGGCTTTGGTGACTGCTTCAAAGAAATCAATCAAGTTTATGAGACATGATCTGCCTTTTACAAATCCGAACTGGGTAGGGTCTAGAGTTTGGAGATTACCAATGTCTTTGTTTATGAGTTCCATGATGATACGTTCCATGGCCTTGCAGACAAGGCTTGTCAGGCAAATGGGGCGGTAGTTCCCGGGGTCTGTTGTGGCTCCCTCTTTGTGGAGTGGGATAACCTTCACGGTGCGCCATTCAGTGGGCACAAAGACTGAGGTGAGGCTATGACTGAACATGGTACATAGGTAGGGTGCCAGTTCATTCTGTAGTTTGTGTAGAACACAGCCTGGGATATTGTCAGGTCCCATGGATGCTGTGTTCTTGGCTTTGGAGAGTGTGTTTTTTACCTGTGCAGCAGTGATTACAGGAACTTTGCATTCTTCCGGTATAGAGATGGGCCCTCTAGGGGGTGAGAGAGGGGTAAAGATAGCAGTGAACCTATCTGCCAGGATGTTGGGAATATCAGTTGGTTCTGTATATTTAGTGCCATTGTGCTGTAACTCAGAGCAGATCTGAGTGTTGCCATTGAGATTCTTGACATAGCTATAGAATGCTTTGTGGTTGTCTTTAGAGTCAGTGGCAATTTTGTTTTCGTAACTACCTTTGCAGGATTTTATGAGGGATCTCAGCTTCTTACTGAGGTTGACCAGGGCATTCCTCCAGTCATGGAATTTTACTCTTTTCTGCAACAGTTTCTTTCTTCTGTTGTAGAGTTTGTTTATGGCAGAGGACCACCAGATCGGCTTCCTTTTTTTGGAGGATAGCATCTTGGTCCTATTAGGGATAGCATGATCCATGCACTTGTATAAGTGCTTATAAAGTGCATTTGTGTAGTATTCAGCAGTCATAACTCTATTGTCCATCTGCATGGGTGTCATGAAGTTTGCTACTTCTGTCTTAAGAAGTGTGAAGTTGGCTTTGGAGAAGTTTTTTACGGTGGTTTTCTTAATTGGGGTTGGGGGGCGGGATGTGGATGTCTAGGGTGATTAGCTTGTGGTCAGATCTGACCAACGAGGAATTGACCTCTGGTCTGGAACACCAGTTTCCCATGTTGGTAATGACCAGGTCTAGGATATTACTGCCTCTGGTGTGGGTGTGAATAAGTTGATCCAAGGCATTGGAATTTATGAATTCCAGAAAACGTTGAGCAAAAGAGTTGGTACATGAGTAGTTTTCCCAGTTAATGGTGGGGTGGTTGAAATTGTCCATTATTAGGGTGTTAGGTTGTACCCTAATACTTTCCAGTGTATCAAGAAATGAGGAGTGGGAATCCTGGGGCATGGTGGGGGGTCTGTAGCAAGCTACAATTTGGATTGCGGTCTTGCCCAGAGTTAGTTGCACTTGGATAATCTTGGATGCATTATGCTATTCAACTAGCCTGGAGGTGTGGATATCCTTAATGAATATGGACATGCCTCCACCTTTAGTGCTTCATTCTGGGTTAGGTGGCCGAAAGGTGTGGTATGAATTATAGCCTGGTAATGCAAGGGTGCTCTCTGGATCTTTGAACCAGGTCTCTGTAGCCTGTTTTATCATCATAGTCACAGTCAGTTCATAGTAAACCCAGCATTAAAACAGATGGTTCTTCTGAGATTAACTGTTTGACCTAGGGCTTTTAAAATTTTGGACTTGGCCTCTTCCTTGCTGCATGGTCCCAGCCTATTATTAGAACTCTTTCTCTCCCACTCTCTCTCTCTCTCTCTCTCTCTCTATCATCTTTCTATCATCTATCTATCTATCTATCTATCTATCTATCTATCTATCTATCTATCTATCTATCTATCTATCTATCTATCCATCTGTCAATTGTTTATCCTCTTTTAATACATATTAAGCAGGCAAAGTTTTTTAACATCCTATCTTATTTTGGCCACACAAGCAGTATGAATGACTTGTCCTCAAGGTTTTATCTCATACTCTTGGGTTGGTGAAGACAGCTTGTGTAGAGCCTACCAGATATTAGAATGAGCTTTTCCTACTCTTGGTATAAACTGGAACTGGCTTTGGCATTGTCTTAAAGCACTGACAATTTGACAATTTCATGCTCCGTATGTTATAGTCGGCAACCTATATTACACTCTTCTCCATGTCCCTAACCTGTACTTTTGCCGATGCCTCTTGCTTTAGTTGTGGAGAGGAGGTGGTACCTTTCTTGCTTCATATCTTTTGCAAGTGTAGAAAGCTGTAGGAGGGAGCACTGCAGTTAAGAAGAAGCTTGGAATATTATAATCTCAGAGTTTGTGTTCTAGGTGAAATTAACAGCATTCAATGCTGAGGATATTACACTCATAATGTCTCTCATTTTAAGCAGCATGTTTATAGGTACTGGAATGATTATATTTGCAGATGAATATGCCTCTACTATATTATTTAAAACTTATTATGGTATATCTGGTAGCTCAGGATAGGGACATTCTATAATAGGTGATAGTTTCAGCTTGAAATAATTTATTTATTTTCAGACATTAACATGTCTATTGTCTAACTGATGAGGGGAGGTTCCTGACCTTTTAATTATGGGTGAAGGAGTTTGTTGGAGATAGAACATTTACGGGATCTTTGGGCTACTTTGACGTGAGGTCTCTTACAACATCATACTGATATTTTAGCTGGTTTTATGCAACGTGAATGGGACCAGAGCAGTGCTGGTTAGTAGCAAGACACGTAAGCTAATGGTAGGCAGGTAGAATGACTGCCCTCTCTCTGTTCACTGTGAAACTAAAGAGGTGTGTGTGTGTGGGGGGAATTATAATATTACATTCTGTATTTGATTTGCAATTTGTAATTTTTCTGCACATAATGTATAGCTAATGGGAATATTAATCTAGCCAAGTTTTTCTTCGGGGTTACATGACTGGTTGAGGGTTGGCAGTTAAGCCATTGGCCTTAAAGTTAAGGATAGGTTACTTTTATTTTTTGCTAATGAAGTAAACCCAATAAGTCCAAGGTTGCACAGCAATTAGTCTGCCTAGTTTTCATTAGGATTCAGAAAAAAATGCTGCATCCACAACCTCGGCCAAGCCAGCACTATTTACATTGTGTACATGACAAGCCTCAATGCTTATTACCTGTGCCAGGCCACTGTGCATGGCAAGCAGCTTCTCTTTACAGCAGCAGTAGTGACCCATGGTTAGATTGTAATTAATCACCTTGTGGCCGCAGTTAAGTATGAGCAGCTGAGGTAAACATCGAATGTGTAATGTGGTCATTGTGAGAATGGGGTCTATATCATATATTCGAAATTCCAAAATGTCAAACACCATATGTTTGAACTTGGAATTTTGAATATTGAAAACATTGAATGCTCAGAATAAAAAATTTGCTGTTCCGAGAAACATACACACAACACAAGCACAACAAAATAAATAAACCACACACATACACTTAACAAAACCCAACTCCACACTAAACCATACATATATTGTTAACTATCCACTTACCCTAACCCGCATCCTAACACTAAGGTCCATAACTCTCGCACCACAGTGGAGGAAATAGCGAAGCCACGGAATGGCCCACCAAAATCTTGCCCTAGGTAAGATTTCAATGTTCTGGGGCTTCACTATTTTCACCATTCGATATTTTGGGTTCGATGTTTTCACGTTCGGTGTTTTACCTCTTCGAAATTTTGATATAGACCCGTGAGAGTGCATGCACAAATGGGAAATTACTTTGACAATGTTGATTAAGGGTCATAGTGGTCATTAGCCTAGTATACACCTATGATCCTATGTAATGTACAGCAATATATATGCAGAGAAATGTTCCATGAAAGTAAAAAGAACACAGATGGCTAAGGATAGGACCTGCTGGCCAGGGGGGCTGCCAAAACATTTACTTTTCAATTAAAAAAGAGTGTATCTTCTTTAAGGGTGTTCTTCTTTAAGAACATCATCTGCATCACAGAGGTACATCCCTGCTTGCATGTGTTGATGTGCCCACACCTGCTGATCCACTACCCTGCCTAGGGCGCTACTTGACCATGATCTGGATCTGGGTGGAATAGAGGTTTCACTATAGCAACAGAAACCACAGAGATGGACAGAAGAATGCAAATGGAGTTGTACAACAAAGCAGGGTGGGAAAGCACAATAGAGTAGGTGGTATGACAATACCTGAATGTGGAGTAATGCGAAACAAACAGGAGGGGTGCGATACAGTAAATCAACATGATGTGCTGGCCTATAGCATTCCTAACAACATCAGAGTGTGAGCAGTGGGCCAGTGCTATAATGCTAATGCCATTAAAAAGAAAATTTAATATCCTCAGGGAAGTCTACCCATCGGTTCAGTCTACATGCTAGTAGATCCGCAGTTCCCTAAAAGGACATCCACTTAAGCAGTCAGACTAAAGGGAGTCATAAAACATACACATATTAGTGAAATGTAGCATGTTTGCAGATTGCAAACCAATTATTGAAAAATACATCAACCTCCATGGGATTCAAATCCCCCAACCACTGCACTGACACAGTAAAAGTTATTTTATGAGTACTCTGAGTCATCGATGGAGTTTGCATTGTCTGTACTTTATTTCATTTTAGCATGTTTATGCACAGAAACACTTATCACATTTGCAGAAGATCCATAGTGAGTGAGACACAATGTTTTGTCTTCATTTTTGCCATAATAGGTGTCACTACTCTGTGGTTACATATGGGCATTCTCTGCCATCTGTCACTCAATGCATGACCATAGAAGTCGGTTTTGGTATACAAGCCCTTTATGTGTTGTGTTTATCTATCTTTTGACCAGATTAATGATTTGAAATGGGAGTATAGGGCAGGGATGAAAAGGGGAAGCAAGCAGAGGGTAGAACACAAGGTGAACCAATAAGGAATGAGCAGGATGGAGGTGAGGTTGGAGTATACCTCTCAATGTCTTAGCTCAAGAATCCTAATGAATTACAATAATAGTTGTAATTATTCATGGAATAAAATTCATCAGTGACTTGCCAGAAAACTGCACTTTTTAGGAGAAGTAATTAGAGCCAGTCATGTGTACATTACTCAAATATCTGAAAGTTGAGATATAGTATATGGATGGGGTATTTTTTGTGGGAGAGGTGCTCTTTTATGTTTTTTTTTTTTTTTTTTTTTTTTTGGAAAAGGGAAATAGGTGGGTAAGAAGTGTAGGCTAGATCACAGGGAAAGACACCTGACTGACAAGATGTGGGTAACACAATGACAGATGGAGACACAGTGGTGAAGGAGACATCAGACACATGGGTGGAAAACAATGGTAAGGGGGGACTGAACAACGTACAGTGGTGGGCATAGGCAGAGAAGGGAGTGGAACACCAGGTTTGGGATTAGAACCAGGGATATGAAGATGCAGTCTCCACCAGCTTAGACACAGTGAGAGATTACTCATCACCCTGACTACTGTCCCCAGTGGGTTCTGTCTCAGAAGGTGGACACAGCACTAGGCAGTTATGTAATTCTCTGTGTTGCTGGAGCATGGTCTCTATTCTGGCCAATGCGGGAATCCAACTTCCTGTCTGTTATCTCCATCATACTCTCTGTCAGCTTCTGACAGGTGACACAAGTGCATTGCCACTTACACTGCTACCTTTAGGTGCCACAGTGCCACTCTTTAGTGCAGGGCTACCTGATGCAGGTAGTGCATGTAGGGCAGGAGATATGGAGGAGATTGTGGCAGGATGAGACCCAGATGTGCTGTACACCTCTGGTAGAGATAGGGTGGTGTCACTAATGCTGCCTCCTATTATGGGGGACTGAAAGCCTTGAATATGGGTTAGGTGCAGGTTGCAGAGTTGCTGCATATAATAGTAACAGAAATGGACAGAAAAGAATGTATGAAAGAGAAAGGATAGTGACAAAGTAGGTGGGGAAGAGGAATACAAATACAATGACATGGCATTCATAACTATGGTGCTACTGATACAGCAAAGCATAATAACCTTTTAATGGTAAGATATACAAAGGTATGTCATTACTGAGCTGTTCATCTGTTTATAATATAGGGAGATGGATTTTAAATATTGCTGTTATAAACTTGGAAAGTTGTTAGAATAGTATGTTTTGCATTATGGTGCATTTTCTGAAGGATATGCAGTCTGAAACTCAAATGTCTGACATTATTTAGTAACTGCAGTCCTCAATTATTTGACATAATACCACAGATTTTATGAGGAACAGGCCAAATATATTAGGTGAAAATCTGGACATTCTTTGAAATTCTGGACAGTTGAGAGGTATGAATACAGTACGTGATATCACTCCTTTATTTGGGGTTTGTTGAAGTATGAGAAATCATGTAGCAACTTCAGGCAGACTTAGTCAGCTCCATTATGTGTCCTCAAAACAACTGACCTTGATTCATAAATGCACAGCAAATGTAGTGTGAAACCCACAGCTCGATTGCATATATTCTCATAAGACGTAAATGAGACTGCAACATTTCTAAGCAAATTCGCCAAAAAAAAAAAAAATATTACGTTTTCTGTATTGCTCTTGCTCTAAGATTATTGCACCTCAGGGTAAGAGAGATTAGTAACAGTCGATGAAAAGCCTATCTCACTTTTTCTGGAGGATGCTGCGATCTCAAAGAACATAAAAAATAGCATAATACTTTGTCACATACAAGTGACTTCTGTATGAAACAAATACACCCGCAGTTACAACCTCGAGTTGCAATGCTTGAACAACTGTGATAGCAGCAGTCTTGTATCAGGCAACAGTATGCAAGCAGAATTACTCAAAAGATAGGATTTTATTTGCTTTGCAAATTTCCGTAAGACAGGTGAGGCATTTATTAAGGTGGAAGGATGTTTAGTTGCCTGTCATGCAATCCATCCATCTTTTTGGTGGGAATCCTCTTTTCCTCTTGCCTTCTTCCATCTCTCCCAAATCTTCTTCACCAATCATCTTCTGCTTTCCTGCCACATGACTGAACCATCATAATCTGTTCTCCTTTACCTTCTCTATAACTGAAACTGCTTTATCTTCTGCTGTGATATCATCAAGTCTTCATTTGTATCACAATGTGCATCATCCTCCCACCCATCTCATCTCCATCACCTCTAGCTTCCTCACCTGCTCTGCCTTCACTGCCCAGGTCTCTGTACCATACACCAGTAATGGTCACACTAGCGTCTTTGTCATTCTTCTGTCACACACTACTCCTGACACTTTGTGACACTTGGCTGCAGCCCCTCTGATTCCAGCTTTGACTTCCTCATTCAAACTGACCTTCTTCTCAGCTACACCTTCCAGATACTTGAAACTGTTAACGTGTTCTACTATCTTCCCTTCTGTGTCAGTTTTCATTTTCTTCTGACTTTCCCATTTGCTGCCCTTTCAGTTGTCTTGCCTGTACTCAGTTTCATCCCATGTGCTTTCAGTTTTGTATTCCATGCCCCTGACATGTGCTGGTTCTTGCTTGTAATACCACATGATCTGTATACAACAGCTTTGTTGATCTGTCCACTCCAACCTGTTTGCTAAAGTTGTCCCTCACCAGTATGAGCAGAAGCGGGCTTAGAGCTGTACCCTGATACACACCCATTTTAACTGGGAACCTCCTATGTAAGTCTGAATGTTGTTTGTATTTGTGTTATTGGGATCCTTGTACATAGCCTGTACTAATTCTACTAACATTTCCAGGACTTAAACCATCCCAGGATTGCTCAAATCAGCTTTCTTGGGATGTTGTCCTATGCTTGATCAGAATTTTACTACAATTGTTTAGGCTTCTGTTTCAAGGGGTGGCATTTATTTGGTGTGCCATTGTCAGAGGTGTTCTTTAGGGTTATTTGTATATTTGCTCCTCTAGTTGCCAATTTGTTCATAGGTTCATAGGTAGGGACTAGGCTATTGGCCCTAGGGCCTATTTAAGCCTAGCCAAAAAGGTACCCTGGCTTTCCCACCCAAGAAAATTATTTTCCTGTGCCCCTGTTGAGCAGAGCCATAGAGGTGACCCCGGGGTTTGTTTTGTGGTCCTTGTCATATGTTTTTCCTAAGTCTAGAGATGCTCAGCTGGACTCTTTCCTCATCTCCATCTTCTTCTCAACTACCTGTCTCACTGCAAACATTGGGTAATTTGTGTTGCATCCTGATCTGAATCCAATCTGCTTGTCTCCCATCTTACTTTCTACTACTCTGCATATTCGTTGATCAATCACCATCTTCAGAACTTTCATGAAATGTGACATGGGTTTGATACCTCTGTACTGCTCACAGTTGTGAATGTCTATTTTGTTCTTGAACACTGACACTAGTATGCTTATTGTTCAGTCATCTTGGATATGCCTTTGTCTCCACACTGTTATGAGTACGCTAAGGATCCATTTTTCCTCTTGGCTCACCCAACATCATATCTGCTATGATCTTGCCTGAGCCTGTTGCTTTCCCTCAACTTCATTTTCCTTTGAACTATTCTTCCTTCTTCTAGGGTGTGCTCCTCTTCTCTCATTGTGAGATGTATCTGGGACAGTGCAGCTTTCATGGGTTGTTCTTCATTCAGAAGCTGTGTAAAGCACTCCTTCCATTTGCCTTTGATGTTCCGTGGCCTGGTGAGCAGGTTGTTGTTGGCATCGCTTATGAAGAGAGTCTGATGACAATCTTATTTATCTTTCTCTCTTTGCCTTGAAACCTGGTATATTTTTGTGACATCTGCCGAGTCACTTTCTAAGAGCTGGTAGAGTGCCTCTGATACATTTTTCTTATTATTGTAACTGCTCTCCTAGCCTCTTTGCTATCGGACCAATATTCCTTATTAGCCTCATTCATCTTTTCCTGCCTCCTTTCTTTGATAACTTCCCAAGTACATCATTGCATTGGCCACCATCTAGCCGTTTGCTAGACAGAGGTCTAGAATGACCTCTCCTTCTTTATTCCTGTCCCCACTTCCATTTTTTTTTTTTTTTTTTTTTTTTTTTTTTTTTTTTTTTTTTTTTTTTTTTTTTTTTTTTTTTTTTTTTTTTTTTTTTTTTTTTTTTTTTTTTTTTTTTTTTTTTTTTTTTTTTTTTTTTTTTTTTTTTTTTTTTTTTTTTTTTTTTTTTTTTTTTTTTTTTTTTTTTTTTTTTTTTTTTTTTTTTTTTTTTTTTTTTTTTTTTTATAATTTTTTTTTTGTTTTTTTTTTTCTTTTTTGCCACTTTTTTTTTTTTTTTTTTTTTTTTTTTTTTTTTTGTTTTGTTTCCCCCCCCCCCCCCCCCCCCCCCCCCCCCCCCACCCCCCCCCCCCCCCCCCCCCCCCCCCCCCCCCCCCCCCCCCCCCCCCCCCCCCCCCCACCCCCCCCCCCCCCCCCCCCCCCCCCCCCCCCCCCCCCCCCCCCCCCCCCCCCCCCCCCCCCCCCCCCCCCCCCCCGAGAAGGGCTTGAGTGCATGCATCTTGAGGGGTTAGAGACTTCTGGCATTGAGCAGCATTACCCATAGATTTTCCTTTGTTTTTGTTCATTAGGGTGAAGTAGGTTTAGAGTGAGCCTGGCCTAAAAAGGCACTATGGGGGGTGGCAAGAGCCTTTGCCAATATCCGGAACCCAGGGGTGACAGGTGCAAGCCGTCCCATGCGAATCCAAGCGTGAACTTGTCCAGCATGTGGTCATCCCAGGCAGAATGAACATTGGATCCCCCTTTGAATAGACACCAGTGATTAAGCCAATTATATAAAAGCTGATCATCTTGTCTCTGTGCTGTGGCATCGATTCTTGGTGAAGGCAGGATACTGCTCAAGGTCAAGGGTCATACCTGCCTGGGCCTACATAATCAGAGAGCTCACTCCTATAATCTCTTTTTCATCGCCTTAGTCCAGGAGGTGCGTCTCAGGTAAGTTCCGCACCAGCATGGACTATGACTGGGTCATGCTTGTACTTGCTGTCGGGTGACCCTCGAGTGCTTAGATATGTAAGCAGTTCTAGCTGACAGGCGGCTGCCGTGACCTTCTCCTTGCTCAATCTGGTGAGTGGGACGTCAGTGTGTCTGACTATGGAGTCACCTATGACAAGAGTGTCTGGCATTGTCTGGCATTGTCTGGCATTGTCTGGCATTCGTTTATCAATCACCATCTTCAGAACTTTCATGAAATGTGACATGGGTTTGATACCTCTGTACTGCTCACAGTTGTGAATGTCTATTTTGTTCTTGAACACTGACACTAGTATGCTTATTGTTCAATCATCTTGGATATGCCTTTGTCTCCACACTGCTATGAGTACCCTAAGGATCCATTTTTCCTCTTGGCTCACCCAACATCATATCTGCTATGATCTTGCCTGAGCCTGTTGCTTTCCCCCAACTTCATTTTCCTTTGAACTGTTCTTCCTTCTTCTAGGGTGTGCTCCTCTTCTCTCATTGTGAGATGTATCTGGGACATTACAGCTTTCATGGGTTGTTCTTCATTCAGAAGCTGTGTAAAGCACTCCTTCCATTTGCCTTTGATGTTCCGTGGCCTGGTGAGCAGGTTGTTGTTGGCATCGCTTATGAAGAGAGTCTGATGACAATCTTATTTATCTTTCTCTCTTTGCCTTGAAACCTGGTATATTTTTTGTGACATCTGCCGAGTCACTTTCTAAGAGCTGGTAGAGTGCCTCTGATACATTTTTCTTATTATTGTAACTGCTCTCCTAGCCTCTTTGCTATCGGACCAATATTCCTTATTAGCCTCATTCATCTTTTCCTGCCCTCCTTTCTTTTGATAACTTCCCAAAGTACATCATTGCATTGGCCACCATCTAGCCGTTTGCTAGACAGAGGTCTAGAATGACCTCTCCTTCTTTATTCCTGTCCCCACTTCCATGTAGACCCAGACATTCCTGATATTATGTTCTGTTTATTCCAGTATGACCATTCAGGTCCCCCATTATTAACATATCTCTTGCTGTCTTGTTTTAGGGCCTGCAGCTGCTGCCTGAATGCACTCCTTTCCTTACCATCACAACCCTGTTGTGGGTCATAGGGTGAGATTGTGAATACTGCCCCGTCTTTACATTGGAGCCTAATTGTCATGAGCCTATCACTAATTCTGATGGCATTCATGACTGTCATCAGAAGACTCGTAGTTACCCCAGTTACATCATTTCTGGTCTGTACTCCCCCTAACTAGAAGACTCTGGATCCCAAGCCAAGTGACTTTGCTGCACTGCCCTTCTATCTTGTCTTCTGGATACACAGGATGCCCAGTCTTCTCCTTACCATCATGCCATTCACGTCTAAGTGGCAGCCTGTCAGTATACCTATATTAAGTGGTGAAATCCTCAGTTCATGGTTGCCGGGTAACTTTTTTTTCCATTCAACATAGCTATTCCCAGGTAATCTAAATTGGACAGGTGGGACAGCCAGTACCTTATTGTGTCAGGGCTGATGGGCTTCCTGGCAGGCCCACACACTGGTCAATAGACCCCCCCCTGCGGCATAGTTTGGCACCTAAACCCACTTGTCACTGGCAAATACTCTTGCTCAATTTTGATAACATTAGTCAATGTGACCAAGTCACCTAGAACTAATTTGTACACCATTTGGCTAGCCCTGACAAGGCATGTAGTCTGTGATCCATGTTCTCCTGTACCACAGCTGATGCCTGAACACAACTCTTACCTGAGAGGTACCACCTAGAGTCTGTGCTGCTGCCCACAACTCACAGCATACATTTGGACATGGGTGGAACCCCTGAAAGACATAAGGGAGTCAAGCAAACTCCTTACAAGCATTGGCAAAAGGTCATGCTCACACCCTGTACTTTGCGCATGTGAAGCAAAGACCATAATAATTATGGCAATTGTGTGTTACATTATTTTGTGGAAATATATGGATGGATGTAGAGGGATATATTCTTTTTATCTCAGTAAGTAATGATGGAGGATGCCAAATATTTGAAAATAGTGAAAACCATCCCATATCTGATCAAAAATGATTTTTTTCCCAAATTTAGCAAAGATAATTCCAATCTATAGCTAAAACAAAATGTGTGTTTTTCCAAGGAGGGCTCCAGGCTGATAAGATCTGCCTGCCAAGTCAGTTTTCTATGCCACCTTCCTAGTACGTTGGTGAGGTTGTTGATTTAGTATAAAGCTAAAGTTGTTGAATAAATTGCAGAGCGGGTCACTCTGATCCTGTCTATGAAAGCTCTTCATTTCTCTGCTTATAAGGGGGGGGGGGGGGGTGTCTGTAGGATCTAATGCCTTTGAATGGTAATCCAGGATTTCAAATGAGGGCAGTGGTTGTACTGAAGAGTGAGGGGGTAACCAGCACTGTAGTTCAGATGTCAGGAACTGTTGTAAGGACTTTTGGAATAATCTAACCTATTTTTGATACTTGAAATATTTTCATCTATTTTTCCATTACCTTCTTATCCAGAAGAGGGGCAGACAGGTATGCCAGATGGGAGAAATAGAGTAGTGGGCAAATTTAGTGGAGCCAAGGAAGTTGTAATATCTACATTTTTATATTTCTCTGTGCATTTGGAACTGTGCTTTGATTAAAGGTCTGTAAATAGAATGTAGTGAATTCCTGTACAATTTCTTTTGGCTCTGCTATAATGGACATGTTTTCAGAAGTTAATGATTGGTGTACTGTTATGATGGGACAGAGACTCCTGCTGTCTAACTAATACTTCATCTGCTGCTCCCCCAGTGTTAGGTATTGTTACTAACAATTTCTAGTTTTGCAGCATCTTTTTTTTTGAGTGAACACTGCATATGTGTTTCTGGCGTGCAGGAGCATTTCGTATGTGATAGGGTGGAGGTTAGCATTGCTACTCTTTTCAAAGTGTGGTTTAATTCCTATGAGACCGTCTTCATTATGTTTTTTTTTTTCCAGTCTGATAACCTTGAGTTATATAACTGCTTTTATAACCATTCTATTAGGAGCTGCAGCAGTAGTTAGATTGAACTTATAGTCAGATTGTTCCAGAACTGGTTGCGTTGATATGATCCATCATGTGCAGGAATACAGTAAAGTATAATTAAAATACTATCTGAACTTGCAAGGCATGTGATGTCAGTACATACTGGAACATTGTCTAACACAATATGGGTATTGATGATGGCTTTCTTAATTGTGAAATTAAAGAGGAAGAGTACAGAAAACAGCTTGATTAGGATTCAGGGCAATGGAGATGTGATCATGTACACTTGAATTCTCTAAGATAAGAAGACAAGATGTGCTTCTAGTTAGCACCATGACATGAAGGGATAAATTCGTAACTATGCCCCAGGCTATCTGGGTTCAATTAGAGACTTGAATGTGTCTAAGATGCTGGCAAGGAGGGGGTGTGGGGTGTGGTGGAATTTGTTGAAGACGATCTTTGAGAGGAGTTGTGGTCCACAGAGGGGAGTAGCCCTCGGATGTTGTCAAGAAATACAGGTATGTGGTGGAGAAATAAGGGTAGGTCATAATAATCCCCCTCAAAAGTAGAGTTGCTGGCACCACACCCCAGAATGCCCTTAAGATTTACACCAGTCCTAGGTCACTTGGAGAAGTCTGGGGGAGGAAAGATGAGCAGATAGACTGGCGATGGACATGGGGCACTGTAATGGATGAAATGAATGAAACAAAGAAGGAAGAGGAAAAAAGACAAACACATGCTTCTATCTATGAATCAAAGTGATACTGTGCAACGTCATGAATTCTTCCTTTGTCCTTGGGAAAGGTGAGACAATGGATGGCTGGTGGTGGTGGGAGGGTGGTAGAATGTATCTCTTTCTAGACTGAAAATTGAATTTCATTTCACTCTAACATTACTTGTGGTGAAACATGCAATGTGAGGATTTCCTTGACTGTGCAGCTCTGCTAACCTTATAAAAAATAAGCAAGAACTATTCCTTGACATATACAGCCTCTAGCAGTGCAGCCACTCACAAGTATGTTACAATGGAATCCCCTGGGAAAAAATCGATGTTCCGTAACTTCGTGGTTTAGGGCTTTCGAACTTTTTGGTTTGAACAAAGGGCGTTTGAACTTATCACCATTCGATGTGATGATATAGACCCCGTTCTCTAGCAGGGTATTAATGTATAAGTAATGCCTACTGAAAAACGAGTCCACTGCTTCACTGCAGCATATCAAGCTGCCTTGAAGCTTGGACTGAAAAAAAACGAATGGCTGCCATTATTTTACACTTGCTAAACAGTGCTTTAGCTGTTTAGCAAGTGTAAAATAATAAAGGAAAAAATTAAAATAAAAAAAATGTGTATGTGTTTACGTCTGTGTGCGAGATTGTATTTGTGTATGAAAGTGAGAGAGCGATCAAGCCTTTATCCTACACTCATTAAGCAGTGGTTTTGTTGTTTAGTGAGTGTAAAATAAATGAAACAGAAAAAAGTGTGTGTGTGTGTGTGTGTGTGTGTGTGTGTGTGTGTGTGTGTGTGTGTATGTATGTGAGAGACTGAAGAGTGAGAGGGATCTTGGCAGCAACAGCATTAGTTAAGAGGTTTGCTTCCCTCTTGACCATACCTCTCAGCTTCTCGCCACAAGAAATCTGGACAGAGCCACAAATAATAATGGACAAATGTCCACAGAAATACCTCACTAAAAGAATCACAGGCCTAAAGCAGATGCCCTACACTGACCACCTTAAAAAAACTCCAGCTATACTCTGTCGCATATCGTCTACTCAGAGGCGATCTCTGCTTAACATACAAGGCTATGTGAAACCCAGAGCTGTTGGACATGCTACACTTAAAGAAATCCCAATCCCTCAGAGCCACATGCTCCAGGGATCTAAACCTTGTCATTACAATAAACAAAACATGCTGGAGGGATATGTTCCTGACCCAGACACTCCCCAGACTTTGGAATAGATTGCCAATACATGTCAAGCAGAGTGCCTCTTTGGCCCTCTTCAAAAGGAACCTTCATGATTGGATGGGAGGAAGGAAATTCACCCCGGGGATCACGTCAGTTGCCCTGCTAGACAGGGGTCCAGGGAAGCAAATAGTGCGGGAAGAAATAGCCAGGGAATTGTTATGGCTAGGCTTGTATAGGCCCTAGGGCTGATAGCCTAGTACCAACCTATGAACCTATGAACCTATGTGTGTGTGTGTGTGTGTGTGTGTGTGTGTGTGTGTGTGTGTGTGTGTGTGTGTGTGTGTGTGTGTGTGTGTGTGTGTGTGTGTGCGCGTGTGTGTGTGTGTGCGTGCATGTATGTGAGAGACTGAAGAGTGAGCGGGATCTTGGCAGCAACAGCATTAGTTAAGAGGTTTGCTTCCCTCTTGACCATACCTCTCAGCTTCTCGCCACAAGAAATCTGGACAGAGCCACAAATAATAATGGACAAATGTCCAAAAATAAGGACATATTTTAAATATTGCTCTTATAAGCTTAGAAATTTGCTAGAATAACAAGGTTTCCATTAGCATGTATTATCTGAAGGATATGAAGTATGAAACTCAAATGTCTGTCATTATTTAATGACTTCAATCCCCAGTGATTTGCCAGAAAACTACACATTTTATGAGGATGGGACCAGACATATGAGCGAAAAATGTGGACATTTTGCAAAAATCTGGACAGTTGAAAGGTATGATCTGTTGACTCTTAGCTCAAAATATCTGGATAAACCTAAAATAAATGGGGGACAAAGGCTCAAAATAGGAACATATTTTACTTGATTATTAGGATTTGTGTTATCATACATTTTCTGAAACGGAGGTGTGTGCGAGAGACAGAGTGAGAGTGACAGTAATGAGGTTTTCATACCTATGGACCATGCAGCTGAAGAAATCTGGATAAAACCTAAAACGTAAGAGGGAACAAAGTTCAAAAATAGGAACAGTTTTAATTACTGCTCTTATAAAATGACAAACTTCCGGTGGTGCAGCGGTAGCATTGTCGCCTCACAGCAAGAGGTTCTCCCGTTCAATTCTCGGCTGGAGCGCCTTCTGTATGGAGTCTGCATGTCCTCCCCACAGTCGAATTGCGTTTAAAAGACATGCATAAATGGGCGTGCCTTAGTTGAAGGTTGGACGTCAAGCTGGCACCGTAAAAATCTACTGCCAATCATTAGCGGATCAGAGTTCCGCTGTGGCGACCTCTTATCCGGGAAAAGCTGAAAGAACAACAAATAAAATGACAAACTTGCTTAATTAAAAGGTTTTGTGTTAGTATGAATTTTCTGATAAAAATAATAGCCTGAAACTCAAATGTATACCATTATTTAGTAACTTCAGTCTCCAATGACTGGCAACAAACCAACTGTTTTAGGAGTAAGGGACCAAACAATAAAGAAAATGCCTGGATATTTTTAAATGTTATATTTTGGGTGTAAAATGCTTCCTCCAACACCATTAACATACATATACTACAGCAAGTTTGAAACATTAGGTAGAGGAACTATTTTAAATCAAAAATATATAAACAAAATATAATAATACTTAAAAATAAAGGAGTAAAACACAACAATTTTACAGACAGCCTTTTCTCTAAGCACAATAATGCCCCGTCTGTGGCGTTGGGCCTCACAACATCCCTGGGTGGGTGTTAATTGCACATTAACACACACTCTGTAGGATATTATTGCTTGCTTACATGATCCCAGTTTTTTTTTTTTTACTTTTTGTCTTATTATCCCACTTTGTGATTACCATTATGGATTTGCTTCTCAGAAAAGCATTAAGATGCAGAATAAACATAATCAACCTTTAAGTTAATTTCTTAACAGAAATGTCACAAAGACAAAAAAATAAAAATTCAGCCAAGTCAGGATTCCTGTTATCATGTTTACTTATGAGTTCCGTTTTGTCAGACTGCACTGACAATGTCAAACACCTCTGATGCAGTCCTCTCTGCAAATATGTGATGGGGTGGGACAGTGTAAAGATCAGGGCATGCCTAAATACCCTAAATATAAATGTTACAGCCAGTTTTCATTCTGAGTTACCTAGCATGACCAGGCCTTGTAAGGGAGGGGGGGGGGGAGGGTGGAAGAAGGAAAGGGGCACTCAAAGGGCAGTTAAGAATATTTCAGGGATTTATTTATTTATTTAACATTTGTTAAACGGCAAGGTCCAACTTGGAACAAAGCCAATTTTCAGCGGAGGCCTGGGGAGAAATGCTCCAAATGCATGTCTTTGTAATGTGGAAGAAACCGGAGCAAGCCCACACGAATGCAGGGAGGACATTCAGACTCCACACACAAGGCACCCCTGCCGAAAATTGAACCGGAGACCATCTTGCTGTGAGGTGACAATGCTACTGCTGCACAACTGTGCCGCCCATATTATAGTAACTAGGACACACCATTAGGAAAGTGATAGACTAGTCATTAAGTGTTTTGGTTAGCTGTCTGAAAAGCATTGGATTACCCTGGACGTTCTTGGAGATACTTGGCCAGGAAAGATGACTTGAGGGAATGGCATTATGGACATTAAAAGGTATAAGAGTGGAAAAGAAAATGGGTGTGCATGTGGAGGATGTGTGGAAGGGTGATGTTATGCAAACAGAGTGGGGGAGGGAAGGAGGACAGTATGGGTCACAGTATGGGATAGGTGCCTGCAACTAACTGATCATGCTAACATGCAAGAACTTCTGACAGCATGCCACTCCTGTTTCATTCAAACAACGCAAGTACCTTTGTATAGTGCCTTACTGTCTGAAGTGCCTACCCATGATCCACACATGCATGTTTTCTCTGTGGAGTAAACTGTACTGCTGGGCTGCAGCTGAGGCAGTAAACCACCTTGCATTCTCTGTGGATCAGCAACTTGCAATAATTGTAAGTCTCTCCTCCATAGTAAAAAACATATTATTCCAGGTATTAAAAAGGTTTTGTATATTAAGAAAACAGGTATTATAGTTATTATATATAATAGATTTAATATCTTTAGATAGTATTATACCTAAATAAGTTATCTGACCTGAGTTGGGTACATATTTAGTAAAATCACTAATGAGAGTATTTTTTCGTGTATATATAGGTACTATTTTAGTTTTTTCTTCATTGAATATTAAACCAGAAATACTTTTAAAATTCATCATTTTATCAAATAAAGACTGCATAGAAGAATTAGATCTTGCTGATGTAATTAGAACATCATCTGCAAAAAGTTGAATTTTTGATGTTGTATTTTCTTCTATTTCAAAACCCTCTATGTCAGTACTGTTTCTAATCAAATTAGCCCAAGGCTCCATTACTAAAGTGAATAATAGTGGAGAAAGTGGACATCCTTGCTTTGTACCTTTAAGAATGGGTACTTTTTGTGAAACATATGTTCCTACCTTAATATAAGCCAGCGTTCCTTTGTATAAATGCTCAATTAAATTTACAAATGCATCAGAGAAATTTGTGCACTTCAGTAAGGTAAACAGATAGTCCCAACTTACTGAATCAAATGCTGAACCTATATCAAGACTAATAAGTGTTAAATCTTTCTTTTCCTATTTGCAAAATCAATTAATGTTAAAGTTCTTCTTATATTATCAAAAGTATTTCTATTTACAATGAAGCCCATCTGATCTATGTCTATAATGCCGGGATAATTGTCTTCAATCTATCAGCAAAAATACTCATAAACATTTTATAATCAACATTAAGTAATGAGATGGGTCGATATGAAGAACATCTAGTTGGATCTTTATTAGGTTTTAAAATTGGTGAAATAAATGTATATTGCCAAGATGGGGGGATTATTAACTCAGTTTGGGCCAGAATAAAAACCTTATGTATTAATGAATATGTAGTTTTAGAAAGGATTTTATATATCTCTGGTATAATACCATCATTACCCGGTGCTTTGTTTGATTTAAGCTTATTTATTTGTGTAATAACTTCTGTATATGAAATACTCTTGTCCAATAGTTTAATCTGTTGTTTATTAAGCTTTTTATTCATGTTTGTGGTTATAAACTCCTTTATTTTATCTTTAGGTTCCATGTTAATGTTGTTATGGTTAATCATATGAAAGTGATTTCTAAATTCATCCAGTATTTCTGGTATACTAGAAACATTCTTCTTTTTCCTTAGAGAAAAGATTTCTTTGATATGGTTTTGTTTATTCAATCTTTTGTTTTATTTTTAAGTCTATGTAAGTATTTGGGGCTTATTGAATAAGACAAAACTTGTATTCTCTAAAGTTATTTTAACTTTATGAGTTAAAATTTCTTTGTATTTCTCATTTAGTTTGTTTATTTCTTCAATAACTTTCTTGTCCATAATATTTTCTTTATTATTATGTTTATAAGAGTCTAGTTTACTTTGAATATCTAACAATTCCTTATCCCAAGATTTCCTTTTGTTATTATACCATCTGATACTTTGTCCATATAGATATGATTTTAAGGCATCCCAAACATAGACAATGGAGACTTCAGGAGTATTATTTATGTCTAGAAAATGTTGTACTTCTGAAAGTATATATTCTTTATAGTCTTTTAGCTGAGTTAAGTATGCTGGTATCCTTTTGATCTGAACATTATGAGTATTTTTTATCATGAATTCCAAAACAATTGAGTTATGATCAGATATAGGACATGAAATGATTTTGGAATTAATTAAATCTGTTACCATCTGGTTAGAAATAAAGACCCTATCTATTTTTGAATAAGTTTTGTATCTGTTAGAAAAAAGGTGTATGGTAATGATTTTGACTCTATCTGATTATTAATATCATTCAAATGATAAGAATTAGCAAAATCATTTAAATGTTTTGCATTAGATGTAATTCTTCTTTTCTTTATAGTGGTAGTATCACTTTCATGTAGCATACAATTAAAATCACCAGCTAAAATAATATCCCCTATAGAGAATGATATGATCTTATCAATATGATGTTTCACTGTATTAATACCAATTCCAGGTATCCAGTATACATTAATTAAAGTGTAAGTCTTCCCATTAATTTGTATTGTAACCATACAAAACATTCCTTTGTCATCCTGATAAGACTTAATGGTTTTAGGAATGGGCATACTTTTATTCCATAAAATAGCCACTCCTCTTTTTCTGAGTGTGCTCTGAACTAACCAATACTGCATACTTATTAGTGGCTAGTTTATCAATATCTTTTTTCAAGAGATGGGTTTCTTGCAGGAAGACTAGATTGGCCTTGTGTAGATTAATGTATCTTATTAGGCTTGCCCTTTTACACGGATTATTCAATCCATTAATGTTTAAAGAAATTCCTTTTAAAGATGTCATTTGGCATTTTTAAAACTCAAGAATCTTATGATCGAAATAACAAATAACAAGATAAATAATGTTACATCTCCTCTTTTAGGTGTACCTTTAAATATAGCTGTATTTATTAAATCTCTTATGGGATTTTGTATAGGATTCAATTTTGTTTGTAGTGACAATGAGTGTACAAAATATATTGTGGATGTCAAAACTATATACATATAATAATGAACAAGTGAAAATAATGTAAGGATTAAACCTTGCATCCCGCCTGGAGTTGAAAACTCCAACTTAGAGCAGTATTTACTACTCAAGTTAACCCCCTACCCTAAGCAGCAGTACCTCAGCTACCACCTTATCAATTTAATACTAGTTATATTTAACTGAGGTTAACAGTTTTCAATTCAATTATCTATCAAGACAAAACTACACATTTGGTAAAACAGCATCATATAAACTAAAATAAACTTTTTTTTTTTTTTTTAAAAACTGTTCATACTATTATATAGATGTATGTAATATATAACACTTGAATTCTAATAGCATTCAAATAATCTTAATGTTAGAAATCAAGAGGAGAGAAAATTATGTTCTAACATTCATTTAAATCAAAAACTTTGGCTAATATGATTCAGACATTACATGCATTAAGATGCATCTATTTTCTGTCGTGAATTCTATCAACAGCTTCCAAAAAATTCTTGAATTGTTTGTATATGAGCATTTACTTAAACTCATTATTGCCAATAGAGTAAAATATTGTATTCATAAAAATTATTATAAATCATATTGCATAGTTATGCAGATTCTCAGAAACACCTGCGTTATTACCTAAAAAAAAAAAAAAAAAAAAAGCCATCACACACATAAACACAGACACACACACATACATATACACACACACATACACACACACACACACACACACACACACACACACACACACACACATATACACATACACATATATACATAGATACACACACACACACACACACACACACACACACACACACACACACACACACACACACACACACACACACATATATATATATATCTGATCTCACTGAGTTGTGTGTTAGTAGAGCACTATCCTACTTGCTGTCCCTAGAATAAATCTGTCTGCTTTATACAAAATAATGCACAGCAAACACATATTAGTAACCAGATTTTACAATCATGCTAACCTACTGCTTTAAAATATATCACATGACATTTCTTCCAGAATAGAGTTATAAGATTATTTATGCTTGCCAATCAGATGAATTAAATGAGTTATAGTAAAGTATATGTTTGGGACACAAGTTTTTAACACAGATTATTATGCTACTGTTAAGTAGATTTTCAAAAACATTTAAATAAATGTTTCATTTTCTATGCCTTCTAAAATAAGATATTTACTTGCTACAAGAAACTACATCATCCAAACTCATCATAACTGACATATTTTATGAATAGAGTATTTTTCTTGAATCTGTGGTGTGTCAGTGTGATAACCTTGTCAATGTTTATACTAACTGCTTTCAGTTTCTCTGTGAAAATTCTGTGAGTGAAGCTTCTGAGGAAACTCATGGACACTATGCATGAGACAGCCCACATCCCAGATTGTCTCCCTTAACATTTTAAGCGGAAACTTATTAAAACTTGTGGCAAACATTCATTTTGTCAATAGAGTAAAATATTGTATTCATAGAAATTATTATAAATCATATTGCATAGTTATGCAGATTCTCAGAAACACCTGCGTTATTACCTAAAAAAAAAAAAAAAAAAAAAAAAAAAAAGCCATCACACACATAAACACAGACACACACATACATATACACACACACATACACACACACACACACACACACACACACACACATACATATACACATACACATATATACATAGATACACACACACACACACACACACACACACACACACACACACACACACACATATATATATATATATGATCTCACTGAGTTGTGTGTTAGTAGAGCACTATCCTACTTGCTGTCCCTAGAATAAATCTGTCTGCTTTATACAAAATAATGCACAGCAAACACATATTAGTAACCAGATTTTACAATCATGCTAACCTACTGCTTTAAAATATATCACATGACATTTCTTCCAGAATAGAGTTATAAGATTATTTATGCTTGCCAATCAGATGAATTAAATGAGTTATAGTAAAGTATATGTTTGGGACACAAGTTTTTAACACAGATTATTATGCTACTGTTAAGTAGATTTTCAAAACATTTAAATAAATGTTTCATTTTCTATGCCTTCTAAAATAAGATATTTACTTGCTACAAGAAACTACATCATCCAAACTCATCATAACTGACATATTTTATGAATAGAGTATTTTTCTTGAATCTGTGGTGTGTCAGTGTGATAACCTTGTCAATGTTTATACTAACTGCTTTCAGTTTCTCTGTGAAAATTCTGTGAGTGAAGCTTCTGAGGAAACTCATGGACACTATGCATGAGACAGCCCACATCCCAGATTGTCTCCCTTAACATTTTGGCGGGAAACTTATTAAAACTTGTGGCAAACATTCATTTTGTCAATAGAGTAAAATATTGTATTCATAGAAATTATTATAAATCATATTGGATAGTTATGCAGATTCTCAGAAAAAAAAAAAAGCCATCACACTCACACACACACACACATACATACACACACACACACACACACACACACACACACACACACACACACACACACACACACACACACACATATATATATATATCTGATCTCACTGAGTTGTGTGTTAGTAGAGCACTATCCTACTTGCTGTCCCTAGAATAAATCTGTCTGCTTTATACAAAATAATGCACAGCAAACACATATTGGTAATCAGATTTTACAATCATGCTAACCTACTGCTTTAAAATATATCACATGACATTTCTTCCAGAATAGAGTTATAAGATTATTTATGTTTGTCAATCAGATGAATTAAATGAGTTATAGTAAAGTATATGTTTGGAACACAAATTTTTAACACAGATTATTATGCTGCTGTTAAGTAGATTTTCAAAAACATTTAAATAAATGTTTCATTTTTTATGCCTTCTAAAATAAGACATTTACTTACTACAAGAAACTACATCATTTAAACTCATTATAACTGACATATTTTATGAGCAGAGTATTTTTCCTGAATCTGTGGTGTGTCAGTGTGATAACCTTGTCAATGTTTATACTAACTGCTTTCAGTTTCTCTGTGAGAATTCTGTGATTTGAAGATTCTGAGGTAACTCAAGGACATTGTGCATAAGACAGACCACATCCCAGATTGTCTCTCTTAACATTTTGGTGGGAAACTTATTAAAACTAGTGACAAACATTCATTTAGCAGTGTAAATGCATCTAAACATGACAGAACCTCCACAATGTATTCCACAGATCATCACAGCCTCTATGCAAGTGAAATTAAACTCAAAATTACCAACAAGCAATAAAACTCAGCATTCTTCTCCCAACTCAATTTTCATACAAATCCTATTATTCACTGTGCCCACACAGTCTAAAGCATTTCTATATATTAATAAAGAAAAGAAAAAGAGTAGAAAATAAAAGGGTGAGGCAGAAATAAAAATGTAAGAGAAAGCTGTAAGAAGTATATACAATGGAATGTTACTTACTGTTTATATTAATAGAGTTAAAAATAAAACATATTATTTACTCTTATTTAGTTCTGATTATTATTAGTTAAAGCATGACAGATTATTTACAAACAAGCATAAGCAGTATAATCAAGAAAGTATAATTAGAAATAGCATTTGAAGAACTTATAAACTTTTACAAGAAATAAATATGTTATTATTCTATTAATGATATTTTCATTACTGTTCTCTCCTGCCCTCCCCACCCTTTACCCACTACATAATCTAAATAGAATGTCATTGTTTAAACAAAGAAAATAATAAAAGAAGAAGGAAAAAAAGGTAAAGATAAAAAATGTATCAAATTACTAACCTTACTTTTTCAGAAAGAAAACAAATCGAGTCACAGCCTGCCATTAAATCCTCAGGCATTTTGACTGGTTATGAAACAAAACATTTCTTTGCACATAGAGAATAACTTTGATTAAATCTTTTCCAAAATATTTGTGGCTTTCTGGAAATGCAGGAACTATATTCAAAAGATTAATAATGAACTAAAATGATGAGAGAGAAAAAACATATAACAAATCATTTGTTTTTAGTCTCTTCTTCTTCTCTGAAGTCTTCCAGGAAGCTTCAGTTGCCAATCTCTTTAATGAAGAACTAGCCCATTCCATTTCTTCTATTTTATCCAAAATCTTTTTTTCTTTGACAAACAGTAAAGCAGAGTCTAAATCATCGAAGACCTTAGGACCATCAGGAAGGAAGATTTTAAGCTTGGCAGGAAACAGAAGGTATGTTTTAAACTGTGCTTTTTTAAGCTCCCTTATTAGTGGCAGAAAAACTTTTCTTTTAGCAATCACCATGGAAGAATAGTCATTGTCAAAACGCACAGTTGTCTCATTAAACTTAAAAAGAGCTTTAGCCCAAGCAGATTTAAGAACCATCTCTTTATCAAAAGATGATAGAAATCTAACTATAACTGATCTAGGATAGTTTTTGTTAGAGTTAGTATTAGCTATAGATCTATGTGCTCTTTCGATACCAAAAGAGAATGCTTCTGGTAAATCTAAAGTTTTAGGGAGCCATGTTGTTAAAAAAGAAGTAATATTGTTACCTTCAATATTTTCTGGCAGTCCAAAAATCCTAATGTTATTGCGCCTAGATCTATTTTCCAGGTCATCCAGCTTTGTTTGTAAATGTGTATTTTGTTTCAGCAGAAACTCAATGTTGATTTCCTGTTCTTGTATTTTATTTTCCATGTCATTCACAGCTTCTTCTATGCTTGTCATCTGGATCTTCTGACAGGAAAATTTCCAAAGTAATTTCTGACAGGAATATTATTAAGATTTCCTTTCTTTTTTAGATATAGTTCAAGAACTATATAAAACAAACATATTTAGAAAGAAAATTACTTCAAGAATTAATTTTTTAAGTAATTAATTCCTGTCAATGTAATGAAATTGGTGGAGCTGAAGAAATCTACTGCTATCCTGTGTTCATCCTTGGCCACCTCAGGCAAATATTCTGAAAGCCACCAGTATTGTGAGCCTGATTTTGCTGGTTCTGGTACACTGAAGTTTTTGCTTTGAATGTGCCACAGCTGATCTAGATTGAGCTAGAGGTCCCCCATGTTTGAGGATACAACTGGAGAGAGGAGAAGTGATTGACAGATGCTAGTTCCCCATCCCCTTAGAAAGAAAGCTGTCTGAGTCCTGCCACAGGAGTGACACCTGAACAGCAAATGGATGTGTATGGAAGTATGCACACTCACTACTTCAGCACAGGAGATACTATAAATTCTATGGACTTTTAGAACAGTTTCTTCCAAGGATCCTTGAATTGAAATAATAGGTGGTAAGGAGAAGCTCCTAGTAGAAGAGGTAGCACATGTCCTAATGATCTTCAATAGAAAGACTCATGCTATTTGCACATAATATAGAGATTTGTTAAACATCAGTAAAGAGATAGTTGATAAAGAGAGTAAGTAGAAGGCAGGTGAGCAGTGAGCCACTCACCTAGATAAGTTAATAAGAAAGAAAAGTAGTGAGAATGTCTTGATTTAATAGAAAGATAACCGGTGAAAAGTTTCTTGTCCATTTTTCCTCCCAGACTTTCTTGGTTAATGAAAGAATGGAGGTGTTATGGTGACTACAAAAGGAATGAGTGCTGTTCATCTTACCAAACAGCAGCTGTTGCTGTGAAGAGTTATGCAATGCATGTCGCACCATCATTATTCTCTAAAATCAGGAAAAAGTCAGGCTTGTTAAGTACCTTTCTGATGTTGTTGTGCACCAGAGCATAATAGCGTCCACTACCAACCACTGCTAAACATCAGCATTAGCTAAAACAACTTTGAAAGCTGTTAGACACTTCACTCTGCACAGTTTTAGAGAAAAATGACAGCAGTGTAAACTGGCTAAAATCTTTTAAAGCTGTTAGTTCCTCAGAGGGGCAGTCCACTTCTGCCTGCTATATGTGTGGCAGTACTTATGTGTCATACCCCTACATTATTTTTTTCTGTACCTGGACAAACATGGAGCCACTAAAACTCCATGCAAAGCAAAGAATTATGATCATGTTTCTTCTGATCAGACCTCATTAAGTATTCTCAATGTGGGTATCAAAACTAATCTCTTGAGCTTTGCTTTACTTCACCTTTGGCATATATCTGCCCAAACATTTGACTCAAGTGCAATGACTGCAATGTTTTCTCACTAAAAAAAATCAAGGACCAAATTGTAAATAAATATGAAGACCATCTCAAAGTCTTCTCTCTCTTCTCCAGTTATCATATAGGCTACTGAGAGGCAAACTCTGCCTTGAATATATCACTTCAGCAGACCCTAGTCTGTCAGAGTTATTAGTCACATTCACAAATCAAGTGGTATCATAAACACCTACTCAAGGGATCTCAGTCTCTTTTGCAAAATAAATGGATAGAACATGTTGAAGGGACAGGGTTGTATCTCAGAAAATACTGTTTCTAAGGAACTGTCTTCCAATTCACATAAAGCAAAGTATTTCTGTTATATTTATTAAAATGTAATTTGGATGAATAGATGGGTAACTACAAATTCACCATTGGTTTAGCACCATTGTCCCTCATGAATATGGTAAATGTTTGAATATCCCAGCATATCTTTGTTGGCCCATCTCTGGGTCATTTGTATGCAAAATATAATGGCTAAAAATCTACCATGATAATGAAAGGCTAGATCTCTTAAGATCCTCACTGATCAAAGGCGTAGTAAGTACCTATGAACCTCTAAATGTATGGAGCACTGTGATTCTGAAATTGGGAAAAGGCTAGGCTTGTTAAGCATGTTCCTGATGTTACAAAGATGTTTAACATGCTTTTGCTAAGTACCTCATTGCACTGTTAATCTGTAGCTCTGTGTAACAGCGGTGAGTGCTGGTCACTGCAGAACAATAGGCAGAAGCTAAAACAGCTTTAAAAGCTGTTGAATACTTCATTCTGCCACATGGAAAAAAGTTTGGCAAAGTGGAGTGTTTAGCAGCTTTTAAAACTGTTAGTTACTCACATGAATTTAATTTCTAGAGCTGTCTGTGTGGGATCGCTAAGTGTTTCATGTCTTTCAAAAATGTAGACCATTTCATACTCATAAGCTCTTTTTTATATGACCGGTAATACATGGAACTTGTAAATCTCCATGAGCCATGAAGAATTATTATCAACTCTCTCCAGTCATAACTCTTTTTATTGTTCTCCAGTCATAACTTCCTGGGTCCCATTTGTGAGCCAGTTAGCTAACAAATGAATTACATAATTCCTGAATTCTGCATGGGGAGTTTTACATTTGTATTTCATTCACAGATTCTGTCAGGTTTAGGGTTGCCAAATTTCCATGTCAAAAATTCTGGACATGTACGTGAAAGCAAAATGCATGTAATTTTGATACATCCCCCTCACCGGCCCCCATGCAGCCATTCCAGTGTCCCATTACTTGGCTCTTTCTTCATTTCTCCCCAGTTGAAATAAACACTGTTCAAAACTCTCAGGGTGTATACTGTCTTCTGTTTTACTTCTACAATTATTACAAATATTTGGATTTAATTTAAAACTTTTATTTCAAATTTTATAGTGCAAACACTATTAGACATTTGCTAAACAAAGCAATACAGTCTCACAATGCAAACAGACTTAGCATTAAAACTTCTCCTCCTTTGAAACTCACATTCACTGAAACGGCATTGAAACCCATGTTCAAAGAAAATGCATTTGGCCAGTGGTGGATTAAGTTTACCTTTGGGCTGTTTTCAAATCATAGGCCCCTTGCACACGTTTTTAGGACCATGCAAAAGTTGTTTGATTCACCTTCTTGATTGTATTAAATTATAATAATTAAATTATATCTCTTGTATAATATAGCACCATTTGTTAGAGCATGTTTTAAATTTATAGGTTTGAACATTTTTCCAGTAAGAAATGAAACAAAAACACATAAACCAATAATGTCAAAACTGTTCAATTCAGAACATTTCAGCCATAAAAAGCCACTCAAGCATATATCTATAAATGTATAGTATTTATATACCTGTGAGTTCTATTTACCCTTGCTGCTGTGGCCCATATTATGGCTGGAAATTGTCTTTGTTGATCTCTTAATTTAATTGGTTAATAAATTAAATTACACACTCCACTCCCAACAAACCATATCACCATTGTGCTGCCGTAGTCTACAATGGCTAGCAGCTAGTGACATCAAGGCTGATGTACACAATTTTTATAATAAAATATCTTGACTCTCTCCATATGGTTTCTGCTTGTCTAAAAGAGTTGTTGGTATCCTACCAACTCATCTTAGCACTTCAGACAGCTGTCAAGGAGGTACTGGTGATTCCTACAATGGGAGTGGAAAAATCTGGTATGCAGGCACTTTTATACCCTGGTTACATATTTAGCCATTTTACTTGTCTTAATTTGTTGATTGTATTGATATTTTAGTATTTGCATATTTTAAATACTTGCGCTTAACTAAAACACATCAAGAAAGTATGATGACAAAAAGCAATACTAAGTTTAATAGTGATAGCTGCTAAGAAAAAAAATAACATGGAACAAAAACTGGGAGTAAGTGCAAGATGCCAAGAAATAATAAAATTAGTGGATGTAAAATAATGGTGGTAATTCTGCTAGAAATACATTAATAAATGGATACGTTTCCAATATAAGTAAATACTATTTACAAGATGCAGGTATGGCAGTGTGAAAGGTGAAATCATGTTGTATTGACAATACTAGAAACTAGTATAAAAAGGGGAAATCTACACAGTTTACGGAATAGAAATTAAAAATAATTTATATATGATTGCTTACCAAATACATTATGTGTTAGTAATGTATGTCGAGTGGTTTAAGTTAAATGATGTTAAATTTAAATATTTGTTTATATTCCATGTTTTGTTTGGTGCTATGTTGTAAATATGCCTAAAAAACAAAACAAAGACTGTTAGTCATGCTGGTTTTATGCAGATGTTTGTGGTCTAATGAAGTTTTGTACGAAAGCGCTTACCTCGAGTCTTGGAATAAATTAATACTTTTATTAAAGCTTTGGTTGTCATTTTTTCAGCTTGGACTGTACTTAACTATTTGTAGAGATTGGCGAATTTTGGTGGTGCATTTATATTTGTCTTTTGTCTGTTTATGTAGAAAACTGACTGATGGCTTGATTCTCTTCTCGTTGCCTAACTCGCTGAATAAGTACACTTCAATAATACCTCTCGACTGTGCAGATTTTCACAGAATGTACAGATTTTTGCCTCATATTTTTGGCTTGTTACTCATAAAATTGTGATATTTTGGCAAATGATTGCCAAATATTTGAGGACAAAAGTCAGAAAATAATGACAGACATTTGAGATTTAGATCCCGTACCCTTCAGAAAATTCATGCTAATGCAAAACTTGTTATTCTATCAACTTTCTAAGTTTGTAAGAGCACTGCTTAAAAATTGTCCCTATGTTGGGCCTTTGTCCCGCCATTTTTTGTGTGTTTGTCCAGATTTCTTGTGCTAAGAGGTTGACAGGTATGACTTCAATATGTTAATATTTAAGAAAAAAAGACATATGTATGAATAGTTAGAGACAGAGTAGGGGGGAGAGCTGCATATAACGAAAATAAGCAATAGGTGTATCAAATCACATCTAAATCCAAAAATGTCAAAATGCTTTCATATGCAGTAAATTACTTTGGTGTATACCATCCGATAAAATACAGAACAGTATTAAAATAGACAAAGATTTTCCACAGTCTAAAATTCCTAGCAAACACACACATTTTTATTATTATTAATTGTTTAGTGAGTGGAAAAATGCTATCTACTTACTGTGTGAATGTCAAGTCCAGACACAACTCTGAGCACTTTGGGGGACATTTTGAAAGTCCTGTTTAAGAGAAAAGATAAATCCTTAAATAAAATGCATGAAAGGCAAATAAGTAATTACGCTGTTTGACTAAATGGCCTGTAACAGGAAAGCCACAGGCCACTCCTGGAAGTGTCACATTGTCATGGAGAAGGCGAGGCAGAGGATTTCACCGCTGTCAGGTGATGGACATCAGGGTTACTACACTAGAGACGGCTTGCACCTGTCACCCTTAGGCTTTCTAATACTGGCCAAGGCTCTTGCCACCCCCATAGTGCCTTTTTTAGGCAAGGCTCAAAAGACAAACCCACTGCAGTAAATAGCACAAGTAACAATAAACTAAGGGTAATGCTACTCAATGCCAGACGTCTAAACCTCAAAATGCACGCACTCGAGGCACTCCTCAGTATAGAGAAAATTGATGTATGTGCAGTAACAGAAACCTGGTTTAAGACTCCAGAGAGCACCCCAGCACTACCAGGCTACAACTCATACCATACATTTCGGCCACAAAACCTTGACCGAAATACAAAAGGCAGGGGAGTATCCATATTCATCAAGGATACTCACACCTCCAGGTAAGTAGCGCAGCATGATGCTTCAGAGATCATCCACGTGCAACTAACAACAGGCAAAACTGCTATTCAAATAATAGCTTGCTACAGATCACCCACCATGTCCCAGGACCCCCACTCCACATTCCTGGAAACACTGGCAAACATAAAGGTCCTACCAAACACCCTGATACTGGGTGATTTCAATTACCCAAACATTAACTGGGAGAACTACTCAAGTACAAACTCCCTTGCCCAACATTTCCTAGAATTTATAAACTCAAACGCCCTGGATCAACTGGTCAACACCCCCACCAGAGTTGACAACATATTGGACCTGATCATCACCAACATGGGTGACCAGTGTTGCACACCGGAGGTCAACCCCTCACTGGTTAGATCTGACCATAAACTAATCACTTTGGATATCCACATTCTGTCAACACCCCTGGTCAAAGAAACCACCGTAAAAAACTTTTCAAAAGCAAACTTCACATTACTTAAGACCGAGGTGGGAAGTTTCAAAGCCCCCATGCTATAGGATAACGCTGTCCAAGCTGAAAAATCCTTTACTAATGCACTCTACGGGCACCTACAAGAATGCATGGATCATGCTATCCCAAACAAAACCAAGACTCACTCCTCCATGAAAAGGAAACCAGTCTGGTGGACCCCTGCCATAAACAAGCTATACAATAGAAGGAGGAAACTAGTACAGAAAAGAGTAAAATCCCAAGAAGGGAAGACATCCCTGATGAGTATCAGCAAGAAACTACGTTCCCTCATAAAATCATCCAAGGCTAGCTCCGAAAGAAAAATTGCCATGGACTCCAAAGATAACCACAAGGCATTCTTTAGCTATGTCAAGAATCTAAGTGGTAATTCTCAGATCTGTTCAGAGTTAGTGTAGAATGGCACAAAATACACTGAACTGACTGATATAGCCAACATCCTGGCAAACAGGTTCAGTGAAAACCTTACCCCCTCTCACCCCAAAAGGGCCCATAACTATACCAGAAGAATGTAGTACCCCTGAAATCACAGACACTCAGGTTAAAACAGCCCTCTCCAAAGCCAAAAGCACAGCATCAATGGAACCGAACGGTATCCCAGGCTGTGTCCTACACAAGCTCAAAGATGAACTAACCCCTCACCTAAACACACTGTTTAAACTCAGCCTCTCCACAGGCTACGTGCCCACAGTGTGGTGCACAGCAACAGTTATTCTGCTCCACAAAGGTGGAGCCACAATGGACCTCGGGAACTATCACCCTATAAGCCTGACTAGCTTGGTCTGCAAAGCTATGGAGTGCATCATCATGGATCTCATTAACAGAGACATAGGAAACCTCCAAACACTGGACCCTACCAAGTTCGGCTTTGTTAAGGGCAGCTCATGTCTCCTAAAGCTGGTGGACTTCTTTGAGACAGTTACAATGGCTATAGATTAGGGAAAGGTGGTCCACACAGCCTACCTAGACCTCGCAAAGGCCTTTGACACCATTCCCCACTCAGGTTTTATAGACAAGCTCACCAGCCTGAACATAAACCCCTATATCACGAGATGGGTTGCCAACTGGCTCATGGATGGAACCCACATAGTAAGAGTTGCGGGAGCTAGGTCTGACTCTAAACCGGTTACAAGTGGTGTTCCCCAGGGCCCAGTCCTAGGACTCCTCCTGTTTGGCATATACTTCTCAAAGGTACAGGCAAGCACAGGAGGACTATGGCTGACCAAGTTCGCAGACGACTGCAAACTAGGGGCTATAATTGACTCTCTGACTGACACAGACATCCTCCAAAAGGGTCTCACTGAGACAGATACCTGGTGTCAAAACCATGGTCTCAAGCTAAATGCCAAAAAGTGCATAGTTATCCCCTTTGGAAAAAACAAAGTACCCACAAACTACCACATAGGTTGTAGCCCCCTAAATACAGAAGACGTAATAAGGAATCTGGGGACCCAAGTAGATAGTAACCTCTCCTTTGATAATCACATTGCCAAAGTGGTTAGAAAAATCCTTCTATGTGGCTCACCTAATCACAAAAGGGTTTGCATCCAGATCGAAAGATGTCATTGGGCCCCTCTCTGCACCACTCATCAGACCCATCATAGAATACAATGCCCCATTTGGGATGTACCTTACAAGACACCTGCAACAGCTGGAAAGACCACAGAAGTACCTCACCAAGAGGATCACTGGCATCAAGCAGATGCTCTATGCAGCTCAACTGAAGAAACTCCTGCTGTTCTCGGTTGCATACCGCCTACTCAGAGGTGATCTCTGCCTGACATACAAGGCCATGTCCAACCCAGAATTGATGGACATGCTCCACTTAAAGAAAACCATATCCCCTCAAGCCACATGCTCCAGGGATCTAAACCTCACCACAACAATAAATAGGATGTGCTGGAAGGATAGATTCCTGTCCGAGAGACTTCCCATGCTCTGGAACAAGATTCCAGTCTATATTAGGCAGAGCTCCTCGCTAACCCTCTTCAAGAGAAACCTTGACGAGTGGATGGGACACAGAAAGTTTACCCCAGGAATCACTTCAATGGCTCTACTGGACAGAAGTACAGGGAACTAATCTAAGGGAGCAGCGAAAGCCAACACATTCCAGCTAGGCTTATAAATGCCTTCGGGCAGATAGCCTAGTACCTACCTATGAACCTATGAACCTACAAACGGCTGTTGTGCCAGAGTCATAAAACTAAGACTCGTGCAAGTTGTAACTTAGGTGCACACAGTACAGTCCTAGCGATCCAACTTAAATCTTAAGTGAAGCAATGCTCCAAAGGAACAGTAATACAGGAAACAGAGTCATTAAATCAAAACATAAATAATACACAATTTTGAAAGCTGAACACATTTCTTTTAAATAATGGTTGAGTGTGGGGTAACAGAACAGCATAAGGTTCAGTTACAAAACATACTTTTCTGGCTTCACCCCTGTCCAACTGCAAGTACAAGTGAGCAGTTTATGCTGGTGAATCATATCTGAACGTTACATTAAAGCATCATAAGTTTTTTCAAGCTGCTCCTGGTCATGCATACCTCTCACTTGTCTGACTATTTGTGGTGGTCTGCAGCCGCTGCTCAGTCCAAACGTCTTCTGAAATTCAAATTTCACCCGCATGGAGCACGAAGACATAAACAATCTCGGCTTCTGAATCTGTGCGACCGGACACAAAGGGCGTTCTTAAAGAAGAACACCCTTTAAAAAAAAGTTTTTTTTTTAATTAAAAGAGAAAATGTTATTTTTTGGACAATACAGTGCAGTCTCCATTTTACGCAGAGTGTCCCTTAATTCTGGACAGTCCAAAACAATTTTGGATGGTTGGCAATGCTAGAAACTTAGGTTGCAATTTAAACCAAAGTTTCCCAGTACCATGTGAACATAAAATCCTTGAAATCTAATATATAATACAGAAAACACTTTAACGGTACTACCTATGCATGACATTCAAAAGTGGTTAGAGTCGTACCCATTACTTCTTTACTTATTCTGAAAAATAAGCAAAACAGTGTAGCTCTATTGCCACATAACACAGTAACAATATATGTACTATAACATCATTTTCTTAAGTCCTGTAGTGGAAATGTATGCAGTAAATCATAAGAGTTTACACTTTTTGTTCCCAACAGAGATCATAAGCATTAGGAGTAAAAGTTGACACAAAATGAATATACATTTTTGAAGGTAGCCCCGCTCTGGAAAATGTTATGGATTTGTCAGATTTCATTTTCAAATATAGGCATGACTTTTTTTTTACAACCAGAAAAGTCCCTTCATGTTTGTTGTGCATGTATCAGCTTTGAAGCACTGAATGCAAAAAAAGTAGCCAGAAAATTTGAGGCAACACTACTGAGCAGTAATAAAAAACAGAAGTCTGTACTTAATGTGGAGAAGAAAATAACTTTTTAATGTGAGCAGTTTACCTTTACTAATCAAGAGCGCTATGTAGAAAGGCTCCCTTACTACAGTAGACACATGGTGGTTGAAGTTAAGGTGGCGTTTAACTTGTGAACCCAAGTCCCTTACCATTTTATGGGTACTTAGGGTATTGTTGTTGATTTGATAGTGTGAAGGGACATTGTTTGTGCTGAAGGGAATGATGACGCATTTCTTTGCATTTAGTTTGAAACCGTGACTAAGACTCCAATCGTTGGTCTGCATAAGACCCTCCTGTAGTATACTGACATCGTTTGGGGATTCAATAATTGCACCCAATTTGCAGTTGTCTGAAAACTTGGCCACCCACAACCCCTTACTTTTGACCTGAATTTTTGAGAAGTATATACCAAACCTGAAATTAAATTTTCTTCACTTTTGTTAGAATTCCAACTCATGCAATGGCAATGCACAGAATTTCAAGCACAAAAGACAAAGAATGAGAAGAAATACATAGCAGAAAGCCAGAATATAAAAGATCAAAAATTAAAAGATACACACAGTAGACAGCTCAAAGCATTTTCATTTTTTTCTACCCAAGTCAAACTGAAGTTTTCTTCTTAGGGTTAAATCTGCAATAGTAGCCTGTGCAAATTATAATATTCATAGCAGGATAGGAACTTTTAGAATAAAATCAGTAAATCAGCATTGGTTGGTATGAACCACTTCCAATCGATAATATCAGAGAAGAGAGTTGCTTTTAAGTGTGAATAGTGAAAAGCACAAACTACACTCCATATTTGCAAGAGGACACATCCACCTGTACCCTACCCACTGCTGTATAGAAAACATTCCAACTCCAAGATGACCAGTAGCTTTGGAAAGGAGAAAAGAAATGATTGATTTTTGTAGACAAAAATAATTTTCCCTCCAGATGTCTTATTTCAGCAAAGGAATATTTAAGTAGTGTGTGTGTGTGTGTGTGTGTGTGTGTGTGTGTGTGTGTGTGTGTGTGTGTGTGTGTGTGTGTGTGTGTGTGTGTGTGTGTGTGTGTGTGTGTGTGAGTGGGGGGGGGTGGGGATACACAAGTCCCTTCATGAAAGATGCAACAAGGCTTGTCCCCTGCAAAAAGTTTGATTCCAATAGTCTTGTCATATTTCAGTGTTTCATTTTGTGTTTAAGTGCCACGTTACAATTTTTGTTGACATTTTGCCTGCTGTAAGAAGTGCTCGGTTCATATGAGAGTTTGCATATAACAATTCTCTTCAGAAGCCATGGCAGGGCTAGCCACCTGGTGGTGTAAACCTTGGCTCGAGATGATTGTCACTGTTGAAGTGACACCCCCACCCCATGTACAAAATGGGAAAAAGGGGGTGAGGATGGAGGAATGGATGAATTCTCTTCAGAACCTTAAAGCCCTTAATAGACAGCAAAGTATGCCACTGAATCAATAAGCAAAATGAACTGGTTATAGATACTCAAAACGTCACTCTCTGAATTAAGTATGAGAGAGAAATTTCCATCACTCAAGCAGACTTTACTTGATAAATACAAAAATTGATTTTTTTTTGTTTTGATTCAGGTGTTAAGTACAGTTCAGACATTGTAAATTGAGATTATATACATTTCAATTATTGGGAACCGACCATGAATCCATTTTTTTTTAGTTTGTAAGGTGCACTTTTTTTGTATAAGATGTATTACTAATGCATGGACCTGTAGAGTTATAAAAAAACTATACTGGCCAGTCTTTGATAGCATTTGACTCCAGGTAATTTGTTCATAAGCAAATGCGAGGCTAGCCATTTGAAGTCTTGATAATTTCCCAAAGTTGAGAAATATTAGCAAAGCATTTCACGAAGTGCCACAAAAAGCACTAATACAGAAGTTAAGACAGCCTCAGCACAGGAAAAATGTGGCCAGTGAAACAGACTGGCTATGTAGTAAAACAGATGGTAAAATAAATGATGCTGTAGGCTTCTGCTATGAAATGCCAACTTCCTTAAAACCAACAAGCTGAAAAAAATGAAAAATATGCCCAAAATACAGATGGGAAAAATACGTTTTAATTGTTTTTTTGCAGTGGAGGAATCGCCCCTCTGCACCCCCAGTGTAAGGAACAAACCAAGTACAATACCCAGAATGATAAAAAAAAAATTCCACAGTCACACCCACTTGAAGAAGGGAGAGATTTCTCAAAACAATCATCGGCACACTCTTAGAAACTACTGATACTCGAGCAATTTCACTGATGCTGCAATATGGGCAAAGGCATTTGATAACATGGTTTCACAGAAGTTGGTACTGGGGACAGTCTTCCTTAATGTATATGTCATAAGTGCCATGGAAGGAAGGAAGGGAGGGAGGAAGGAAGGAAGGAAGGGAGGAAGGAAGGAAGGAAGGAAGGAAGGAAGGAAGGGAGGAAGGAAGGAAGGAAGGAAGGAAGGAAGGAAGGGAGGGAGGGAGGGAGGAAGGAAGGAAGGAAGGAAGGAAGGAAGGAAGGAAGGAAGGAAGGAAAGAAGGAAGGAAGGAAGGAGGAAGGAAGGAAGGAAGGAAGGAAGGAAGGGAGGAAGGAAGGAAGGAAGGAAGGAGGAAGGAAGGGAGGAAGGAAGGAAGGAAGGAAGGAAGGGAGGAAGGAAGGGAGGAAGGAAGGAAGGCAGGAAGGAAGGAAGGAAGGAAGGGAGGGAGGAAGGAAGGAAGGAAGGAAGGAAGGAAGGAAGGAAGGAAGGAATGCTCTCTTTTCATACAAAGATGTGCAGTTCAATTGTTACACAAGCTGGTGTGCAAGGATACCTGGACTTGTTAAGGGTAGGATCATTTTCTATGTAAATAAATTCAATATACTTTGGGGAAACCTTTTTTAGAATCAGTGAAGATGGTCAGTGGAAATAGTGTTAGCCATTAAAGTGGCCACAAACCAGTGCAATTATATCAGATGATTTAAAAATGGGGAAATAAAATGAAGAAGAAAGCTTTTTGGAAAAGATTAGATACACAGGGAGAGACAGTGTAAGCAGAGAAAGTAAATGAATTTAAAATTACATAACATAAAAACAACTTAAATGGTGTGACTTTATGGTTAAAAATTAGAGGTTATGCCCCCTACATCACACACAACCCCATTAAGAAAACAGTAACTTTTTATGAGTTAGTGCCATATTATATGTAGTTAGTATATAGGGCTTTAGGGAGTGTGGGGACAACATACCTTAGGGGGCTGCAGGAGTGAAGCCCTCCCTACAAAAAATGTAATTTCTTACCCTTGTAGGCTTTTTATGTAAAGTATTTTTACATTAGTTGTTTATGTTTCTTTTAATATTTTGAAAGTTTTCTACTATTTGAGTAAATGAAAAGATGAAATATCTACATTTTGGTTTGGCATTTTACAACTCTTTAAGTATATCCAGAACCACTTCTCATACATTGCATGCCTTTCTGCAGACCTTGTTTCAACAGGATAATATCAGAATCCAGATGAAAAGAGGCTAAATATATTTATTATGCGCACCTCTGAGGAATGGTGAAAGAATTGACTGAAACACAGATGACAGGTTCCACTGTCTTAAAGAAATAAGTAAAGTCCATACAAGCAGCACCTTTCAGGAAAAAATAAAAATAAAAAGCAAATGAGTATGGTTTGAAAATGGTGGTGGTGGTGGGGGAGTAACATTCATGAATGTTGCGAGAGAGCTTGTTTTCTACAGAAAGGGGTTGCTGGAGTAGCCTTCCTGATAATGTTAATGAGTCAAAACGTAGAAAATGCAAGGTGGTAATTGTCATAATAAAAATGAAAGAATGCACAAATTATCTTGCAGTTACAATTTATCCTCTGTGTAAAATAACAGCGAAACTTGGTGGGACATGTGGTAAACGTACAACAAAATTGACAGATTTATTCTAAACCAACCATTCTCTTCACATCACTGCCTCTCACTAAACAAACTTTAGTGGCTGGAATTTCCACACCTTCTCCTACAATCACAACTCCACACTACCATTTCCATACTCAACAACCCCTCTGCCTGCCCTGCTCTCTGTCCTCCCATGTTACTCACTAGTCCCCCCCCCAGGCCTCTCTGGAGTGCTGATCAGCATCTTCTCTCAGTTTATAAACCCAAAAGGAATATTGGCAAACTACTTTACAAACACTCTGTCTCACTAAATTGTAACAAACTCCATCTCAATATTAGATCCAACCTTTCCTTTCCCTGTTTTAAAAAGGAGCTTAAATCCCACCTACTAAACTTGAAATTATGCCGTTGCATTGATCACACATAGGCTTAGTCTCTCCCACTGTATGCATGTTGCATCTCCTAACTTTCTTTCTTTCTTAGTAACTTCTGCTTAAACTAATCTCCTAAACCCTCAGGTATTCTACTATAGCCCCCTCCCATTCTCCACACTATTTATCCCCCCACTTCCTATCAATGCCTATACATTGTCCTTCTTTTGAACGATTATCTTTTTGTTTTTACTCTCATATGTAATAACTTTTAGTCCACTACTATTAGTGCAACCCTTAATGTTCATATTTTTTTCATTTTGTTTTTCTCTTTATAATTAATTTTGTATTTGCAGAGTTGTTTTTAATAGTTTTTGTCCTGTATGTTTATCTTTGCTTATGTTTGCTGGGGTTCTTTCCCCTTGGGTCTCCACTGAAAATGGGTTGCTTACTATCAATGCAATGCAAATAGTTAATAACCTTTTCTTTTTTAAAATTATTTTGTATTGTGATAGTTATTTAATATTTGTATATTGTCACTTTATTTTTTACTATTTTGTATTGTGATTGTTCATAGGTTCATAGGTTCATAGGTAGGTACTACGCTATTGGTCCTAGGGCCTATATAAGCCTAGCTAAAGAGGTACCCTGGCTTTCGCCATCCAAGAAAATTATTTTCCTGTGCCACTGTCGAGCAAAGCCATGGAAGTGATCCCTGGGGTGAATTTCCTATTTCCCATCCAATTATCAAGATTTTTCTTGAAGAGTGCTAATGAGGAACTTTGTTTGATATAGCTGGCTAGTTTGTTCCAGAGTATGGGGAGTCTCTGGGACAGGAATCTATCTCTCCAGCATGTTCTGTTTATTGTGGTGACCAGGTTTAGGTCCCTAGAGCGTGTAGCTCAGACGGATTGGGATTTCTTTAAGTGGATTATGTCCAACAACTCTGTATTTGGCATAGCTTTGTATGTTAGGCAGAGATTGCCTCTGAGTAGGCAATATGTGACTGAGTAAAGCTGGAGTTTTTTGAGACAGTCTGCGTAGGGCATCTGTTTGAGGCTGTAATCATCTTTGTCAGGTATTTCTGCGGTCTTTCCAGTTGTTGTACATGTCTTGTGAGATACATACCAAAAGAGGCATTGTACTCTATAATGGGTCTAATGAGTGACAAGTAGAGGGGAACAATGACCTCTTTTTTCCTGGATGAGAAACCTTTTGTGATGAGGTGTGCCACGTAGAAGGATTTCCTTACTACTGTGACGACGTGACTATCACAGGAGAGACTACTGTCCTTTTGGTGTTAAGTAGACTACTACCCATGTGGTAGCTCATGGGTACTGAGTTTTTACCAAAAGGGATGACAATGCACTTTTTGGCACTGAGCTTGAGTGCATGGCTTTGACACCAGGCATCTGTCTCAGTGAGGCCCTTTTGTAGGATGTCCACATGGTTAGGAGTTTTGATTATGGCTCCTAGTTTGCAGTCATCTGCGAACTTCTTTAGCCAAAGACCTTCTGTGTTAGCCTGTACTTCAGAGAAGTAGCTACCAAACAGGAGACGACCCAGGACTGAACCCTGTGGTACTCCACTTTTCATTGGTCTGAAGTCAGATTTGGAGTCTACTACTTTCACAGTGTGGGTCTTGTCAGTGAGCCAGCTGGCAACCCATCTTGTGACATAGGGATTTAAACCTAGTTTAGTGAGTGTTATTTAATATTTGTATATTGTCACTTTATTTTTTACTTATGTTTGCTGGGGCTTTTCCCTTCGGGTCTCCAGTGAAAATGGGTTTGTTTACAAACTCAGTTGGACTAACCCGGTTAAGAAGTGTGAAATAAATAAATAATAAATAAATTATCTGGCACAAACATTCTACACTTTTGTGTTTTTTAGCATATATATGGACTATGTTGCTGAAAATTTTGAATGGTAAATGAATCAGATATTATACAGTACAGTGGTTTTGCCTCACAAGAGACTGTAGGGGCAGAAACACCTATCTGAGTGCTATTTATTTGCTTTTCTATTTTGCACCACCTTACTGGGTTTGCACTGGTCCCATTGACATTCAATTTATTTAGATTTGCATTTTATTTGTTAACAAAGCAAACCCACTAGGCACATGTGCCTCTTTTATGGGTGATCCTGGAGCATTTTTCTGGTTGTTTAACTTACTCAGTCACACAGTAAGCAAATGGAGACTGAGGGGATCAAACCTAGCACTATAGAATGCACCTGGTGAAGATTTTATCCCTGGCTATAGATTGCTCTGTGATACAGTCCAGATTCCTAAATGAAGATGCTGCAGTTTGTCCCTATGTGGTCTGCTGAATCAGTCCCCAACCCATCACATACTTCTTTTCAGGAATTTACGCTATACACAGTGATTTATTGATTGATTGATTGATGCATTTATGTGGAACACTCTCATAACATAGTTCTGGATGGGCTCCTTCCTTCATGCTTGTTTACAATGTTCTCTTGATTCTTCCAAACGGACACACACCCAATTCTCCATTAGAAGAAGAATTGTCTGAATAATAATGAATTTACTTTTCCAAGCCAGCCTTACTCTGAATAATCCATGATCATGTTAAAAACCTGGGAATAGTTCTGTCAGGAAAGGAAAACAAATTATCCAAGTCTTTTTTTGAATGACCTTCTTTCATAGATTTTTGTTCAGGGTATTTCTTTCCTTTGCATTAATTTGCTTTGTCTAAATGTATGAAAGCACACACTGAACATGATAAGAGATAAAACAAGTCCTGAGTGTCTGCTAATTGACTTAAATCAATATACTGATTTATAATGCAGAAAGACTTAAACAAAACAAACTCCCAACAAAAGCAAACTACTTCTACTGAGTAGTCTGAGTAATTCACATAACCATCATACGTCTACCATTCCTAATTCAAACAGGACAAGAACCCACAAAAAGCAGCTGGAAAGATTGTAACTCATAAAATGAGACTAAATTACAGAACTGTCTGTAAAGACCTTTTTCTGTGAGCTAAGAATATTCATAGTTTTGTCTATCTTGTGGCTCTCACCTTTGTCTTGTCTTGCCTTCCTCCCAAGCGGGAAGGGTTTGGCAAACAGCTGATCTCATATTCTGATTATTTTGTGCCTTCCAGCTCATGCCTGCAGTGACCTTATTTGGCCTTTAGGTCTTGTCAATGTGCAATTAAGAAAGAAGATGAGGAAGACTTTGGCGAGAAGCCAACCCCATTTTGCAGCATATCTCACACATCAAGAGACTTTTTCACATTTTAATCTTGATGGTTGTTTCACAACTTGAAAGAGACAGACACCATTGTTTCACTTCTAAGAAACAAAGGTAGTGTATATTTCTATTTGAATCAACATCTGGCCCACATGACTGGTAGGGAAGTCGGCTTGACTTCCATGAATCTGATAAACTAAGAGATTAATTTACAAAAGATAATCTTAAGGAAACAAAGAACAGTATGTGGGTAGTTATGTACTGGGGAAGTAGTGTCTTTTCTGAGCATGAAATAGTGGCAATACCATGATGTCACTGAAGTACGAAACCTGTAAAGTGGGTTGAGTCTTCTGTCTTCCTGTCACTTATTTTATGCTGTACAGTTCTGGTCATTTTTCTGTACTTCCTGGGAACCTTGCAGGATGCTAATGCTCCTTTTTTTCTAAAATTATGATTTATTTCCCTATTACTATGTTTGTGACACCTTTAACTCTTTTTAATATTTCCTGCTATTGTCTCTAAGCCCCCGTAGTGGTAGTCAAAGGGAGTCTGAACTAAACATTACCTTCTTTATACTTACAATCCTTCATGTAAAAACTGTCCAGATGGAATTTACTGAAAAAAGTATGAATTACCAGAATGAACCCTCTTCCCTGTCCCTGACACCCCCAAGCTGTTACTATGCCAAAGCATACACCTAACATACATGATGTACTTGGCATCTCCAGCAGTAAAATGCCTTGCTTCTGCTCGGAGTGCAAAACTGGCAAATTAACAGTCTATTCTTGTTGCTTCTGGCTTTTGTACAGCTCCTTAGTTCATGGATAAAGCCCTCACCTTCTTAGTAGGTCTGCAAAATATGCTCAGCAGGAATTAACATTTAAGACTCGCTTATCCACAGAATGTTTTTTCCCATAAAATGAGAACAGCAGTTAATTCTGACCCAGAGTAGATTTATGCCCTAGCAAAACCACAAAAAGAAAGGAAATATTGTAAATACAACAAAGAAGAAGCCAAGTCCGATCAACACTTTTAATCAATTCACCTCTAGCGCCTCGGCAGACAAATGCCCTTCAGGAGTATAAATTATAAACTACAAATGATGCTCCTTTATATATACAAAGACTTTTCACACTATAAAACAATCAATCAATGAAATAATTAAATCAGATAAACCATAATTGAATTAAAAGTTTCCATGTGCATTCAGTATTCAGTCCAGAAGGACTCAAAGTATTATACTTTAAAAAAAAAAAAAAAAAAAAAAAATATATATATATATATATATATATATATATATATATATATATATATAAATTCAGACTTCTTTAAGGACTAGTAATTAATACTGAGCTAGTAGAAAGGAAATAAAAACTCAGACACTGAATAGATGATTAAGCTTTCGCTCTTATTCAGGTGGAAGAGCTTCATCAGAATAACCTATATACAACAATACTTGCATTATATGTAACTATTAGAACAAGTTAACTGTTTTTTTGGAGATTGGGAATTATATTTGGAACTAAGAGAATTTAAATGGCAATTACTGCTTAATTCTGAAACATACCCTGGTCTGAATGAAAGTGTTAATATTAAATGCACTTTAAAATGGAAGATTTAATTCTATTTTGACAGTTGTTCTATTTTGACAGTTGCTTTCTTTCTACAAAATGTGTTTGCATCCATCCATGACCTTTGGCACACTTGTTAGTCACCACTTGTACAGTTATATGAATATTCATGTCTCCTACATGCATATTTAGTGTGTACACTGTACATTTATTCAAAGATTAGCTAACACAAGGGAGTGTATTTAATATTCATGCCCCTGTCATTCATATGTATGTTCATGGTTATTGTGTTTAGATGACTGGCACAGTTTAAATATTGTCTGGTTGTACTATTGGTTACTGTACTAATAAGTTATAAGTAGTTCATTGTTTTTTTGTTTACATGTGACTCTAGTTACATATAATGCAAGTATTGTTGTATATAGCAATAACCCACGCCTGGGTGTGGGTAATGCTGGATTTACCCACAGTTGGCGTGGTTTAGTCGAGGCGCCCGAGGACCAAACAAAGCCAACCGTGGGTAAATACAGCATTACACCCAGAAGTGGTTATTGCTATTATATGACATTATTTAAGAAAAGAAACTATTACTTTTCTTAAATAATGGCATAATATAATGCCTGTTTACTGCCCTTCGCAGATGTCTGGCATCGGCGGCAGTTCTGATGTACTGCGCGCCTGCGGAGTACATCAGAGCTGTGTACAAAAGCAAAGGAGAAAGCAAGATCTCCCTTGCTTTTTTTACTGTTTTAAGCTATGTTAAATGGGTTTAACATGGCGAGACAGTTTTAAAATAAGCAACGGAGATGTCCGTTGCTTATTTTAAAACGGTATCGCTATGTTAAACCCATTTCACATAGCGAAACAGTAAAAGCAACGGAGATCTTGCTTTCTCCATTGCTTTTAAAACCTGTCGCTATGTTAAATGGGTTTAGCATAGCGAGACAGCTTTAAAATAAGCAACGGAGATCTCCGTTGCTTATTTTAAAGCTGTCTCGCTATTTTAATACCCTTTAACATAGCGAATGTTTAAAAGTAGAGTTATACTAACGGAAAAAAGTCCGGGCAACCGGACCTTTTTCCATTAGTATAACTCGATTTACAATGTGCACGCTGGCCAATCAGCGTGCAAGTTTTGGGGGGGTCATGGTATAATATAGGTTATTCTGATGAAGCTCTTCCACCTGAATAAGAGCGAAAGCTTAATCATCTATTCAGTGTCTGAGTTTTTATTTCCTTTCTACTAGCTCAGTATTAATTACTAGTCCTTAAAGAAGTCTGAATTTATATAATTAAGATTCTTCT